>NW_026933545.1:0-347500 GCF_032062105.1 Saccostrea cuccullata
AAAGCGGTCGACGTGAAACTACTTTGATGTAGTGTGTCTTTGTACAGACTTCAAGTCTCCAAAACATAATTACACAATCGTTTCAAGGAATCAAACAAGGACGTTGGTTTTTTTTTTTCAGTCCAAACCATGCCTTACCTGCTTCCTCAGTTCCTGAGTAAGCTGTTTACACCGGAAGTGTATAATGTCCTTATAGTACAATGTCCTGACTGATTATAATAGTTTTTTGTCAATTTTGGTGCATACACAATATCATTTTTATCGGAAATAATAATTCAAAATATTGTTATCTTCATTGAGAATCGTGGCAAAATGCACAATGAAATATATAAACTTTTTATTGGACATAATAAAAACGACAGGGGTATAATGTCCTGCTTTAGGATATAATGACCTGATTAAAAAAATCTAATAAACACAAGTTTGCATGATTTTTATATTCTAGTAAAATCATTAATAACATTTTTTCAAGACGTACATTTTTATCCATATTTTCTTTCTGAGCATTTTTATTCCAATGCCCATAATATTACAGGCCCTTAGAGACATCAAATGTGATTTTTAAAAAAAAAAAAGAATGCTGTAAAATGATAATAATTAAGAAAAAATGTGGAAAATATAATTGTCACTTGATGAATTATACTGTCATATAAGTAATGTGGTAGCTTTTTAAATTAAAAGATGCTTCAGTCCAAGTTTCTTTAATATAAACAACATGTAAACAATATATGTTTGATATTCAATTACTTGCTCTTTATCAGTAGATAATAAGTGCATTTTGAGTAAAATTGAGATAGGCTATTATTGTATTAAGTAATGCTTATATACATGTATTATAGGACAAGTGAAATATATGATGAATTGATAACTACACTGCATGTTCTCTCTCAAGTAAAAGGTGGGGGGGGGGGGTAAAATCCGATCTCACTTTTTGCTTTCAAAAATGAAGAGAAAACAACACCAGAAATAGGTTGCTGAGCTCGACAAGAAGAAGGAGGTGGTTGTTGAGGTGTTTGGTACAACCCGATCTTAGGTTTGGCTTTACATGTAAAAACAAAAAGTTACAGATCTCAAGAAGAAAGGGGGGGGGGGTACAATCCAATCTCACTATTGGCTAAAAAAAAAAAACTCAAACATACAAACTACATTTCCATTTTCTCCAATTAAAGTGGACTGGATTTAGTTCAGTTAAAACTTAGTAAAGGTCATTTCATGTTGACATGAACAGCTGATGAAATACAAAACACATTCGATTAATATATCTCACATTTCATGAATTTTAAACCATTGTGAAATGAATAGCATAAATTGTGTACTATTTCAAGAAAGAAAATCACATAAATAACTGTCTTTTCATTTCAACTGAGTACCCGATAGGCCTATGCAGCAATCGTTACTACCCCCTCCCCCCTTCAATACTTTGATGCAAGTTTCCTCGCACCATATTTTATCCAAGAAGTAGATAACATACCGTTTTCCAGCATAAAAATCATCCTTATCAAAAGAATCTAAGATTCTGTGCCCAGGTTTTCCTCTGTGTCTTCTTTTCCACATGTTTATTGTATCCCGCTTCAAAACAATCGGACTTCCGCTTTTTTTACACACGCGCATGCGTAATCTAGAAGTGTGTAACGTCAGAGATGTGTAAGTGAAGATGGCAACTTCAATCAACACGATATCTGTGTAATCATGTGTCCGATAAAACCCCGTAAATGGGACACGTTGTTTTTTTGATATTTTTAGGATTTAGACATGTCAATTTTTCGTTTTCAACGAAAAAAAAGTTTGGGGACTTAAATCAAGTCCCCAATGTTTTTTATGTCCCCATTTTACGACTTGCGTATCTGTAGCAGGTCCCCAGTATGGGGGAGCCACACACGCACCCTTGTGTGTGTGTGTGTGTGTGGGGGGGGGGGGGGTTAAAGGCCAGGCCAACTTTTTTTCAGTACATTTTTTTTCTAATCTATACAATACTACATCTCCCTTATATTACTTTACTGCAGTACAAAGTGGGGTGGTGGTGGTGGGGGGGGGGGGGCAACCAGCCTTTCAATGAACATTTTCAATAGTAAAAGTAATTCTGGAAAAAAAGTAGGGGGCTGGGCCCCCTGTTGCTCCATGCCTGCACAAAACACGAAGTAAGCACCCAGTATTTAGAATAACAAGAGGTCAAGGGACCTTAACGGTAACCTGAGTATAATACAATTTAGAGGATCTACCGAGTATGAAATAAACTGACGTGGTTTTGGTCTTCTTTCATTAAATCTCTATCACTCTTTATTGAATTATAATATCACTAACTAATCGTGGCTTTACTGGTCATAACAGACTTTTATGCACCAGGATCGATAGATCGCGGGGCGTTTATTGTTTTTGTCCTGTCTGTCTGTCTGTCTGTCTGTTTCTCTGCAAACTTTAACCTTCGCCATAACTTTTGAACCAAGAAAGATAGAGACTTCATAATTGGTATGTGTACTCCACTTATTAAGCTCTTTCAAATGACCAAGGAAAATGACCTAGTGAGCTTGACTGTGACCTATATGCTAAAAATAGCTTTTTCGTACCTACGCCATAACTTTTGAACCATAGGAGATAGAGACTACATATGTGGTATGCAAATTCCACAAATTAAGGTCTTTCTAATGGCACCAAGTTCAATGAATGTTACCTTGACTGTGACCTGTATGCTAAAAATAGCTTTTTCGTACCTTCGCCATTACTTTTGAACCATAAGAGATAGAGACTTCACATTTGATATGCACATTCCACTAATCAAGTTCTTTCAAATGACCTTATGACCTTGATTGTGACCTGTATGCTAAAAATAGCTTTAAAAAAAAAAACAACTTTGTTGCCGCCGGGCACGTAGTGTTTCACGAACACATCTTGTTAAAAGATAATTTAGTATACATATAAATTTGATTCCGTCATTTGGCCCCACCTTACTCCTCAGGGACCGAATTTGGTATCGGTATTATCAGTAGGAAACAGGTATATTACCAATCAAGACTGCTGTTCTTGGAAATAAAAATAAGGATTTTTTTCTTTATGTTCCAGCATACATACAACTTTCAAGCCCTTATATTTCTTCTCAAAGGGGGAGGGGGGGGGGGTGTCATAATTTGAACAACCTTCAAGCTACACTATGTAATTTAGCTTCCACCTATATATTTTATATGACATTTCTTGCCCAAAGGTTTTAGAAAGATGCTATTGAATTTTTACTAATTCTTAATTATCTCCCCTTCAAAGAAGGTGTGATCCTTCGTTTGAACAAACTTGCATTCCTTTCACCCAAGGATGCTTTGTAGCAAGTCTGGTTACAATTTGGCCCGGTGAATCTGGAGAAGGAGAAGTTTACAACCAGGAAAATGACAGACAATAGCCATATTTTCCTTACTGTAAATAAAATCAAAGCGAAGCAATAATAGAGATTATCTTTAATTGTCATATTCAGCTGTTCATAATGTACAGATATTTTATTATGCCCAAGTGTAAATTATCACAGAATTATTGACGTTATTTCAGTATTAGTATTGCGACATCAACTACTGAATACAGGGAAATTTTGCTCCCATTTCATTTTCTCCCTTTTCATAAGTGGGCAAACTTAGTATGCGACAAATCTACAAAGTACACAGTATAACTGTGATTGGTTGAATTTAAAACAGACAAAATTGTTACCAAGTTTAAAAGTTTGAAAATAAGATGGGGCGAAAATAACCCTGTATAGGTATACAAAGTAAATTACTTAATCACGATTTGTACTTTCATATAGACAACTGGTATATTTTGCACAAATATTAAAGACAAAAAATATTAGGAGGCTTTTGACTAGATGCCACATAACAAGAATATCTTGTGTATCTATAAAAATGTCGTTATTAAATATATTATTTTTGTTAGCTTTTGTGACTGGAACAGGATGTTTTGGAGTTAATGATCTCTATAAGATTCAATGTCTCTTTAGATATATGTTGCTGTTTTTATGACCCCCTTTCTAACTTTGTCTCAATACCACTTCCTTTGTCTGTTTTTCTGTTGATTATTTTGACAAACCCATTTAGTCAATAGAACTTTTGAAGGACAAGATTGAGAAAGACAATGGAAAAAAAGAATTATCCCATTTTATAGTTACATGCGATGTACATTTGAAAAAATTAGACATACAGATGTAAATATGGTTTAATAAATTCCTTTTTTGTAACAAATTAAAACCAGCTGCTTTTTCTTAGCTCATACTCCCTCCCTTTATTTCTCATACAATCACTTTACACAAAATACCCCGATATCAACTTAAACCCCTCCCATTTTCACAGAAAAATCTTTACCATACAGGTATTTTCAGATTTTATATGGTGTGATTTTCAAGTGTTTTTAAAAATAATTGTAAAAAAATGCCAATTTAGTCAAACCTAAACAGCAAAACACTGTATAGAATATCAGTTGGAAAGATGAATTAGGGAAATTATTTCTGTAAAAATAGATGCAAGGATCTAAGACTTCCATAAAAAAAAGAAAGAAAGAAAGAAAGAAAATACAAAAAAAAAACCCAGCCACTTCCAGCCTTAAATTTCAAACTCCTTAAAACAAAATTAAGTACTAATGCTGTTTTTCATGAATTCTGTTGACTATTTAAACAAATCTCTCACATATTTATCAGACCCAAACCCTTGAAAATTGTAAATACCAATAATTTAAATGAGCTGAAAGTCTATTGAAAGTCAACAGTTAATTGTTTGATTTCCCCATAATATCCCTCAGCACATTTTTTTTTAATTTGTGTATAACAGTTATTATAATTGTATTCACATGTGTTCACACGTGTTCTTCATAACAGCCTACACAATGATAGCTAAAAATTAGGGTTGGGCAAAAATATCGATATTTCGGTATATTGCAATACAATGACATAAAATATCGTATTGCAATACATTTTTATATTGATATACTGACAAAATGCTTAGGCTAAGGAATTTTACCATTAATTATAAAAATAATTATAAGAAAGGTTGTTGTTGAGCCAAACAGTGAGACAGAAACTGTTTTATGGGTGTATTTCAAAGCATGAATTCAATAAAATCAACAAGAATTTTTTTCCTTTTGCTTACTTATCATAGTTATGTATATTCTGCATGTAAATTAAAGTAAAAATAACGAGAACATGCTGTTTTAATAATGTTAAAAATATTGCAATACATATCGCAATACAGGTAAAAATATCGCAATATATTGCAGTACGAAATTTTTAGTCAATACCCAGCCCTACTAGAAATCTAAAAATATAAATTTTCATGACTGACTGTTTAGGATCATCAAAAGATGAAAATAATTGGTCTTTTAGTTAAAAAAATTGGTCTTAAAATATCTGTTGTATATGCAAGAAGAAAAATCGAAAGAGCGTGTATATAAAGTTGTCCATAATATTAAAAATCAAATAGGAAGCATTTTAATGACTCTGACACATTAGAACAAAAGTACAAGTAAGTAAATCAACAAAATGCATGATATGTAAATGTGTTTGACACACTAGTCATCACTTATTACAATTACATGTACTACATGTAGTGCAGAAGACGATATTTTCATTGAGATGAAATTTCATTTACATGAGATCAAAAATTGTTTCATGGGGATTTGATTTCATTTTTTCAAAATTAAGAAAACAATATTCAATATAAAGCCATATTAAAATTTCGTTTGAGATTTCATTCACTGACAATGCTTAACAATGAAATAAAAAAAATTTAATCCCCAATGAATATTTTTGTAAATTTATCTAACGCTGCATCATTTTTATACTGCAAAGATTCAATCATTTTTCTATGCAGATATAAATTTTGAAATACTGCAGAAGTACTTTTATCCATGTAGTTTTAATTTATGGTATGCATCTTACAACAAATTTTCTGAGAAAATGCCATCTAGCATACTTTAAGTACATTAAGGGCATATACATGTAGTAACAATTTAAGAAATCCACATAATTTTCTACCCACAAATTGAATAGAAATTGTGAATTCCACAGAATTTTAATCATGTGGAAAAAAAAAATCACATTTATAGTACATTATTTAACGATACTTTATGAAACCCAAAAATAAATCTCAGAAAAACAGTTGATTTTTCAAATCCACACAAAACAAAAAAAAAATCTTGCGGAAAAAACTTGAAATATTCAAATGAAACTAAAAATAATCTCCATGAAATATACTAATCTATAAACATTATATAAATAAAACTATGACCTATCACCTATGTGGTATAATTTCTGAAAGCATGTATATGGCTAAGCTGCTAATGATGAAAACCCCTCCAGGAAATGTACTGAACAGGGACGGCTGGCTTCCTAATCTTGCAAGAAAAAAAAATATTCATTTAGTTCGTCAACAGTAAAAAGACAAATTTTCAAATCTACGTTTATTCAATTTACTGTAAAACCTGTCTTATCTGACATGATGGCATTAAGAGAGAAAGTTTGTGTCAGAAAAGATACGATGTTGAACTGCCACAAAGTAAAAACTAGAGGTATTGTGAGCAAAGAGCTCACTAAATGATACCCCCCGCCTCCCATGGTTACAATGGCAAAGTCCATGATTTGCTGTGTGCTGTGTTAGACAAATTTTAAATCATATTTTAATTTGTTTATGATAAACTGATTAATGCCTTTTTTTTTAACCATTTATGATTGCTCTGAGTAATCGATTTACTTGTTGCAATCCAGATTTGTGATAAATTAATTATCACCCTCCTTGTAGAGGTTAACCAAACACTCCTACAATATGGAAATAATTTACAGCTTACGCAAGGAGATGTTTTTTGCCTAATTCGCTGACAGTAATCGATAGAGAAATGTTTTACCGGTTATTTCCTCGGCTGTTTCCCAGTGCATTGATCTCTGGACGGCTAACTTCCAGCGGCTATATCTGGCATCTCGCTCTAAATTATAAACAGGAAAACAAATTTAAAGAAAAAAATAACTGGCAGAAAAGATATCATTTTTTATAAATTTTTTTTACCGAAAGAATTGAAAACAAAACATTACATTATCCACTTAAGAAATTGCATCAATTTTGTGAGACACTTCTCTGGTCTTTTTAAGCTTACTTGAGCTTTGAGCTCGTATGAGCATTTTTATTGGTCTGTCTTGTTTTCTCTGCAAAGTGAAACTTGTCACATCTGTTACTTTTTCTCAAGAAATATCGGGCCAAGTTCACAGAAAAGATATGCCCCCCTTTTCAAGGGGAGATAATAAACAAATTGTTAAATAAGAGAGGGCATTAAAAAAATCTCCCTGGAAACACTGGAACAGAGAAGACTACAACTAAAAACTAAAGTGGAAGTACACAATACCTCAGCATCCGATACCTATGAGTGATCTTACCTTTGGGTATCCGACAATGACCTTAACTTTCTCCGTAATACAGGGAGTAAATGTGTCTGTGGAAACTAATGTAAAACTTACCTTTCTCTCTGATACAGGGGGTAAACGTGTCTGTGGTTATGGTACTAAGGTTCTTAGGATCAAGGCTCCAAATCCCCACCCCCTCAGCAGCTCCGGCAGCCATGGCTGCTCCTAATGCTGTTGTCTCAGGCATGGAGGGTCTTACTAATAAAAAAATAAAAGAAAATCAATGTCACATGACATTCAAATCTAAAAATATCAGTTTGCAAACTACAGGGTAATCAAAATACTGTTTTCATTCCAGATGATGTTTACTGATGTAAGCTGTAAGAATGTGTTCTTTACATGTGGAAATAAACAATGACATGCAATACTACATAAAAGTCTTGTATATCTCAAGAGTGCAATGTTGTAAGTTAATCATATAAAACAAAATAAAGATACAGAATTTCAAACACATCCAAGTACTATCAGTACTTTGATTTTCCCCTTTACGTGCTGCAGGGCATTGAATAAAGGTAAAATGAATTTTTTGAGTGCTACGGGGTGCTTACCTACATTAATGCCCAACAAATCTGCCTGTAACTGCATCAACAGCTGATTGGCCGTCATTCCCCCGTCTACCTGTAAGGACTTCAGTGGGATCCCACTGTCCTCCCCCATGGCCTCAAGAATCTGAAAATTACAGGATGTTTTGATGGGATTAGCAACCTTGTAACACAAAAAACATCCTGTGTTTATTACAACACCATTAACAAATTTTTTATAGAGATAACATGTATTTATCAATGCTGCTAATAACACGTGCTTGTGTTTACAGCAAAACTCGTTTATTACAAACACGGATATTGCGAATTTAGGGATATATCAAAGTCATCTTGGATCCCCAGCTAGTATATAAATTTAATGAATTTCTTGTACGGTTATAACAAATTACGGATAAAGTGAGTTATTTCATAGGTCCCTGTGTCACTTCGTTATAACCGAGTTTTGTTGTGTTTATATCTGTAATCTATTGGCTGTAATGCTGGTCACCTTGTCAGGTGACATTTAAATATTCATATAAATATTCGGGTTTTAACTGACCGCTGTCAGCACAGAATATTCTAAAGCCATTCGAAGGCTCTTTTCAGTGCAGATAACTGAATCCCCACCCATCTGCCCTTGCTTTATATGTTTTAAAAAGATTTTACATTAAACATCTTGTTTTGTTTTGTAGAAAGGAAGACAATTAAAGAAGAGATGTATTTGTAATGATTTTGTACTTTAAGTAAACTGCACTATCAGAGCGCTTCACATCCTAATATACATGTTTGTATTTATTCTATAAATTATTTACTGTAAATGTATTTTATTTAGCGTGTACGATATTTGGCGGAAATTGAGTTTTGAACAAGTTAGCGAAGATTTAATTTAGCGCATTTCTTATCGTTCTTATTTACGTATATAAGTACAAAACATTTAGCGTTGTACTTGGAATTAGCGTATCTCCTTTTTCATGGAAGGGATGTTGATTAATTTTCCGCCAAAAATTTTTTACCTTTGGTAAGCCAATGGTACCAAAGTTTACGAAAAAAGAATACACAGCCAAATGTAACTTTTTTAATGACGTTTACAGTATGTTACAAAACGTTACCGGGCGGTATTTGGTAAATTCTAATAAATTTTATGCATAATTGAGTTCATTTTTACTCTATAAATCGTTTTCTATCTATAGAATTAATATTAACAAGATTATTCTATGAAAGTTTTTCATCGGGGAAAAAGTTGAAAAAGGAACAAATCATGTAATGTTTTTACTACACCTAATCACATAAACTCTGTGTATATATGTGTGAAACGTCAATGAAAGTTTCAGAATATTTATTTTAATAACTTTAAAGTGTATTTAATGTAAAATCAAAATTTTACATTTGACAATAAAGACAAGTTGGAGAAAAATTCATGTGGAGAAGTTCTTACCTGACCAAAAATTATAGCATTCTCTTGCTGCAAAATGATGCACGAAGCAAGAATAATAATCTTGGTTTGAATTTTTAATCTGTCATTGTTAACAATGGTAGTAATGGTGCCATTGTTATGATCAACTCTACCCAAAACTCGTTTTAAATTGTTACCATTGGCCAACGCACCCCATCAATCCACTTGAAATCTATTACAAAAAATAAAGCAAATGTCGAGATTTTATGAGAGTGGCTTATGGATACCCAAGCGAACCAAAAATACTTTAGACGTAGCTTTTGTAGAAAAATAATATTTGAAAATATAAATCGGGAGAGTTAACATGTATGCTAATTTAAAACAGTAAAGTTATATCACTTATTTTTCGTGGAGAACAAATGTGATATCAAAGTTGAAGAAGTGTTAAGTTTGTTTCTTTGCTGCATTTAAGCAAGTTGCAAAGAATCTGGGGGAATAAGACAGGCGAAATGCCCGTGCTCATGTTGCAGCTATGCAAGCCATTCGTTTAACAATATTTACTCGTTTGTCTCTCTGTTTTTAAATCATTTTTGGGTCATTGCTATCTTTATTGCTGAAAATTTGAACTATGTTTTTCATACATGTGATATATACCGGCTGTACAGGAAATATCCCGTATTTTCGACCCCCATCACGGTGTCCCGGCCATACACCACAGTGGCATAGCATCGTTTTTGAAAGTGGGGGGGCCAGCCATAGAAAAAAATTTTTTTACTTACCTGAAAAAGTTGACAAGCAAAAAAAAAAAAAAAAACTTTTTCTCAGTAACAACTACTTTCAGTACCAATTCTAATACTACATTTTCGGTACATCACTAAAAGCTTAAAAGTGGGGGGGGCCAACCAGGCTTTCAATTAACATTTCGTATAGTATAAGTAAGGTTGGGGAAAAAAGTGGGGGGGCCAGGCCCCCCCCTGCCCCCCCCCCCCTGTTGCTACGCCCCTGCACCAAAATTCACGGGAAATGAGAATGTGTACCATAGTTTGAAATGTTTACCGGAAACCGCCTCTCGCAACACCGGAAATCTCCAACTATGCGTGGCTTACTGCGCTTGATTAATGTAAACAAAACATCATGAACGAAGGTGTGAAATATTCCCATGATAATTACATCGTAATTAGGAGATATCAAAGCGTTTTGTTTGACTGATTGCTTTTTAATTGGATCTTTATCAAGGATTTTTAAAACTGTAATTTATTAAAACTAAAGACATTTCAAAAAAAATGCCATTCACAAGAATCGGAGACATTTTGTGACAGCAAAACAAAATTTAGTCCATTATTTCATGAGGCATACGTATTGTTTATCAAACACAGATTAAGAGAAATGTTTTTTTTAGTACAATTTAAAAATTGCAGGCTGAATGGAAATGACCAGACTCATACAATAAACTGTTTTTATAAACACTGTACTTTTTACTAAGTTCAACATTTATAGCATAGTTTAATGCCGAAATTCAAAATTCTTCAAGAGTTTCTTGAAATGAATAATAAATCATAATACATGTTATGCAGTGGTGCACCTGTACATTGATTTGAAATTAAAAAATAAACACCTTACATTAGTTTTTTTTGGTCGATATTTTGTACCGTTCTTGGTACAGTTTTTTTTATTAGCAATGTACAGTATTTTCACCCAAATTCCAGTATTTTGAAGGCTGCGCTGTACAGTATCTGGGTCTAGAAATTATCACATGTATGGTTTTTTGTTTCATCTTGGCTTGAACAAGGATTCAGAACACTGAACATAAGCTTCTATCCTGGAGGTTTCTATGTAGAAGGTGAAAAAAAGATTTCTATTATCTGACCTCTCTGGTCTGGAAACACACGGCCTCCAATGCTGCTCTGGCGATATGTTCTTTAGTCGTAAACTGGGTCAGTCCACAAATAATGCTGAAAAAAGTTAAAACTTCTCTAATAATCTGCACATAAGTACAAACAGTGCAATTGATTACATAACTGATTTTTTTCTTCATTTCATTATGTAAGAATCTTTAAAAACAGTTTCAGTTTCATAAAAAGTAACTTTGAAAAAAAAAAAGTACCATCAGAATACCCTATATGCATGTCAGGGAAAGGTTCAATTACTGTACCGTACATGTATCTCAAACCCACAGAGTACTCAAAAGGAATTCAGTTCAACCAGTTCCAAACATGAAATCATTTATGTTTACAATTTCACACATATACATGCTTAATATACAAAAGTTCAATTAAAATAAAATTTTTACAATGGTTGTCCAGTTTTAACACTTAAGGGGGCCGACTGTAGTTTTCATTGTGCAATATTTCGCGCATCATAGTAAAATGACGCATATTTACTGTTTTAAAGCAACTTTTTTTTGCTTGATTCATAAAATTAAGCAAAATTAAGAAATTTCAGGTTTAAAAATGTAATTACAATTTTATATAACTGAATTTTTAACCGATTTTGCAACTGATAGGTAGTTTGACGTTGTTATAGTGTGTTTTTGACGTTATATGATAAACTGAAGCCCTTTAAGAAAGGGGTTATAAAAATGTTATTAAATAAAAAGTAATAAACATACGTTCTTGAAATTTAAAACATAAAAATTTTAGAATCTCTCCATTATTCTTATCATTTTATCATATAATACCTTTGTGCCCGACATAATTTGTAGTACTCTATAAAAACAGGAAAATTCGTTAATTTTTTGCCTTTTGAGATGCCCCCTCAGGTAAAAATACAGTAGAATTTTGTGTTTCTTACACACAATGTACTATATAGTATTACTCGTCATATATTATAGTTTGAACAAAAACGCTATTGTAGTATTTGTATAATTTGCGTTAAAGTGCTAAAAATTGGCTCTTTCCCATAAAATCCTATAGTAAATATACCTATATTTTGAGATGGTCCCTTAAAAATACCTGTAGTCCTTTTCACAAAAAATCTTAAGTTTTTGCTTATGATTTTAACTTACGAATTTCTTAAGACAAATCTTAAGCGCTTTTCACGAACGCATTCGTAGCAGATTAAACTTAAGATTTTACTTACGATAGACTTCGTCCTTAGCAACAGTCTGAATATGCTTTATAATTAAATTAGTAGATGATAATAAAAATATAGTCAGTTTTCATCATTTATCAGCAAAAACAAATGTTACTGACAACAAATAACGAGTGCAAGCAAGAAGTTTGAAATGTGACGTCACAATCACAAGTCTGACGTAAGAGTAGGTCGTACGAAAATCTTAAGTGAAACATAAATCGTAAATATTTTGTAGTGTATTTCCTATCATTTCTCCAAAATAACCGTGAGAAAAATATAAAATAATATTGGAAGTCACTTTTACAAGTTCTATTTAATGTGTATTTTGATTTTTGTGGTTATATTTTAACATTAAAATCGGTTTGAAAAAACTTAAGAGAGGGTACGTGCTCTCGTAAAGTTACGATAGATTTTGAACTTAGGACTTTCTTAAGAATTTTTGTGAAAATGACTTTTATCGTAAGTTTTTACTTAAGATAAAAATATGTCGTAAGATTTTTTGTGAAAAGGGCTACTGGCCAGTAGATTTCGCCCAAACTTTGCATGTACACTTAAGTTAATGTAAGTTATATATGGTATATAAATGAAGAGTTTCGCTAATTGTAGTTTTCACGCAATAAAACCCCAGTCGGCCCCCTTAAGACTGTTTTTAGCGATATTAGTAAATGATTATTTTCATTCAAACTTTTTAAAACACCACAACGACTTGATATTTTTCCAAATTATACTCAATAGTAAATAAAACATGCTCACAACAATTAGAGCTTTTTATTTCTCTCTCTTCAATATAAGGCCCAACGACCCTAACAGTCAAAGGAGCATTATGTGGCAAAATCTGTTTTAAAATTCCTTATTTTACACAAAAGTTCTTAATTTCACAAAATGAATTGTAAACATCACATATCAAGAAAATGAACTAGTAAATGGCAGTTAATAAAGAGTACTTACATGTTTTTTCAACAATGTCAATTGTGAAATAAATCAATTTAGATGAAAAACAAACATTATTAAATTCATTTATTCAAAGTTGATCCTATGAAATTCTACAATAACAATATGTCAAAAAGCCATGACCCTCATTATAACAATGTAATTAAGAGAGTAATATGACATCAGTTTCCTCCAACAGAGAAGAAACCATCCACTTGGGAGAGAAACCTTGTAAAAGCCAAGTCAGACAAAAACACAGACAGACATCCACAAAATAATTCTATTTTGCAAATGATCATGTTTTGCAAGCAATCACAAAAAAGTAGGCCTGGATCATTACTATGTTTATGACATTTAGGAACTGCCTTTCCCTTCTTGTAATTTAAGAAACTACAGTGTAGTATAATTCAAACAAGCAAAGAAAATTCATACATTAGCCGTTTATGTTTGATTAAAGTCCTCATTTTTTAATTATGCAAGTTTTTATGTTTTATACAATGACCTTGTCAGCAAATACAATCTATCTAAGCCAAATACTGTCCGATGTTTTTCATACCTATTGTTAAACCATTTTTTACACACTGAATTGTTTAACAGATTTTTCTAACCCTTGCTGGTTTGTCCCGTTTTGCACACATTTGAATTTCAGGCATAGAAAAAATGTGTGATCATGATAATTTGCCAAGGAGGAGAGGTGAACATATATAGGGTTTGTTCCCGTTTTGCACACATCTGAATTTCATTTCAGAAATCCTCCATGACACCTGATTCCACCTCTGATGTTTCCGAAGTCTGTGTTTGCTCTGCTACTGACTTGTATTGTTTCAGTGAACAG
Organism: Saccostrea cuccullata; assembly: GCF_032062105.1. Lineage (NCBI taxonomy): Eukaryota > Metazoa > Mollusca > Bivalvia > Ostreida > Ostreidae > Saccostrea > Saccostrea cuccullata. The sequence continues at coordinate 14,163 of NW_026933545.1, forward strand.
GGGATGCTTACTCCTCTATGGCACCTGATCCCACCTCTGATGTTTTAGCAGTCTCTGTTTCCTCTGGTACTGATTTGTATTGTTTGAATGTTCTTTTTGAGCTTGAATGCTGTTCGTTATCTCCATGTTTCATATAAACTGGATCTCTAAATTCAGGTGATTTAATATCTTTCTCTTGTTTAATTAAAACAAAACCATGTCATATAAAAAGAAAATATTTACCCTCTAGCATCCATTTGCCAGTAGGGACAGAACAGACCAGAAAAGGCAGGAACGAAGTAGCAGCCATGTGTACTATCAACTTTGGCAGCCAGTACCTCTGAAAAAAGCCTTTACATATCAAATTCAATTGCTTCTGAAATCAACATCATTTTTGATTTTAGTGCAATTTTTCAAATTCAAAGTAAAATGGTCAGTCAGGGTCACTGTAAATAAAATGGATCACTCATTTAAAAAAAAAATCTATTTTTTTGTTAATAGCTGTATTTCTATATCACAACTCAGTCTAGTAAATCACTGTTTCATTTTGTAAAATACCATTTACCAGATTTTGGGTCATCTAGAAATAAACTGTATACAGGGTTATTTTTGCTCTGGTTAATTTCACCCTTTGATATTTGGAAACAAGTTTGTCTTGTTTCAAATTTTAACCAGGAAGATTGCTGTTTAAGATATTATACTGTTTACTTAAAATTTGCCCCGTTTTAAATTTGCCCATTTTTGATGAGGGCGAAAGGGGCAAAAATAAAACAAGGGCAAAATTTTCCCTGTATACAGTAAATTTTTTAAACTTTTCAATAGAACTCCTTTACCAAATCCCTAATTTCTACAGCACTTCATGTTTATATACACAAAATTTGTACCCACCGACTTCCTCAGATGTCTTGATGACCCCGAGGTTGTCTCTCAGCCACCTAACACAAGCTCCAGCGATGGCCACCGCTCCTTCTAAGGCATACACCACAGGCTTGTTCCTACCCAGCTGGTATCCCACAGTGGTCAACAGCCCCCTCTTGGATTCCACAGGCTAAACAAAAATAGGTGGTTAAAACGGCAAGTATTATTTTTTCAGAATACGGAAAATTGCTTTTTTTGTTGGAATAACATTTTGGTGATTTGTTATTCAAAAAAGGTTTTGTGAGCATTAAATTTCGATGTTTTGAAAGTAAACTAAAACCATGTGTAGTCATGTAAAAATTTTGTGTGCAATTTATTTTCATTACTTCTTGTAAATAATGAGAGAAACAAAATTTAATCCCCCACAAATACTGTATGTCTGTTTTACAGTAAAATAAAAGTACATGTACTACAATGAGAGAAAATAATATAATTAACTTCATTTCCTGTCACCGTAGACATAAAAGTTCAAACGTGTGAATTGAAAGCCGTCACAACAACACAGTGACTTGCTAATTGTACAACTTTACGAAGGTGAAAATTAGAAATAGTCTCAAAGAAAATGTGTGAATTTAAGTTATTCTTGATAAGCAAACAAATTCATTATTTCAGTGAAACAATTTTCTTACATTAACAGCTTTTACTTTCACTAGTCTTGTGTCAAGAAAAGCATTTATTTTTATTTTTTTAAATAATGAGAGTTCCATTCTATAAAAGGGGTTCCAAATAAATCATGGATAGAAAAAGTGCACTTAAACTAATGAACATACTGTAGATCACTTAATTTTGTGACACCTTTTTTTTCACAAGATAATCATTGGCTCTTTAACAAATTTTTTTTTAGGAATTGTGGTTATTGCTCTATATAATCTATAGGAATATTAATATAAGTGAAAATGATATTTTCGCAACTATACTGTCTCGCGTAATTACACAAAAATAAGGTTCTTGCGAATAAAAAGTGATAAACAATAATAAATTTGCCTGACTTTTGGTTTATTTTTTCATTTATGTTAGACAGAATATAAAAATGATCAAAATGATCATGATTTGGAATTCATTCAGAATATGGCAGACAGTGATAATTAAACATCCAGTCTGGTTCTGATGTGTCACGGGGCCCTGGGCCCTACCCTTAAAACACGTTAATTTACGCGCAGAATAACAGTGATATTCATTCATACATGTACAGCACAGGTGCCTGACGTTTTTAACCTTTCTTTTTTAAATAAAACTATCCCCAATACTATAATACAGGGGATATTTTTTATTTATAAAAAGAAAGGTTTACAATGTCAGGTGCCTGTGATGTACAGTAACAAAGAGCAGGTAAACAAAACTCTCTCAAAGATTTTCGAAAATATTGCCTTAATGTCAGAAAATTAAAAACATTTATTAAACTCATTCTTATCAGAAAATTCATTTGGAAGTGATAACAAAGGATTATTTACATGCAGTACAGAAAAGTTATATAAAATGTTATTCTCTTTAAAGTAATAAAAATTCAATTTGCTGCATCTTTTTCGCAAGAATTTTCTTGAAGCTATTATAACTTTCAATGATCAGACGATCTTTCTGCACATTAATTAATTATCACATACCTCGTTACCAGTATTCATTAATAGGAAACACCCTGTTCCATATCTAAAATGAAAAAAAATTACCAATAAGTCTAGCAACTTTATTTTCCATGAACTGTATGAAATTAAAACACATTATCTAAATGCCAAGCTTTTCTAATGTCATTAAGAGGCCAACCAAACTTAAATAAGTGCACAGTGGGTGAGTGTATAGCATGTACGTAGATGTTAAAAACAATAAAAGTACTGAGACAGTGCTGAAAGACGGGGTCAAAATAATCTTCATGCTAGATTTCACAAATGTGATTTTTTTTATAAAGTTTTGATAACAACTAAATTTTAATAATAATCATACTAAAAACAAAACTGTGAATAGTTTATCACCACGTTTTTCATTTACTTTGAAGTAGAAAATTCAATAATTACTAAGTCTAGAAACCTTTTTGGATTGTCCGAATTTCACCGGGTCTGAATTAATATTTTTCCAGAAGTAAACAATGGATGATGTGTATGCAGTCGTAATAATACGCAGGAGAGTACTTTGTTTACTAGTGTGATTTACAATAACTATTTTCAGTTTTAAATTGTCAAAATGCTTCATTAATTTGAGTAAAAAAAAGGTTTATATCACTTTCGTCAGCTTGATACAGAATGTTTGTGTCTTGATCAAAACAATTTCTGCACTATTTCATTTAGCGTAGATTTAATTCATCTGTTCTCCCCACGGCTTCCGTTTTGAGGCCTCAGACAGTAAACTAATAGACAGGGTCACATGACCCCGTCTAAAAATTAGACCCTCTTTTTGAAAATGCAGAATACTGTAAACCAACTTTTATTTTGATGACTTTATTTCGCGATTTACTGGGGGTAATCTAGTTTGAGATGATTAATTTTCGTGATCAAGCTTATGTAGGTTCTCTTGTTAATAGACACAAAGACTTTAAGAACCGGTCCACGGTGAGGAATATTTGCAATGACAAGGCTCTCGCGAACTTTGCAAAAATTTCTTGCATGCCAATAAAAGTTGGTTTACAGTATCAGAAAGTTAAATGATTCACACAATAAGTCTAACCAACGATGTCACATTTTATAATTCATTTGGTTTTGGAAGTCTGTTTTCATACAAAATAATGTCAGGGGATCAGCCTTCATAGACAAAATCCAATAGTATACATTTATTGAATGATAGTGAGGGAATAATGAAGATTACTTCAGCCAAGAAAAATCATATTCCCCGAGGGCTCTGCCTGCTTCGTCGGGGGACATAACTGTTTCCGGCGAGTGACATAACTGTTTCCAGTGTGATTCAGTATTTTTCAGGGTTTATAGCGAAACTTATTACATTTGTGACATAACAGGAAAAACTTATATAAAATTGTTTTATCATTTATTATCGACTGCTGTTGGTAATTTTCCTTATTTTTACCTCACGAAAGGATGTGTGTTTTTTACAGTTTCCTTATCTATTATCCATAATGATTTTTTATCATACAAGATGTGTCATCTACAGAAACTGCAGGTTTATGTCAAAATCATAGTTCACTTGTTCACTGGATATTGTATTATAAGGAACACAGAAAACTTAAAAGTATAAAACAGATCACCAACACTTTGTGTAAATGCAGCAGTAAATTTATTTTGTTGACCGGTTTCGACCTGAGAAGGTCGTCATCAAACATAAATTTATCTATTGAAGTAAAAAATGCAGATGACGTTGCTATATATACAATAAAATGCGGATGACATTGCTATATACAACATGAAATGCAGAATGTTTTGAACATAGAAAAGTTTACTCTGTATGTAGTTGCATAACAAAAGCCAAAAATATGACTTTGGGCAAATTTAAAAATGAAACACATTTAATGTGTTTAACAAAAATAGGCAAAGAAATGGAGGATTAAACTTCAGTACATGTATACAGTATATAAATGTTTGTCTTCCATTTCAGGTCCAAGTGGAGGTGTCTTTTTTTGTCCAAATTTGCCCCGCAGGCTATGCTTTAATTGTTTGTATTTTACTTAAAAAGTGCTTTTCATTAGGAAAATCATTAAGGTTCTAGCAACATTATAAATATAGGAGCGGGCAGAAGGTTTATGAACCTTAAAATCATCAATATGAGAATTACTAACGTGTTTTTGGCTTGGCCTGCATTAAAACACATCTGTCCAACCATTGCTGACTGCTGATCACCCAAAATCTGTGACAAAATTATGAATCAATAAAGATTTTTCTACAAAGCCATTACCAGAGTGAAATAATTCATAACCTCATCACAATATTTAGTTTAATACCAATAATTTATATCCAAAATATTTTCTTTATTTTATCCTCTTTTGAGCACAACTTAGGCTTTCAAGATAAAGAAAAGTATAAAAAAAATTAAAAAATTTAGATGCAATTAGAATAAAAAATCATGTATGTAGAAAATCATGTATGTAGAGACTACCGGGTACTTAAACCCAAATGTTAAAGATCATACCCTTTCATACATTGCAACTAATTAACTAAAAATATTCAACTCAAATACCCCAGAAATAGGCAGATTCTGCAAAGGACCTGTCTTCATTGAACCATAAACCTCTGAAGAACTTCGAATTTCTGGTAACACAGAGACTGGGATTTCAAAGAAGCTGAAAAAATCGAAGAATTTAATTAAGAAAATAACTTATGGAGGCTGGAGGGTCAACAAATTAACCATCTGATATAACTTATTTTCTTTTATTAACTTATTTTCTTTTATGATATCTTTAGCTGTCAACCACCATTTGGCAAAGAAAATTTCATACATTTTAGTTTTAAAATTTCATCACTTTTGTATATCTTTATATGGAGCTCTTCTTCTAAAGGAGATCAATATAGTCTAAAAATGGCCACAACCACCCTGCCCTCTTAAAACACACACAAAAAAGAAAATACTTCAATACAAAATTTTCCGTTTCAATTTTATGTAAATTTTATACAATAAAATTACCCATAAAGCTTTGGGTCCCATTTCAGGCTATGAATATTCATTAACATGGTACGACTGGCATTAGTAACATCTGTAGCATGTATACCTCCCTTGGATCCTCCCGTCATATTCTACAGAACATCAAAATTATTCACGTTACGTCTACGCTTAAATTTAAGTCAAGGTTAAAGTTTGTCAAAGATTATCTTGACTCCATTTATTTCAAAATCCAGTAATAGTCTAGCATGCATTACATATCCTAATATTAAAGACAGAACAGATCATCCAAAGTCTCAAAAACCTCAAAACTACCGTGGTACATGTAAACCCTATTCTCTGCACTTCCCCCGGAAAACTGGGTGTATTTTAACAAGGTAATTACTTATTGTGAATAAAACTTAGATGCATTCGTAAACCATATTTATATTTTTCTCCAATAAAATCAAATAATTTACCCATAATAACCATGAGTCGACCGTCCCAAACAGGCACCTGTCCTCAGCTATGGCTTTCCTGACTGCTTCTACATTATCCATCAACCATCTTAACTTTACGGCACTAAAGTATGTTGTTATTGGCAGACCACAATATGCCTATTCAAAGAAACAGAAGATTTTTTTAGCAAAAAAAAAAAAGAAAAAAGAAATAGTGGTAACAAACTATAAAAGTATATTTATAATTACCATATCAAAAATAAATTATCAGTTTTAGACCAATATCTTTTGTAGACTAATATCTTTCGCAGCCTTCATATGAAATATAGGTCCAGTTAAAAAAAAACGCACCCTTAAATGGTCTTTGTCTTTCTGAGGGGTTTTAGCAATAAGCTTGTCAACTGTTGAAGAAGTCCTTGTGTCCAACCAAACTATAGCAAATAGAGTGACATTTTCAGCATTAACTCAGACTATACATAAATTGAAAGCCTCCGTGACCCAATTTTTGCATTTTTAAATCTGGATAAGTTCAAAATAAATTGTGATATTTTAAAATTTTTAAATAATAAATCATTGTAATTTATTGTTAAAATATTTCTATCAAATTTGGATAAGATATGACTTCAAATAAAAAAAAGATATGACAAGTTCACGATCTTTCCGAACAACCCTTGTATACTTAAACATAGTCAAGAAATCAAAATATAAACACATACTGGTATATATGAAAGGTAGAATGAGAACGAGAGAAATTATTTTAAAAAATATTTAAAGAAACAGACATACAATGAAAACTTTTCAAACTTATTTGTCATGTATTTAATATAATTACAGACAGACAGACAAAGCACTACATGTGTGACACTGGTAAAATCTATAGGTGCCTTGCTCTTATAGTAAAATATGTACAAAATATGAAAGTGTCATTGAAACTGGTTTAGAATACACAACAAAGGTGTTGGAAGACAGATTTACAGATAATATGACCACTATAGACCTCCCATTCCATTTGGGGGACCCTAATAAGATAAAATCTTATCAGCTGGTCTTCATACAAATCAACTCGGCATGAGTTTTTATATAATACCTATTGCATTGTATAGGGGTTTCCCTGTTTTCTTGTCCCAAACAACAGTTGTTTCCCTTTGGTTGGTGATACCAATGCCTGAAATTCAATAAAGGCACAATAAAAAGAGATTTGTATAATATAATTACATATCATGGAAAGAGAACACTGTGAAATCACTTTCCTGGTGGTTTCATTTTTCATTGTTTTTGAGGTATAAAGAGACCCACAAATTCATGTCCACCACGAAATGTAAAATGTTACATACATAACTACTAAACAATTCTTCATCCACGAAATCAAATCCCCACATACCAGAAGTTTTTCCTCAAACGATGAAAATTTGACCCCATAAGCTAAAAATTCCTGATGATTTAATTTTCTATATTTATTAAGGTTTAGCCATGTGAACTTTAAAAGATGCATAATTATAGCCACTTGTTAATTGAATTTGCAAAGTATATAAAAAAAAAATTCATTTAGACGCATGTTTGTTAATAAATATGTCTTTAAACCTCAGCAATATGTCTTTAAACCTCAGCAATTAATCCCTATATCATACAAAACATGTTTACAGCAAATATCTCTTATTAGTTATTTCCTATCAACACAGACAAAATTGAATTTTATGAATGGGTCATGGCTAGAAAGTTTGTGATAATCCTGTTCGCACGAAGGGACCTTACACTTGATGTCGGAGACAGAGAGATTGAGGGCCTGTAAGTTTTCGACAGCTTTCTCCATGCAGAGGTGGACAGACTGTAGGATTTCCTGGGGGTCTTCCTCCACCCACCTATACAAATGAAAAAAATATTCATTAAAAAATTAGCAAAATTAAATTTAAAAAAAAATTAACACCAAAGATCTTTATCATTCTATTAATTTTACCTTACATGATAAATAAAATGTTTGTTTATTGCAACCCATAAAAAAAATTGTTAATGAGGGTATCCTGAATGCGAGACTTATTATATAAGTTTATGTCTGGATGTCTTTCTCAAAATCATGCATGTATTAAAACAAGAGGCCCAGGGGCCACATCGCTCATCTGAGCACATCAGCTAGGAAAAAGCACATATCAGATCAGAACTGAAAGTTTATTGAGGTGGGGGGGGGGGCTTGAATTTTATTACTTTTTGAGAATACCTTCATATCAATAGAGCATATGACTTTGTTGTTCTTGATAAAAAGATTTCTTTTTAAACATTTTGTTCCTATATATTACTTCGTAATAAGAATGTATTCACTTTAACAAAAGAATTGACGTATAGGAGACAACAATTTCCCAGAAAAAGTGACATTTTAAAAATCAATCTTTATTTGTTGTTTTCTACCGTATAATATATGTCTAAATTTTTCAAATTTGTATTTTATACCTAAAATTTATTATATACAACTTTACAATAAACCTCCAAAGTTGATCGAAACACCATTTTGTCCATAAAAGCGTTGATTTTTGCATGAATTTTGGCCTTGAAGTCCATCAGGGCAGGCCTGCCCCTAAATAAAATTGTGATATTTTGATAGGTTAAGATGTAAGGAATAATTTAAGATAAGATTTTTTTAGGGGCACCCCTGCCCTTGGGTCGAAATTCACAAAAAACCTATAAAAAATAGGGAAACCTGATTTTCATAACCTGCTTTTAGTTTATGCCTTTCATTATTAGAGTCAGACTAGCTCAGTTGATATATGTGCTGACTTTCACACCTTGGATACTTTCTTTTTAAAGTCTGGGGTTCGAATCCACCTGGTACAACACTTTTAAAGTTTTAAATTTCACCTTTTCAAAGACTATTTTGATTTTTTTTTTATAGACTTGTGTATATCTATCCCTTATGCATGCCCATTCTTGATATAAGAAACACTAAAGAGATATCAAATCGTAACAATCCAATGTACAGTTGTCAGTCAGGCGGAACGAACCTAAGTATAAGCACACTTTCTCCGAGGACAAGAATAACTCACTATGTGTTTCTCAATACAGGTATTCTTGGCAGCATTGAGTTGCGATGAATTTCAATTGCATATATTCCTTAGAATTTAATCACACTGATTTTGGCTATATATTTCAGTAAATGCACTCACTTGGATTTCATTTAGGCCTATATAACATATTAATGACATGTTTTATTATATGCACAGATAAATACCCTAGACATAAAGAATAGAATTTCAGAGACAGCAGACATTACCTTTATGCACAATGAGAAGCAAAGACAAATATCAATTATTACATCTGGGGATAACAAACTCAGAAAATCAATGAAAGGGTTCCTCCTACCTCTATTCACTGAAATAAAGATTTAGGAAAAACAAATTGTTATATGTATTCAGCCTAATGTCATTAATTGGAACGGAAATTGACAAGATTTTTGTATAGAAAAAAAAACCAAGCCCGGTCCTATAGGTCAAATCCCTATTTATAATGAAGTGACCCTTTGAATTTGATCCCCCAATGTTTCCCTCCCTACCCCAAAGGGCCATGATTTGAACAAATTTAAATCTTCAATACATGAAGATGCTTACATGCTAATATGACTAAACATAGTATTTCTGTTCTTGGGATTTTCCCCTTTCTTTTTCTTTGTAAAACTTTGATCCACCATTGTGGTCTCACCCTACTCTGGGGGTTATGATTTGAACAAATTTAATTCTACACTACCAGAGAGTGCTTCCATATAAATACTAGTATCACTAACCATGGCTTTGCTATTCTTGAGGAAAAGATTTTTTTTTAATATTTTCAAATGTAAAACTTGGATCCCCGGTGTGGCCCCACCCTATCACTGGGGGTTATGATTTGAACAAACTATAATCTACAATACCTGAGGATGATTCCATATAAATATTATATCAGTATTAAATCATGGCTTTGAAGTACTTAAGAAGATGATTTTAAAAGATTTACCTATATAATCCTACATAAAACTTTGATCGGCCATTTTGAACCCACCCTTCCCCCGATTAGAACAAATTTGAATCTACACTACCTGAGGATGATTTCACATGAGTTTCATCTTTCCTGTCTCAATTGTTCTTGAGAAGAAGATTTTTAAAGATCTTTCCTATTTATTCCCATGTAAATCTTGATCAGACATTGTGGCCCCACCCTACCCCTGGGGGTCATGATTTGAACAAACTAGAATCTACACTACCTGAGGATGATTCCATATAAATATCACTAATCATGGCTTTGAAGTACTTGAAAAGAAGATTTTTAAAGTTTTCCCTATATATTCCTATGTAAAACTTTGATTGACCATTTTGGCCCCACCCTACCCCCGATGTTATGATTTGAACAAATTTGAATCTACACTACCTGAGGATGATTTCACATGAGTTTCATCTTTCCTGGCCCACTTGTTCTTGAGAAGAAGATTTTTAAAGATTTTTTCCTATATACTCCTATGTTAAACTTTGATCCACCATTTTGGCCCCACCCTACCCCCGATGTCATGATTTGAACAAATTTGAATCTACACTACCTGAGGATGATTTCACATGAGTTTCATCTTCCCTGGCCCAGTTGTTCTTGAGAAGAAGATTTTTTAAAAATGCCATTAATTTTTCCCTAATTCATATTTATCTCCCCTTGGAAAAGGGTGAGGCCCTTCTCCTTTACCCAGGGATTCTTTGTAGCAAGTTTGCTTGAAATTGCCCCAGTGGTTCTTGAGAAGAAGATGAAAATGTGAAAAGTTTACAACGACGCCAACAACAACAACAACAACAATGACAACGATGACAGACAACAGACAAATTTTGATCAGAAAAGCTCACCTCAGCCTTTGGCTCAGGTGAGCTAAAAATGTACACTAGCTGAAGATATATACACTGTATTGTTATAAAAATGAAACAATGCAAACAGAAATGTTGTTTCATATCATCATTTTTTTTTAAATGTTGTGTTGGTTCAGTGCAGACTTCACAAATTAAACCAAATCTAAAATTATAAGCTAACATGATTAAATGAATCCATAATTTTACATGTCAAAATGTTTGCACATGTACATGTATTTTCTCAATGAGAAGAAATGAGAGATATGACATCAAATGCAGGTACACAAGTAATACCTGTATAACAGTGGGAAAAAAAACTTTAAAATTGTGTTTGAATTTCAGCATAGCATAAAAGCAGTCTGCATTCCACCTCTAACATTTACCCTTCTTTTGGTAGCAGTTGTTTGATCTCAGTTTGATGGTACGTTATCAATTCCCCTGTTTTGCTGCAAAATATCTAAAAAAAAAAAAAAATGAAAAGAAACATTTAAATTAAGATCTTTACCTCAACAAGATCAGCTTATATTTAATTATTTATCATTTATTTTAATGCCATACAAAAATTACATTATAAATACTTATCTTTATAAGTGCCTATGAAAACATTTCACAATTATACCATGTATTATCAAATACACTTGTACTACACTGGCTTGCAACATTCAAGTCCTAATCAGCAACAATCAATATTGTATTTAATATTCAAATCTGTGTATAGTTTGTGTAGACAAGTATAGAAAATCATCATTCTTTTGTATTCTGTATTAGTCTAATTAAGTTTTATTGAGATTATCCCACAAGGGAGATCGGTTTGTTGGGGAGAGATGAGGCAAATTTGTTAATCTTTGCCCCCCCCCCCCCTTCCCCCGTCCATTGCAGGAGTAAATAAAGACTGAGAGAAAGCTTCATCAAGTTGATGAGAGCAGCTGGAGGGGGTGGGGTGGGTGGTTCCAATTTTACTATGTTTATCACCTGTCTTACTTGTTAGTTTAAAGCAACACCGAATTTTCAAGATCTTTGAATCTCGTCTCTGAGACTCGCGATGAAATAAGATGGTGTTTTGCCTTATCAAGCACCCAAATGTTGAAATTTATGAGTTTTTACACCATATGTTGTTTTTTTTTTCATCGCACGTCAAAGACCTTAAATTATTACAAAGTCTGGAAAAAAATCAGATATTTTGGAAAAACACTATAGTAGGCCTACAGTTACAAAACTTTACAAAGATGCATTTTTTGCTTCAGAGAAAATTTACCAAAAATCTAGAACTGCTTGTTCCCTGATCAATGGCTCCTACAAGGGTTCTACTTGACGCCATGGCTGCTCGTTCTGGTTGCTTGGCTAACAATGTTTACATTTTCCCTATCTTATCTGCAAAGTTTCTGCAAATGGATCGCTTTCTCGCTCTGAAAATCAGTAGGTCAAGTACATCAAAATCAATCACCGGAATATCCCTTAGGCTCGGGACATACTAAAGACCTGATATACTAAAGACCTGATATTGACCTGATGGAATTTTTTTTAAATAATATTAGAAAATTATGAGTTGTTTATGATTTTTCAAAACTAATTATTGATTATTAACCATAATTCAATGATAAAACGTGCTTTATTTAATAAAACATGCATAATTTTATGAAATATTCACTGAAAACGTTGACCTGATAATTTTCAATTGACCTGATAATTTTTGAATGACCTGATAATTTGTATTAACTTCATAAATATGCTTGAATTTATGTTTTAATTGACCATATATATTTTAATTACATTGTTTTACTATAATATAAGTGTTTTATTTCAAATAATATAAAATATTGATGCAATTTTATGAAATATTCGCTGAAAACGTTGACCTGATAATTTTCAATTGACCTGATATTTTTTGAATGACCTGATAATTTGTATTAACTTCATAAATATGCTTGAACTTATGTTTTAATTGACCATTCATATTTTAATTACATTGTTTTACTATAATATAAGTGCTTTATTTCAAATAATATAAAATATTGATGCAATTTTATGAAATATTCGCTGAAAACGTTGACCTGAATAATTTTCAATTGACCTGATAATTTTTGAATGACCTAATAATTTGTATTAACCTGATAGATATGGTTAAATTTATATTATAATTGACCATATATAATTCAACTGCATAGTTTTACTATAATATAAGTGTTTTATATCAAATCATATAAATATTTGATGCAATTTTATGAAATATTCGCTGAAAACGTTGACCTGATATATTTTAAATGACCTGATTATTTTTATAAATCTGATTAATATGGTAAAATTTATGTTATAGTTGACCATATTTAGTTCAACTGCATAGTTTTACTATAATATACGTGTTTTATATCAAATAATATGAAAATTTGATGCAGTTTTATGAAATATTCGCTGAAAACGTTGACCTGATATATTTTAAATGACCTGATTATTTTTATAAATCTGATTAATATGGTAAAATTTATGTTATAGTTGACCATATTTAGTTCAACTGCATAGTTTTACTATAATATACGTGTTTTATATCAAATAATATGAAAATTTGATGCAGTTTTATGAAATATTCGCTGAAAACGTTGACTTGGTAATTTTTAATTGACCTGATAATTTTTGAATGACCTGATAATTTGTATTAACTTCATAAATATGCTTGAATTTATGTTTTAATTGACCATATATATTTTAATTACATTGTTTTACTATAATATAAGTGTTTTATTTCAAATAATATAAATATTAGATGCAAATTAAGAAAATGACATTATTTTTTATATGACCTGATCATTATACTAAAGACCTGATAATTCCAATGCCCTTATATTATTGGATTGCCTGATGATTTTAAAATGCCTGGTATATTTATTTTTTTTCTCCTAGAATTAAGACTTATCTAATTATTATCAAATATATGCCGATTATCACAAATTATATTTTTTTACGGCATGACCTGATAATAATACTAAGGACCTGATATTTTTAATGAATGGCCTGATATTCGAGGATAATCTGTCGATAATTATTAAGATTTTATAAAATGTAAATTAAAACGCTTTTATATACAGACTAGCAGGAAATATAGAAATTTCCTGATATTTTAATCGACTTGATATTTCTTATAAACCGAAAATTTAGCGAATGACCTGATAGTGATAGTTTAAATAGTTGACCTGATGGTTTTAAGTGACCTGGTGGTTTTTAATTACCTGATATTTTTTAAGTTACTGTAAAATCTTGATAGTGTTTTTTCAGATAAGAACTCTTAGCCATACATGTAGGGAATATATGGATTTTATTTTTCAATTAAACCGTGTGAAGAATCTCCAAATAAAAGAAAGTGAATAATATAGATTGGAGAATCTAGATCGTTATAAACTTAACATATTTATTTTTATTTTTTACTAAAGTGAAAAGAATTTTATATAGAAAACTTCACCAATATTGTAATGATCACAAAGAATTTTTACTATCAGTGTTTATGGAATCATTTTTTTTCTTAATTATAGAGAGAAACATTGTTTAATCTCTTAATAAATTTTCAATTAATTTCACATTCCTCTGCTTATCAAAACATGTGGGGGCATTGTTAATTGTCAGAACACAGGTGTGTATATCTTATCACTGTATATACATACCCTATCGATTAGGCAGTGTGTATATACAAACAGCAGGAGAGAAACCCTTTGACACTCTCGTCAAGATAGTATTAAATTTTTACTACCAAAGTAAATATATTTAACAAATTCTGAATAAGACATAAAAATATATCTTTGTTATTATCAATCTTTTACGATCATAAAATCCATATTTTGAGTTTCAAAAATTTATTCAATTACATGTAAGCAAGCCAAACTTGTCAAATATGACCCCGAACAGCAGAACTTATACTCATTCCAGAACGATGATATTACAATGATAAATATTGAAATTATTTATTACTTAAAAAATAGGAAATTGCACGCTGCGACAAAAGCAAGATAAATACGATAACACACAGTACTCATCTTGAAAAATCAAGAGGAAATGAAAAATCTAGATATTTTATTGCCTTATAGTATTTTAAGACGATAATTAGATTTATTTCCTCCCACGTGAATTGAAAAACGCCAATGAATTTGTTTATTCTTAATTACTAATTATTCTTACCATTAATAATAAAGCAATATGTAATAGAGAGAGTTTAATGAGGTTAAAATTTTTGTTTGCAACTTCAATCAAGCGGCAGTTTTTTTTTTATATGGTTTCTTGATTATGCTGATCACTGTATCAATCAATCCATAAACAATTAGTTAATGAGTTTGCGAGTTTTGAAAAAAAAAATACTAACCTGCACACTATGATTAATGATAGTAAAAAGTAGTTTTTACAAGAATTATTATTCATAATATTTAGTTCTATGCAAATAGCCATGATTACACATCTATCCATTTCAGAAAATAATTGACATTAAAAAAAAATTAATTTCCAAAAATTTAATACAAATATTGAAATACAATTTTTAAAGATATATTTTTTTTTACTTAACAATAAAGGTGTACATTAGTTTATGAAATGTATACAAATACAATGCTTTGAGTTATTATCCAATACACCATTCATAGAAAATATCAGGTCAATAAAAATATCAGGTCATTACTTTCACATAGTTTACTATTGAACCGATTTATAACAATATCTTTAAAGAAAAACATCATACTATAGACATACCTATCTATATACTTATCTGCACTTTCCCCCAGAAATAAAAGAATAAGAATAAGAGAACAACAAACACAGAAAACAAGGAGAATTTATAAGTTTTTATTTCTATCAGGTCAACGGAAAAATCAGGTTAAACGATTTTCCTAGTTTATGTCTCGTTACACATAATTATACCAACATTTTTAAACATAATTATGCTTAAAATATCTGTCCTATACCCCAAAAATATAAAAATAACCAAAACATCACGATTCGGAAAATTTATTTCTATCAGGTCAGTGGAAAATATCAAGTCAATACACTTTCTTACTTTACAGCTCGTTACGTACTCATAATTATACCGATATTTTATAACCCAAACATACCTAATGTATCTGTCCTATACACTAGAAATATACGAATAACCAAAACTTAACGATAAACACCAGAGAACACGGAGATTTTATAAGTTTTTATTTCCATCAGGTCAATATCAGGTCATTAAAAAAATATCAGGTCAAGCCATTTCCGTAGTTTATGGCTCGTTACGCATAATTATACCAATATTTTTACAAATAAGTATGCCTAAATATCTGTCCTATACCCTAGAAATATAAGAATAACCAAAACATAACGGTAAACACCAGAAAACACGGAGATTTTATAAGTTTTTATTTCCATCAGGTCAATATCAGGTCAATAAAAAAAAATATCAGGTCAAGCCATTTCAGTAGTTTATGGCTCGTTACGCATAAATATACCAATATTTTTTCAAATAATTATGCCTAAATATCTGTCCTATACCCCAGAAATATAAGCAAAACCAAAACATAACGATAAACACCAGAAAACACGGAGATTTTATAAGTTTTTATTTCCATCAGGTCAATATCAGGTCAATAAAAAAATATCAAAGTAGTCAAATATTGCCGTCCAAACCATTAAAATCCGGAATACTTTACCGAGTGGGTGAAAAAATCCAACTGTTCTACTGTTCGACGTCACGATTTTCCTACTGTTCGACGTCACGGTTTTCACAACGAAATAAAATCCCTTGAGCCATTTATTTTTCCTAAAAACAGGAAAATTGACCCCAGAAAAATAAATGCTTTACCCAGATACAGAGTCAGAGTATTGTTTTTGAAAGTAGGAGGGGGTGGGGTTTCTTACCTTTTCAATAATAATAAAAAAAAAACTTGGAACTTTGATAAGCCAAAAACAAGATAATTTTCCAAACTTGAAATACCTATTCATATTTCAAGATTGAAGAAGACTTTTTAAACTCTCGTTCACAGTTGTATTATGTTCATGATTCTTAAAAAAATAATGTTCGTACATGTATAATTTTTAAAGTTATTTCAAGGTCATTTTAAGGGCCAAGGTCATTAATCTTTTTTCAGAACTGTTTTAGTCCACAATTTCTTAGAGTCACACTTGATTTAGTGTGTGTGCCATAATTTATATGATTTAAGATCAAGAATATATAATAATGATTTTGAATCCGCAGAATTATATCCTGGCCAAGGACAACGAATCAGTCAAAGAATTCTGATTTTGAGATGAGTGATTTCAATGTATGTCCAAACAAAATTGCTTAATAAAAATGATTTAGGCTTTAGTTCAAATTTTCTAGGTCAAAAGTACTCACATTTTATTTATTAAAAATTAATCAGATCGTCTGATCCATATTTGTGAGGTTACAAATGCAAATGACTTGATGCACATCAAAGCTAATATGATCTCATATATCTTTAAGGCCAAGAGCATGCATTACTGAAGTCCAGCTTAATTAACATTCAATGAGAAACAATCTCTATAACATCAAAATTAATGATTCTGCTCAGTAGATATTTCAGTTTCTGTTTTATTTTCTGGAATTGAGTTTTTTTCATTCACATTTATGTTGGGTATGCAGGGAAATTCTCATCTGACCAATCAATGCCAAGCTTTCTTGTTCACTTCACAATTCAAGTGACTTGAACATGGTAAAATGCTTCAATAATTCAAATACAGCTGAACTCTGGAATCTTGAATATTGATATTTAAAATACCATGGCTATGTCACACTCTTCTGAAAGTCCCAACCACTTTATTCTTTTACCCTGTAAATCTCAATTTCTTGGATACTCAAGGTATTTTCTCAGTCCCATTGAGTTCAATATAAAGAGATCTGTCACTATGATTACCGTATAATCCCTATTAACCGCCCCAGGCACTTAGAAAATTGCAAAAAGGGGCGGTTATTTTGGTATTCTCTTTCTAATATTTAATATCATATTTCAACTTTAAAAACATGAGGCCCATGGGCCACATCGCTCACCTGAGTAACTTGGGTGATGCAGTTCTTTACCAGATTTCCCCTCTTGTTATACCTATCGTGCCCCCCCTACCCCTCCCCTTACATGATTTTAATATTTTAGAATCTACACTACCCCAGGATGCTTCCAAATAAGTTTCAGCTTTCCTGGCCCAGTGGTTCTTGAGAAGAAGATTTTTAAAGATTTGTTCTATACATTTCAATGTAAAACTTGGATTCCCTATTGTGGCCCCACCCTACCCCGGTGGTCATGATTTTTACAATTTAATATCTACATTACCCAAGGACGCTTCCACATAAGTTTCAGCTTTCCTGGCCCAGTGGTTCTTGAGAAGAAGATTTTTTAATGGCCAAATTTGGTCCATTGGTTCTTGAGAAGAAGTTGAAAATGTGAAAAGTTTACAAACCGACGACGGACAAAATGTGATCAGAAAAGCTCACTTGAGCCTTCGGCTCAGGTGAGTTAAAAAACTGAAAAAAAAATACAAAAAAACACTAAAATTAATATGTCTAACTTTACTTTAAGTGAAGATAATCTACCCAAATTATGCTAAATGATTCATTTTCAGCCGAGAAATAGGATAATAGACAAGTTTCATTTTCACTTTCTTCAAATTTTGGCAGACTTTTGATACGATTCTAGATGATTTTAATCACTGTACAGGGGGCCCTTATTTCCTGATAATTAAAAAACAATAGGGGTTTATACGATTTCTAGACCTCACATAAAAAAACTGCCAAGTTAACATATGAGGCAAACATTTTTATATAATTTATTTGTTTTTATTTGTCTTTCTTACAAATATCTACAATATTGATACAATTTCATATATTTGAATAAAAAAGCAACTTGTAACAATATAATGAAATCAAGACATTGAATTCCATAAATTAAACAATATAACTTGTTAAGAAGCATATTTATGATTTTTTTTTTTGGTTACAAAAATGCAAGTTCTTCTTGCCTTCAAGGCACAAGATGATAACAAAATGATTTAATCAAATATAAAGTATGAATATCAGTGGCTAAGCTGTACAGACAAATTGACTTTGATCAACAAGACATATAAAATATGTACAAAGTAAAATGAACAATAGTCATATATGGTAATTTGATTCAAAACTGCAGTCTATATTTTTTGTGAAACAATGTAAAATGTTGACCTTTTTTTTTTTAGTTGTTAAGTCCTCATTTTACCACAACCTTCAACATTTTTTTAAAAAAGTTTTGTCAAAGAAACATTGAAATTTTTCTTCTCCTTTTCTACATTTCTTGTTTCACTTTTTTTTTTAAAATGACTGAGATTATACTACCTCAACATTCATTTTGACCGATGCTTTTTAAATTGCTTTTGGAAAGAAATATGACTTAAGGCACTAGAATGTACAATTAAACTACTGTAACAATAAGAGCTTTTGATTCTTTCAAATAATTTTGAATTTCTTAAGGGAATAAAATGAGAAGGCAAATAAAAATGAGTGATAATAGAATAAAAATATCTAAAAATTGAACACATCTTTTAATATATTTCAGGGGAGAAAACTAAAAAGATCTTTGAATTAAAAAGACAATTGCACTGAGAATTTTTTTTTCAATGCTTTCATGAAAAATGAAAAGCATAAAAAAAAATGCAAATGAACACAAAAATAAAGTGGCTAGAAACATTCCAGGCCACTAAAATCTCTAGAAATGTAAACACTTTCCTTTGTTCATATTAAAACATGAGAAATGAAATTAAAAAAAAAAATGAACACATTTGGATTTTTTTCTGTCACATCTTTCAAGATATATGCAGAGGAAGAAAAAATACTTGACTAGGGTAACAATAAAAATGATCAAGGACCTGTACAGAATTATCTTTAAAATTTCACTGTCTAAAAATATGCAATAAAACCTAACTGAAATCTTTCTCCTACATTTAATGTTAGATTAATAAAAAACAGCTTCTGTTCATAATAATAACATAATACACAACAACTCTGATGCTAACAACATCATTATTATTATTATCTCAGCACTATATGTAAAATATATCAAAATGTAACAAATCTGTGTATGATTTTTCCAGAAAGGCCTCAATATATACACATAAATAACATGCACATATAATAAAAGAGCAAGCAGTGCACGAAATGTATTGCTTTTACATGGCATCCTTCTCAAAGGAATAGAAAAATTCATGAATGGAAAAAAAAATGATTTTTTAAGTATTACATAAAAGAGCCTGGATGGACTGTATAGGCCGGCATGCATCCTTTTTGCATAAGTATAGAATCTTTGCAAAAAGAAGAGAATGGTGCCTATTTTATAGTCAAATGGTAGCCATGTTAAGCAGTGGAATGCATCAACAATATGAAAAAAATTATATGCATATCATATTTATTGAGAGTACATGTACTTACATGTCTGTTCACTAGATACTAGCTGCCTATTGCAATTTTATTTCACCTTGAATATAGTTTTTGTTTTTTATCTTTTCATATGTGAGACCTGTTTCTGTACAAATCACTTCATTATTTGTTGCTGCTCATAAAGCAATAATATAAAAGTAGTTTCTTTCCTAGAAAAAGCGAACAGATATATAACTATTTACATGTAATGTTGCTGTAGTTATCCTGGCCTTTTATAAACATCAACAAAAATAATTCAAGGCCTTTTTCAGAAAAAAAATAATATAATAACATGCCATTTTTATAGGAAAAAAACATCCAGCTTGAAAAAACTGAGATCAACATATTAAGAAAAACAACAACGTGACAAAGACGTTTGTTGACAATCCCGACCGATATCATCACATCTTTTTAACTTGAACATCACAAAGATGACTTTTTTCTCAACTCATCTGAAATTTTATCACAAGTCCTTTTTAACATGACCATCTGAAAACTCTACTGCTTTACAACAAAATGGGAGATCTCATCTACAGTACCACAACAAGTGCCATCAAGGTTTTAGAAAAAGGATTTTGTGAACCCAGAGGTTAAAAAGAGCTTCCAAATGAAGCATCATGGGTAAGTGATTTTGACTCACTTCAAAATTGATTTCCAAGCACCTCAATGACTTGGACTCTCACTCATCATCTTTGTCAGCTTGAGGTTTGATATCACATGCTTCGAAAAGTTCTTCTGGGGTATAGCCGAGAAGACTCTGCAGATCACACACGAATCGGTAAACATATCGCTTTCCTGCTGTTTTGTGGATGATATTTTTGTCATAATAATAACGAAGTCCTCTGCTCAGTTTCTCATAATTCATTTTAGGTTTGTTTTTCCTAATGCCCCATCTCCTGGCTACTTCGTCTGGATCGGACAGTTTGAACTCCCATCCGTCCCCAGTCCAGCTGATGAAATGTTGACAATTCTTGTCGGTCAGCAGCTCCAGAAGAAACTGCCACAACTGTATTGGTCCACTTCCTGTAAAATAAAAGGAATTTCCAATTTACTTATCTTTGTAATATATAAGAAATGTAAACATAGAAATTTTAAAACAGTTGCACTCTTTAGTCAATAATCTATGATATACAAAATTCTAAATGTATGTACGTAACTCAATTTCTCTAGACAACTTCAATTTCATGTTATGTTTATGAAATTGATACTGCATGCAAACATTTTATACCATATACTGAAAACTAGGATGATCATATGCTTAGAAAGAAGTGATGTCATTTATTTATTAGAGATTTACTAATTGTGAAGAAATTATCTACTGCTTTACATCACCAATGAAGGGATAAATAAAAGGGAGGGGGCATATAATTTTTTTTTTCAAAATATTTTTTGACTTACAGTCCCTGAAACGTTCTACTTTCCCACCTGAACGGTGAACGCAAAACTGTGAATGGAGAGCTAACGCACACTGAACGAACGGTGAACGAATGATGAGCGAACAGAAAAATGGGAAAGTAGAAGGTTTCAGGGACTGTATCAGACTTCAGAATTTTAAATATGAACAATATAAATACCCTATTGGCTCTTTCGTGATAACTTGCATTGTTCTTTTGCAAGGCAAATTAAGAATGTTTGGCAAAATTATTGTAGGCTGATAATAAGAGAAGGTTTATTTGACAGTTGTTAATCATATATTTGACCTAACTTTATCATTTTGATCTGCAATAGTGCATGAGTACCTCATTTATATTGAAAAAGTCTATTGGAATTTAAAAGCAAACTAAAATTATATTGTTTTTCACAAATTCCCTCCACTCATGGTAACATTCAAATGAAATCAGTAGCCAATATCTTATCCCTGCTTCACTCCTTACCAGAATAGCCCACCATGGCTGGGAAGTTGCTGGGCTTGACCTCGGACTGGGGGTAGGAGAGATCTGTGGGGGAAGATTGGAGGCTCCTGGACACCCCTATGTTGATTCCCCCGCGGTACTCAGATGACCAGCTGTCATTAAGGCTGCTCTCGGAACAGTCGGACCACAGGTACTCCTGTTTGATGCTAGGGACCATCTGGTTCTGATAGACCTGACTGTATTGCTGGTACCGGTTATCCTGCCTGATGTACTGACCTAAAATAATCAAGAATTGGTCCATAAATTTATGCTAAATGGGAAAAAGCCATGAAATTCTATTCTTTTAACATCTGGGTATCTGGAAAAAATATTTTAAAGGGTACGTTTAATCTCATTTTTTTCATGTTTAAATACTGGTATATCAAAATTTTTGGAGGCTTTGATTGGTGGAGAATCTTGCCCCATCTTTGACACAGTGTTTAGATTTGAAAAATGCATTCTTTAAATGAACATTTTCTACATCTTGCATAACCTTATTGCATAACACTGTAAATTTTTAGATAAATAACTCGACAAGCATTGCTGTAAACTCTTACCATGACAAATGTCTGGTATGACTGGGGGCTGGAATTTTTGTTCAGGGATGGGAGGATAGAATTCTGTGGTGGGGCTGTTGTCGGAGGAATAGTAGTGAGGGACCGTCTCTAAACTCTGGCAGTCTGAGTGGTCGTCAAAACTTCCACTGTTTGGGGAATCGCTCACGTCATTCAGCGTTTGCATGGATTCTGTTATTGCTCCATATGCACCTGTAAACCAAATGGGAAATTGTTTTTAAAATTTGTAGAATACATCTGCTTTTCATTAAAGATTGTACTAACAACAGGAGGTTTTTCTTCTTTGGAATTAAATGAGAGATTTCTTACATGTTTGGACTTTGACATCACTGAGACCTGTGTAAGCTGATACTTTATTATCACCACCATGACCAGCAAATCCTGAAAATGGGGTAAAAAAAAAATGTAAATCCTGGTTGGATGAACTATATTTAATACTATCAAATGGTTTCAATGGAAGATGCAGTTCATGCATATAAATAAATACAACACACAAGGAGCAAGGTCAAATAAACCAGACAAATCAAGTTATCATTATAATGTTATGAAATTGTCCCTAAATGGAGTCATTTCTGAAATTGCCATGATGGGTTACCTTGGGCAGGGAAGCGATCTCCGAATTCTGGCATGCAGACAGGTTCGCTATAACTACTAGGTGCACTACCGAGGCTGGGGTGTTCATGTGTAAAATCTAGAGAGAACACATAAAGTAAAATTATCCTTATGCCAAGTTTATTTGAATTCATCTTAGACTTTTTGTTGCTGATGTTTTGATGTGGAAATTAAAAAAGTAAGTTTTTCCTTCACAGTTTACATAAAATGTCTACCGAAGTGAGTGGGATAATTTCAAACAACAGTAATATGTTAGCATCTTCAACTACAACTGTTATACATGCGAAATACAGGGAAGTTTGAAAAAAAAAGAAATTTATGTAACAACCAATAGAAGCAACACCCCTCACCTTTCTTGAGAATTTCCAGGTGTTCCCACATGATTTCTCCCAAATAAGGGGGAGCCAAATCCAAGAACTGGTCACGCTTCAGTTGACAGAGGTCCTTGCCCCTCATGGAAAAATTGGCGGGGTTGATGCCCAGAATGTTGAATTCTTGCGCAATCCATTTCAACCAGACCATCACGTGACTTTCTGACCAATGGGCAGGATCTGTTAAGAAAATAAATTCAACAACTGATTTGAATGGCTAATTAAGGTTCATGGCCCTATGATAAGAAAGAAAACTTGCATGTGATAAATGACTTGTTTCCCTTTAAAAAGAATTTTCGTACTAAGTAGATATATGTGAATTTTTTATGCATATGTATTGCAGAGTCAACCCTTGTTATCTTAAACTTGATGGACCAAGAAAAAAAAACCCTTTAAAAATAAGTGGTTGTGACTTCCAATTGCAAATGATTTGACATATCCATGTTATTTCAGATAATGGTGTTCAACATTTATTTAGAAAAATCACTACTGTATTATAAATGAGTTAATAATGGGATGATAAAATTTTGAAGTGTTTATCTTTTCTCTCACTGATGAGTACCAGAATATTCAAGATGATAATTAATTAACAATAAGACTAATTGTTGGTCTGATCCATTTGTGGATTAATGGTAGTTGGTAAATATCTTATGAACTTAAAGTAAGATTTTTTTTAAAAAAGCTACACAAATTATAAAAAAAACAACAAAAAACAAAAAAAAAAACTTAAAAGAAAAAATCATGATCTCAAAAACAGTTAAAATGATTCTTTGCAAGATCGAAAGTTCTGTTCTTTGAAAATGTCAGACATATGTTAATTCACCAAGGGTGTTTGTCATTGAAATTTAGTTCACTGCATGTGTTAAATAATTTCAAAATGAAAAACATGTCTGTTTGCAACTTGAACCATCATAAGTATGCCATGCCAATTTAGCATAATGACTGGATTAGACCCTGCATTTAAGTCTACTGACCCACTTGAAAATACAAGACTACATCAAAATGTCACAGCAATTAAAGTCAGGTCTTCAGCAACCCTTAAATTTATGAAACCTGTCATCTTAAAAAAGATTTATTTAATGCCTAAACCTTAAAGCCATATGATATATAATTTACAGAGAAGAAAATTATAAGGAAAAGCTGTAATTATTTACCATTAGAGATATGGTATTTCTGCTGCTCCCTCTCAAAGGTCTTGAAACTCTCGTGGACTGCTTGGGACATTTTCTGTGTTGTCCCAGGTGTTAATGGTGGAACAGTTGTAGTGGAAGGAATATCTGTAAAAAGAATTAACACCTATGAATAAAACTGTCAACATTCATACTTTCTATATACTTCTACCACCTGGACCAGGTACTGAAACTTAAAGACTTAAAGTATAGATCAAACTGAAATTCTGCAATACCTTAAAAATTACAAAAAAAAAAAAAAAATCCTTCCTGGAAATGAAAAATGCATACTTTTAAAGTAATCCAACCTCAAATGACCAGTTAATTAAAGAATTTACCCAAGGCTTGTAGCCATCCAAGGCCTCTTCTCCCTAACATTTTGGGTTGTGGAAAAAAAAAATTCTATCCACTGGAAGTCATTAACAAATACTTCTCGAATAAACCTGTATGAATTTAAAGACTTTTTTTCTCTCTGTATATCTATATATGTATTTTCCAACTAGAGTGAGAGGCGGATACATATGACTAAAAGCATTATGATGGGGAGTTTTTCAATCAGTTTGGCACTGAAAATTTTTTTAAATTCAATTAACACATTAAATATCAAACATAACTTCCTACGTGATCTACACATCATTAGATAATTTAAAGAAGTCACGTGTATTTCACGGGGATATGGCAAACAAAGTTTTTCTCGAGCTCTCATTTGAAAGTTTTCCTTTTCCAATAACAGTTTTTTTTGATGATGTAAATCACTTATTGAATACTTAGACTATTAACTTTTAATTATGAAATGCTTAAATTTGTGTCTCAAACAAAAGAAGACCAAAGTTTTGCTTTACGAAACAAGGTATATTGCAAACATTCAGGTATTTTCTATCAGGATAAACGAGAGAAAAATCAGAATTCTGCCTTTTAAAATAAATCCATATTGAAAGATATTATTTTAATTAATTTTCTTTTTTAGAGGATCTCAATAATTTAAAGTAAAATTGACACAAAATACTTTACCTCTAAATAGATCTGCAACCATGTTTGTTTTTAAAAAACTCTCCTTGGAACACTAATTGCTTTTCAACTTTACGCAATTGTTGAAAAAAATTTCAATTCATAATGCGATATCTAAAACAGTTTGTAGTATCTCTAGAATACGTTAATTAGATTGTAGAATGATAATCAAGCCTCAATACATTCACTGACAGTACATCAACCCAATCCTCGCAGACAAGTTTTTAGACATCAGTATAGATCAAAGTGCAAGCTATCATTGCTCTAATGGCCCATGAAATCACAGGGTTGTTCAACCCATTTTTGAACATCTTTAAAATTTCACTTCAGCCAATCAGAGCCGAGCATTAGAAAGTTTGGAGAGGCAATTGTGTGTGTTTGTGCATTAAGACATTAATTAAATTCACACATAAAAGTGTTATGTTTGTCTCAAGGATTAAATGCCCCAAATCAGTTTCCATTGTAAAGCCTGTGTCATTCCTTATCTCGAATCCATTGTTCCACCATAAAAAGAGATATAAGTATATACTTAACATCTAACTCCTAATAAAATAGTCATCTAATGGCTGACCAGTTGAGGGACAAGTGCTAGATTATGGGGGGTCTTTATAAGAGGTGAGATCCCATCTTAAGATATCATCTGTGATAAACAAACTCAGTAATACATTTAGCAAATAAGGAAAAAATCTCTTAGACCAGATTAGAATGTTATTAAAAAATTAATACCAATCTCAGACAATGGAACAGAAAGTTGTTTTTATACAAAAACAAACATTTAAACCTTTAGGAGAATTGTTAATGTTACACAATTTAATGTACATACGTCTAATCACATTGCAAAATCAGCAATTAGCCGATTAAATCATTCAATTATTAATTTGTTCAATGAGTGATTGACCTTTCTGTTTATACATATAATCATTAAGTTTATAGCCCGAATTAACAGGTATATGAATTTAAAAGGGGGGCTATGAAAAAAATAAATAAAATAAAATAAATTGAGAATTTTAAGTACTTTTACTTTTAATCTGATCATAATATAATTATATAAATGTCAAACTTCTTTTTCCTCTCTCTTAATTTTAAAAATATTTTGTTTATTTCTTAAAACTATTTCCTTCCTCCCACACAAGTTTATATCTACAATACCAAACATGCTAATGTTTATGCACAATATACCTACAGTCAGGTTTACCTCTTGCAAACTGTAAATTAAGCTCTATAGATCAGAGAGGAAGGAATTGTGGAAGACAGTTTTATTTCAGATAATGGGGGTGAATTACTAATGAAAACCACACAAACTGACCATCTTCAAGTGATTTAATGGATGACCATTTAATTTCACTTTTATCTTCCCATATCTGGGCTCTTTTTGTGTCCAGTTTAATGGCCCCGCATCAAGATGAGAATTTTGCGATAAGCATCGCCATGACGTTAGATGTGTTGGCATCTTCATATCAGATCACGTAACATGAAAGGCTTGGACAGAGAGCAGGCAGTTGCATCAGTCCGTTTATCTTGAAGGTTATCGCCAAATCTTCAACTGATTGTAATCGAATTAAGGGAACAGCTAGGGGCTTTGCTTGATAACAATGCACATGTTAAATGTAATTCAACATCAGAAACTTCAGAGCTTCTTTTTATGCAATTACTTCAACAAGCAAACTAAGGGATGCAAACCAACCCCTCAAATAGACCATGAATCTTTTTTAAAAAGCTCAACTTTATTTCAAAAGCAAATTTTGCTCATTTTTAATATTTAGGAAAAAAAATTCTCCCCTTTAGCTCAGTATTTGATGTTTTGTAAAGGGAGAAATTTTGTCCAAATTATTTACAGATGAATTCATCATGTGGCTAATACTAGATATGAACCTGACTTGTGCGGCATAAATATTTACTATTACCACGGGGGCTGGACCTGAGGTTCCTTCAGCGAAAAATGTGTGCTGCATGCACCGACTGTTAGAAACTTGACATGCTCCCCACTTCTGCACTGAGTCAGAGGCATAAAACTTGCCAAATTCAATTCATCTTTTTAAATTTTTTTTCTTCTTTCAAATATTCGTTCATTCAACAAGATTATGATGTAGAATATAGTTTATGCATCATCCAAAAAAGTTGAATTGCTGTATGCTTAGCTTAAAAACATTAAATTTTGTATTTTTTTTTCTTAATGCTATTTTTTTATTTGATAAGATTCATTCACAAAAGCACTTATAGTAAATGTCATTCTGGGCCCCATATCATCTTCCCGACATCCATCACTCAACGCACACTGTGTTCTCATAATCTGACAGAAAAAACAGTTTTTATAACAATTTATCTTCCTGGCGTAGGAGATATCTTATTCTTTTTCGCAAAATAAAAAATATATAGAAGAAAACTGGCAGATTTTCAAAGTAATCCACCTGGATTGTATAAAGATTGTTACTCAACTTTCTTTTTTTAAACTTTTTTTTAATCTGTTTTTTAACAAGGAAATACAATGAAAATTTAGAAAATGGTTTATATTGTGATAAAATCAGAGATAAAAGGAAAAATAACAAGTCAGAAATGGTCTAAATAATGAAACCATGCAAACAAAAGTGCTAAATTCGAATTTTCCAAAATCACCATTGCCCAATAAATTTTTATTCTCTTTTTCTTGTTTCTGTTCCCAAAGTTATCAAAAGAGCTTCAAAAAAACTGAAAGTTGTTATGTAACATGAAATACAGTCCAAGACAAGATAGAGAGAAAAAAACACCTGAAGAACACCATTAATTTGACGTCTGACAAGCCTTACTTCAGGTAAAGAGATGTTGCCAGTGTTAAATCAGCAAAGCTGAAAATTGTACAGAATTAACAAATTAAACATTAAAGGACTTGGCTAAAATGACAATGGTCCTTAAATGATTCATTAAAGTGACTTTCAAGTGTCACGTCTCTCCACAAATGAGCCTACATTATGCAGGGTATATTGTGCCTCTCTGGTGTTTGCTCTTTTGGGGATTATAGAAAATTTAGTCCAACAAGGGAAATCAAGTTAATACTATATTTTGAATTTAATTGTTACAGAATGCTATTATGAAGAAATTTGATTGTAACTTGAATTTTATGCAATATTATTACAATGATTATCTCAAGATATTAATTAATTAATGAGATATCAAATTTGCATGGACAGGTAAATTGTTACCTATGGAATGCAAATTATCATCAAATATGAAAAACCAATTTTCAAAGCTTTTTGGACAGAAAATGTTACATAATATAATACATATACTGATTTATTTTTCCATTTTTTTTTTTTCATTCAAAATCATTTGCTTCATTTAAGACTTCATTCAATGGGATATATTTTTGAGAGTCAATCCTACTTACTGATACTAAAAAAACTACTGTACATATACACTTAACTAAGTACTTAAAAGAACTCAACCAGTACAATACATCTGATATCTCTAAGTTAAGTAATGACATCCTTTTAGCCACTTGACAAGTATGACAAAATACAGGATAGAACACTTCAGCCTCCGAGAACAAAATATTTAGAGTTGTATGAAATCGTACGTTAATGAACGCCACTCCACTTTTAATGAGGGCAGAATGATTCAAGTTGCACAATTATTAAAAAAAATCTACTATTTCAATCATGCATGTGCTTGTTGGAAGTCCATGCATATAAAAAGTCTCAGTCATGTTTTTAAACAAAGAAAATTTAAGTACTTGAACTCTTTTCTTTCTTTTCTTAAGATAGAGAGAAACAAAAGTCAAGCCCTTTTAATTCAATTAAAAAATAAAATAAAATAAAATAAGACTGCAAGGGGAGATAATGCTCTTGCCATGAAAGGTAACTCTGAAATGTACTAGGAAATATTGTTTTGCGTGTTTAAAGATTTGATATCAGTAATTCTTAATCTTACACCTGGTTGTCAGGGTATTTAGCAATAAATAAATCCCCCGATATTTCCAAACGGTGACCTTTCACTTTAAGGAAGTATATTGACTTTGAAATATTAACCATGCTCCCTTCAATCATTTTAGGATAGAAATGTATTTAAATTAACAAAATGCAATAATTGTTATAGTCACATGGTTCTCTGATCTCTATATGATTGGTCAGTTAATATAAAACCCATTATTGCAAAGAAATTTGAAAATATAGAGGTTAAAGACTGGCCTAATAACTTTTTTTTTTTGCAACACAACAGCTGCATCAGGGCTGTCATTTCTTGAGGGATTTTTGAGTTTGTACCTGTTTCAGACAACTCTCTCAATTTTATGGCCTTGTTCGTTCCTTGTTTTTTTTCACTCTTGATTTGAGAGCATACATGAAAAAACATCTTGAAATGAATGAAATTTTATTTTTATTTGACCCCCATTTGACACCGTGGTTTCTGTTTTAACAAAAAAGAAATTGTGTTTTAGTAAATTTTTATTATTGGGCGATAAATCGTCCTTGCTGTGAGCCGTTATGATAGACATTATACAGTGTCCTAACCTATAAAAATGTAATTCAAAACTAATCTTTTGACATCTCGTGATGGCTATATGCAGCACACTAAGTGCTATACAGATGTCCCCCTCAGTTCTGAAGTTTTCAAACTTTACCCAGTCATATTTCTTGACAAGGCATAAACCTGGGGTCATAAAATATTAATAAAAATTGACATGGCGATGTATTATTACGGTAAAGTGGATGGATGATTAATACAGGGAACAAAAAACCTCTGTATTTGCTTTTTAAATTTTTTTCAATAAAACCTTTATAGGGTATTCAAAACATGTCAGTATGCCCTTAAACTTTGCAAAACGATATGCCACAAAAAAAAATTGAAAAAAAAAACAAACTTAAACATCAAAAGCTATTGTTGCAATATTCTTACCATTTTTCACAGATTCGTTGCTTTGGCGACCGTTAGTGTGCCAAGAGGGCAGGAGAAAGATGCCCTTATTCTTAGTTTTGGTTTGCATCTTATGGGGGCACAACATCTCGCTCTCTAATTTTTCCTTTATCATTTTGTTTCGGTACAGCAGCACCTCCGACTGTATCTTTTTTTTTTGAAGTAATATATTTAGCAGTGATGAATGGAAAATGATTTTTTTGACTGATTGATGCTCAGGCCTGGAGTACTTAACAAACTTTGATCCACATCAAATGCGAGCAATTAATGTAGAAGTCTTGCCATGCCATGCGAGATGGTTTATGTAAAAGAGTCTGCATGATACAGCATATGGGATTTATCGGAAGAGTAGAAGCTGCGGATATTCCAAGTTCAAAGTCACTCACAGAAAACTATATTTTTCAAGCAATCCTTTAGATGCACAAAACACACCAAGAAAAAAATCTTCAAGATGCAAATCTTTGCAGTTCAAAAAAAAAAAAAAATTCTGACATCCACTGAGCCTTGTACTAAAATCTTCCACACTTTGGTACAATGGGAGTGATTAGGCCCTGATGAGGTGTGCTCCAACAGAAAAGGGTCCCGACGGCTTTCTTAATCTTCTACTGTTTCTTCTTATTCAAACATCAACACCTTCCTTATATCGCATGGTTAGCAAGGTAACAGAATTTTCTTTGACAAATGTAATTATACACCTTTCAGGATTATCAGTGTTGCTTCACAAAGTAAACGCACACCTGAATGACCAGAAGAAACTCAATGGAAGCACTGAATGTTCTCACAATGCTTTACCCATGTTAAGCAAACTAATGCTATTGTAGAACCAAGCTTTCTGCCTCCATTCTAATTTCCAATTTACACATTCGCTTGCTGCATGGATGACTTGGTACCTGTTCTAGTTTCTCGATTGATAAAATAACCCCTGGGAAAACTTTACACCAGGCTAACCACTACAGCTAATTTTATGAATGAAACTTCTCTGCTGGCAAGTGTCCCATAAATCACCTGCACCAATCAAAATCAAGCTCATTTACATAATGCCTTTTTGAGCCCCTCCTATATAGTAAAGCGTACAGATTTTATGAATGAAGGCCTCTTATCAAGATTTCCCTGCCAGCATATAATTTGAAGCGTTACTGACCCAATTTTAATTTTTTTTCTAAACAGAGTCAATTTTCAATTTAAATTCATTCATAGACCCAAGGTTCATTTACATTCAGCATTTCTTTTCTTTTTCTCTATTTTTAAGCACTTCTGTAAAGAGATCTGGTGATCTTTGGACTTTTTCAAAGACTTTTTTGTAACTCACAATTACAACTTTTTGACCACAAAACACCACATGAATCATCTGTTTGTATAAGAGAACACTATCTAAAATAAGGAAGAGAAAACGGAGAATAATTTATAACAAAAAGATATTTATAGTGGCTTACAGATTACATTACCGTTTTATCCTTGGAGTGAACTTGTAAAATTAAACCACATGAATGGAAACTCCCAGCAAATGAATGCAGAAAATAGAAAAAAGAAGAGGGAAAACAACTTTACTGCATTAATTTCACAGTTCACTTTTTTTTGGTTTGATGTCAAGATTTCCTGATTACTACTTACATGAAGACTACATTTTAACATATCCTTTATAAATTACTTGTATACACAAATTAAATCCTGTAAAAAGTTTTATCATTTCCAAATCACATCAAAGCTTGTTAACACCTTGTACAAAGCACTAAACCACTATCTACATAGACAATTTATTCAACTCTGTAGTTCTACCCTTATCAATTAATAATCTACAGCTAAATCTAAAAATGCATCCAATTAGGGCCTCCGAGACATAAAATAAATGAAATGATGATATTTTTCACAATTTTCAGCCATAATCCATTTCAGGTGTGATAATTGACTAGGTGCCTTGGCCCAGAATATGTAATACTCCCCCTTTAGGAAATATGACAACCCTTTGTTCCAAGCAGCAGCAAATTGTACCTTGACATATAGCCCATGGAGAAGAGAAATCATTCATAATAGAGATGTATACAAAAAGCTAGCTATGTCATCCCATAATTCTAATTCAGAGGTGTACAGACAGACATGGGGAGGGTGGTGGCACTTGTGTTAAAATCTCTGAAAAATCAATCAATGCCTGTTAAGTATTGGCATGAAATATCATGATGAATGGGACAGGCAGAATACTGGATTTGTATCACTGTGATGAGAATATTAATTAAACTTTTTTAGCAAGAAAACTTATACTTCACATTTGAAGAGGCTCTATGAAATATTTCTTGTTTAGAATTTCTTGACACACAAGATTTTCAGTCAACCTTCCCCTCTTTTAACTATAGTGTACTATCTTCACACTAAGTACTAATGACTACTAAAGTAATTTTCAACTGAGCCCCCCCCCCTCCCGCAACACAATTTGTGCTTTTATTCTTTAATTTCCATACTCATTCAATTGACAAATCTAGATTTTAAAGCATTTTATGCCTCTTATGTAAATTAATTAATGAACAGTTTTCTTAATCTACTAACCCTGAACAAATCTACAAGAAAACAATCAATATCAATTAAATTAACGTTCTTAACTCTACAAACATTAACTAGCTTAGAATTATGATTTTGATCAATTGAAAACCTTGGAAGTTTTTAACTTCATGATCTATAAATACCTTTTTTTTCTATTGAAAATAAAATTGAAGAAGAAAAATGTGGAATTGCATATCTCCATTAATCAACAGAGGTTTAAAGAAACTCTGATTATTAAGTGCCTTAAATTGTTTATCAAAAAAAGTTTCAAAACAAGTAGATTACAATGTCTTGAAGATTGAAGAGTAGTATGTTGTCACAATCCTCATTTTATATTAAAAAAAAAAACAGTGATGGTTATCAATCTAATGCAAATAAGAAATCAAAATTTTTATACAGAAATTGCCCACTTTGATATATTGATTTAACATTTAATGTAATATTTTCCCACTAGCATTTTAGACCAATTCATGATTGAAAATTGTGATAATTTTAAGAATTTACAGCTTTATTTTCTACCACACTTTTATTTACCCAATCATTTACTGTACACTTTTGAATTGCAGCAACAACCAGGTTTTATATTAATTTCAAGTGGTAGTGGTACTTAATTTTTTTTTAAATTTTAATATGTGGAGTATTTTGAGTTAGAATTGTTTTCCACATCCAATCAAGTGGACAGTCTCCATTTCAAAGACCTTATTTTGAGACTTCAGTAAAGATATGGACTGAGTTTCTGTTTTACATGCATTTTTAATTCAGAAACAATAATTAGTGAGAATTTCATTGTAATTTTAATCTTCTTTCACCCAAGGTACACATGCAATTGCTTATGTTTCAATAATGAAAGTTACAAATAAATACATGTATGTCAAAAGGAATGGTTTATATATTTTTTACTAAATGATGTACAATAGGTGCAAAAAAATCCAAATCAAAATCTTTTACAATAAACCAATGTACCTTTGACAATCCTTTGGTTATTTGAGAGTTCAAATCTAACCATTAAATGTAAGCTCTCAAAATATACAGACCCCCATTTAATTATAAAACTCTAGTCATACTGCACGAGCTGTAACATTACGGAGCATGGGAAAAATGTCTAGAACCTCTTGTGACAATCATTTCGCTGTAGAGGCACTTTATAATCGAAGTGCTTCAAACTTTGTTCAAAAATTTCATTTTTTAATTTCTCGTCCATGGGAAAGCTCTGAGACTTGGTAAGTTGACTTGGGTTGGGAGTCATGTGACTGGCCTCATCCCTTGTTTCCTTTGTGTCAGAGGCAAACTTCACCCTCTAGGACCTGCCATATATTTCAGAACAATTACAAACAACCACCACTGCAATTTAGCAAGGTGAAAACTTCCTCTTGATTCCGACTTTCTGTCTTTGGGGCCTGACTTTACAATGGTGTTTTACATAAAATCAATTAATTTCCCTTCAAATCTTCCTCAACTTCATTGGAAAGCCTTCAAGAATAATCATGTTGCTGCTTATTTCAGGACCCTGTATAAATTAGGCTTTCATTACCGACATGGAGTTGTGCTTCTAGTTTTTCAACAAGTGAGCTAAATGTGGTCTATATATAAAGTTTAAACAGGCAGTGGTGCGGTTCCCCAGAGCAATATCCCACTTGCTAAATTAAATTGCGCACACACATCTACACTCCACATCTTGATAAGTGTGCTTTTTTATATAAACCAACTTCTGAGGAGATATCTAAATTTTCATCTGCCTTGGCAAGTCTCTAGATTCATATTTCTGGGTTTTATGAATGAAAAATTGGTGGGAACCATATGGCTGAGGCTCCAGCGGGTTTTTTTGTCAGTCTGCCATTAGCTAAATGGCGTAAGGTGAGCTCATACACATTAACAAAAAAGTCTCAGTTTAAATGGGGATGAAGTAGATTAAGTTACTAATATTATATTCTGACATACAAAAACATTTACATCTGAAGGGTGCAGAGTGCCCTACATTACGACACACAAGTTAGCATCGCTTCAGACACAAAAAAACTGATGAATAGGGGAAAAAAGACAACAACTTGGTCGTTGTGGAGACAGTGTGATTTATGGAAAGGACCCCAAGGGACCGTAATAAGCTGCCATACAACACATTTCGGAGGTTCCCTATGAGGAGAGAGAGAAATTACAGAGCCCTCGCTTTTTTTTATATTAAACAAAAAAATAAGCAGGCGAACACTCTTTGTAACTCAAGACTTGACCTTGCCTTGACCTACATTAGCAAGCAGGTGCTTTTATCATCGGCAAAACTACCGATTACTATAAACAAGATGTTGAGGAAAAAGTGTGAAAGAAAATATCATTCACTCATCTCCTGAGAGATTACTTGGACATTTTTAAGATCCATCTGGATTTAGGAGTATCCAAATCATACTAAATAAAATTTTGTTCTCAATGCCATTTTGTAAATTTTTTTTAAAAAATTCAAATAAAAAGGTAAATGTTATTACAGTAAAAGTAAAACATGCTTATAATGAATTGACACTTATAGCGAAGTGATTTTCATTCCCCATGACATTAAAACAAATTGTTAACTTAACTGATAATTAACAAATTATACTTATAAGGATGCAAAATCGTCCATCCCTGAAACTTCTTTTAATTCACATGTTTTATTGAAGGTGTTTACTAACTGATAATTAAGGCTGTTAATTTCAAGACCTTATAATCATTTGAAATTTCACAATTGTATTTTATGGTATTTCTTGTGGGGGTGGATGCAATTGGCTCACAGTAGTCTGACATTTTCATAAGATTAATTAAGTATTAAAAGACATACTAATTAGTTCAGTTAATATGAAATATTAAAATGAAATGAAATCAAGACATTTCTTGAATAAAAAAGCCAAACAGACAGACACATTTGAAATGAGGACATTTTAATCAAGGATAAATATGAATGGAAAACATGCTGCACTACACATTTATTTTAAATGGAATAAAAAATATTTGAAGCTTTTGGCAGAAGTGACGGTTTTAAAAGTTTTAAGTGTAAAACATGTGGATTTGATAAAAAAAAAAAAAAAAAAAAAAAAAAAAAAAAGCACAAGCCAGTGCAATTTTAAAGGCAGACCAGATGCCTATCTTTTATAATGCTATTAAACAAAAACTGCCTTTCTAATCACTATCAATCAACTAGAGAGAGCAAATGGCTCTAGTAATTTAGGAGTGGTAAAAATCATATAGGACAATGTCCCTTTATAAAAATGCCCATTTCAGTCCTTCCAAATTCACTTAACTGCACTAATTTTTCTTAATTAAAAAAAAAAATCTTAAGACATATATTTTTTAAAGCTTGAAATTTGCTTTGGTTGAAATCAAACAAATCAAAGCTTAAAGAAATATTACAACTGCTGGAATTATTTTGTTTGTATATATTTTTTAAAGTACTATGCAAAACAGATAACCCAACCATAAGGTAACATCATTCAAAATTTACCATTCATCAAAACATAAATCATATTTGTTAAGACATTCACAGCTGCATTATTTTTCAGCAATCTTGATTTTTATGTCCAAAAATTAATTGACTCTTTCCGCTCCTCACGTACTGTTATATTGCAAGTATAAAACTAATGTGTTTGCAATGTTTTGTACATTCTATCTTTGAACTCAGGACCTTCAGACTCTAAGCCTGTCTTCAATATACCCACTCCAATTAACACTCCCTAAATGACCCAGACATTGGAATTATTTCTTGTCCAATACATTTTCTATCTTCAATTATATGATACTGGCATAAACCAATTAGAAATCTCATTTTCATTTTTATTTTACAATCATCGTTGCAAACCACGGCCAAAATGTACGCTCCTCACCCATCATGCCCATCTGGCCGTGGTTGAACAAGGAGAGAATTCTTCGTAGCTCATGAAAATATTGACCAATGCGAGTAAGATAGCCGGATGATGAACTTTATCGTGACCTTTCAATACCCAATCGCAGTATAGGAAATATTTCTTGTATTCTGTTGACGTCAGTTGTTGATTTCGATTGCGATGGAAACAAAACTTGTCACTGACTGAATATGACGTCACAACAGAGAGGCGTAAATATTCAAGATTACGACACTTTTTGTGACCAGGCAGCCACGGGTAGGAGAGAGCTATAAATGCGGATTCCGGACCGTGGCTTGAGACGATGTTTTACAATATGCTGCAAGAAAATAAATAATTTTTTTTTTAAATCTAAAATGATATCCCATTTTATTTTGCATGTTGGTCAAAATCTCTACACAGCTTATGCTACTTGTTTTAAAAATCTGCCTTTAAAATTTTCTGATTCTGATGGTCCCAAAATTAAGGCATAATAGTTACTGGGATTTTTTAAAAATCTGTCCACAACTTTTAAACTAAGAGGAGACACTAAAGAGACAAATCTTGACAGATGCTTGGTATAAAAAAAAAAATATTTTTTTTTAATTCAAACCTAGAATCTTATCTAGAATTATTTAAATTTTGTGCCATACATTGTGACATTTAATAATAATAGTCCCTTTGACCTTGGAGTTGAAGTGTTTACGTCAGTGTTTAGTGTCACAAAAGTCCCCCAGAATTATTTATCGCTGCATTACCTACTTCAGAATGTAAAAATGTACATGAATATGCAACTTGCAATTTCTCCGGTTAATGATCTAAAATGTTAATTCAGCTTTAAGAAGCAATATTTTATTGGACGCATGTTGCAAAAAGAGATGCATGTAATTTCAGAGTTAGTAGGACTTTTTCTTTTTTTTTTACATAAATTGTTGGAAATAAGCACAACCTTGCCAAGTTCAGTAGATTTATATGTTCATTAAGAAATTGCTTTATCCTCCCAAATTCAACAATCTTTTTTTTATGAAAGTCCAAGATTCATAATGGCATATGTGAGAAGATCCAAAAAAACTTTAAAGGCCTGAAAAGAAAACTGTATAATGAAAAGAAAGAAACGGAAATGTAATTGATACAGGTTAGGTTCCTAAAATCCTCCTTAAAATCAACATTTGGTTCTAATAAATATACAAGAAAATTACAAATTATCGTCAGTCAGCTGAAAATAAATTGATAATGAATTGTCCTTAAAGCAAAATGTCTAGTGGTGGAGAAAAGTTTACAACATTCAAATGATGAATTGCAAAGCTTGTAGTGTATATCTAAATATATATCTAATCCCTAAACACATAAACATTTTTTTTTATCATTTTAACATTTTTATGTTATATTTATGTAACCAAGATTGCAGTAATTAGTTGCAATAACCCTTCAGCTCAATAAATGAATCAGAGATGCACTATTCTAAAATCCAACAAAGAAATTTTATTTACATAACAACTCAGTGCAAATAAATCGAATGAAAAATTTTGTATCAGAGAGTTCAAACAGTAGCACATGTGCTAGCTTAAAAAACATGGGTAAAGCCAAACTTGAAATTCATTGTCAAGAAGCTAACCCTTTCAAAGTAGCCGAGTGCATCCTAAACTCTATGATCCATGCATTGCTGTTGCCAGCCACAATTTTTGCATATAAACTACCTTTTTAAACAGATATGTCCCTAACACCCCCACAATCTCTTGATACAGGAGGACCCCCCTGACCTCCTCTCTACTTTTTCCAGTCCCTAGCTGCCATTTCGATTCTCAGGGACAACCAATTGGCCAAAAACCAATGGCTTGCAAAGATTATCATCTTTGCAAGCCACTGGTTTTTGGCTAATTGGTTAATATTGAGATGATGACTAAAACAATGATTTAAAAAAAATTCAGATGATGAAATTAGCAAACCTTGAACTTCAATGTCTAGAAGGCATACACCTAATGCTTCCAAAGCAGCCGAGAATGCATCTGGAACCTTCTGATCTTCTTTTGCAGCAAAGACCAAAGACAGAGCTTCTGATGAAAAGACACTCATTATTTCAGCCAAAAATCGTAAATGTGGGCCAAAAAAGAAGTGGTCACCATTATATATAAGATTTATTTGAGATCATTTCTGGAAATCTGGTTTAGGTGACGTCTGCAAACATTAAACAAAAGTACGGACAAAACTAGAGTCATGCACATCCTGAGTATCACCATGGCAACGCAAATCTCTTTAATGCCCCGATTCATTTAAATAAAATTATGACGTCAAATTTGTTTCTTGATACAATTCTTGACTCCTTGAAGGACATTTAAATCTTTCGATCAACAGTTAATCTCAAAAGCTTTATTGACAAACTCTTATTTAGCAGTGTAAGTTTCACATAAACAATTTAAGCTGCACACAAAATTCTGCGAATTTCCAAAAATGAAATATTTATGACCTTCACCTTGGACACCAAGTCAAGAAAATTATGCTATTTATTGGGAAAAATTTACATCAAATGATCATTATTTTTCATTTGCAAAACCTCATGCATGGAAACGCATGAATTAAAAAAAAAATCAATAGTGCTTGATGTTATAATCTGTCATGTAAAAAAAAAATTGGGATTTTTTTGCAGTATGATCAAAAAAATGTCTGCCATAAAGACTAAAAGTATGCAGACAATTGACAATTAAAATTTTTAAGCAATTTACATTCCAGTATAAATTCTGAAACATTCTTCACCTTGCAGTACTTCTGACCCTGAAATTTATTATAATCTGTTTCATGTCATTAAAGATGGCATTATAGTTTTTGGTTTTCAATTTTTTCAGAAACTTAAGTTGCAAAGTACTTAAACCAAAATACTTAATCATTTCAAAGTTAGGAACAAAAACACGGAAGGCACTTTGATTAGAAATTTAACCTAGGTCAATAAATCGAGGACATATAATGCAAGGTGCTGATTCATGTAACAAAAAACTCATTGACAAATAAAAAAAAGAAAAGAAAGAAAATCAAATGTTAAAATCTTAATTGTATTTCAATGAAGAACACTGCAAAGCCAACACATGAGTAATCAGTAATCACAAAGGAAACAAAATATTGTGATTTCATTTCCTTGTCAATATTGCTCATGTTCATTCTAGAGGGTTTTTGATTTTTCACAATTCAAAGATTTAATACTGATGATAACAATCATGGGACTCAAGTCACTTATTTAGACAATATAAGTCAGTTGTATAGCATTCAAAGTACTAAGTATTTGTATTCATTGATGCATCATAATAAGAGCTATTTGGTCTAGATTTAAGATTCTTATTTACTTGCAACCTGGACATACTTTACAGGGGCTATTGCAATTGTCACGGTTTGTAAAGTAACAAAGGTAAAATGAGCTCATCAAAATGAAAAAGGCAAGGTTGAAAAGGAAAGTAAAATTCAAAATGATGAGGTCAAGGTTGTAAGGGAGAAGTAAAACCAAAGGGTGAGGTCAAGGTCGCAAGGGAGAAGTAAAACCAAAGGGTGAGATCAAGGTTGTAAGGGAAAGTAAAGACCAAAAAAAGTCAGGCCAAGGTTATAATGGAAGGTTATAACAAATGGATAAGGTCAAGGTTGTAGCTAAAAGGATGACGTCAAAGTTGCAAGGGAAAGTATATCTCAAAAAGGGTTAAGTTGAGGTCATTACAAGGAGTTTTACAAGGCTTGGCAAAATAACAAAACAAAGCATACTAGCTGGGCCTTGCACCTTCATTTGCCTAATTTAATTTTTTGAATAAATAATTTTCAGTAAAGTGCACCTTGATATTGCTTATTGACCTTCCTTATTTTTCCTTTAATAATAATACATTTAAATCAAACACTAGAATGCTAAAAGAAATGTTTTTTGTTGTTTTTGTCTCTTTGTAGCTGCATCTTTTAGCATCATTGTAAACATGGCAACCACATAAAGCTGTTTACATAAAACTTTTGTAAGGTACATTTATCAATTTGGATATTTTTTTCTAGATTTCTTTATTATTAAAGCAGAGTAAAAATACAGAATCAGAGGTAATGAAATCATAGTTCGACCTGCAAGCACATTTGCTATACAGTGTATATTATATAAATCATATCTAGGCATTATTAAAAAATACCCTAAGCTATATCATTTTAAAGATACCAGTGTGTTATCATACTATTTCATTTTTAAAGGTGTCTCCAACCCTTGTTAACTCAGAAAGTACCACTTTGCCTATACAATTGAAAAAAAAAAAAATAGAATAGAGTGAAAAAAATATATTGGCTTTCAGATCATTCAATTATAAAACAGAAAGCATCAAAAAGTGGTTTAGATTCCTTGCCATAATCTAGCACTCTAAGCAGGCTAATCAAGCCAGGACAACAAGTTATGCAATGTTAAGACTCCGGCACTCCCCGGCATATGATAGAGTCTGCTGATAATGAAATGAAACTGTGAAATATAGGGGCATTACTTTGATAAAAATCTCTCCCAACTACAAAAATATCAATAAATGCTCTATCTCCTTCAGAGCGTTAACTACCACTTTGCATAATAAACCTTTTCTTTATGACATTTAAAAAAAATATGATCAAGAGAAACAATATCTTTTTTTTTTTTTACTAGAGTTCTAGAAATGATTGTTGCTTTGTGAAATTTGAAACGCTGAATGAAAACAATATCGAAATAATGAAACTGAAATAGAGCATATCAACAATTACATTATTTCATCTGATTCAGTCTATGGAAGTTAAAATTTTAATGGATTTGCCTCAGTAAAATAATCATGAGTATATGCTCATAAAATATGCAGCGAATGCTATCGTTCACATAGATTAAGTCATTTATCAGTTCTTTTTTTAGTGACTCCAGTTGCCATTTAATGATCTTATATTCTTTCTGTGTCATGACATTTTCATAAATAATAATCGACATAATGACATTGTTAGAACTTTTCTGCACTGATCGATTTAATTCTTGAACCAATACCATAATATTAACCTATATATAATCTCTTTTACGAAGGGAAAATGGTGCACTTATCTTTTAGAAGTCAAAATAAAACCGTTTACCGTATAAGTGGAAATTTTAGCGAGAGGCAAACTTGTCCTTAAAAACTGGTATTTTATTTTTAGTGAGATATAATTTTAGCGATTTTAAAATGCTCACTAAAGAACCTATTACAGATAAAAAGCAATAAATTTTTAGCGATATTCAATTTCAGCGATCTCAGCACCCTCGCTAATAATGCCAAAATTATAAATCCTCGCTAAAATTTCTACTTATACGGTATCTAATATGATATGCTCCAAAGTTCTGATATACATGCATTTTAAGGACATAAACATTTAGGAAGCATTTAGAATAAATAATTAAATGCATGATATGTATTTAATAAATGTCATAGTCTCTAAATAGGATTTAAATGACATAGCTCACCGGACCTAACATCTTTTTTTTTTTTAGAGTTCTGAAGTACAAATTATTCTCTGCTTGGAGAAAAAATCCCTCTCTGTAAATTTTATCATTTGATTTCTATGATTGCTAAACTTAAAAAACGATAACCTGATATTTTCTTGTTGATAACGGCCCTTTAATAATTTACACACACTTTGCGATGCATGTTTACTTCTGAAGTTGTTCTAGAAGAGACCCTTATAAACGGCACTCGAGGGAGCAGAACTTCAGTCTTTAATTCAGAAGGAGAAATTGCCAATTAATACAAATTAGCTCAAAGGCTTGTAAGCCAAAATAGGTTATCAAAAAGATCTTTTCAGAAAAACTTATGTTGTGAAAATAACTTCAAGTTCCTCTTGATCCTGTTTAGTGTTTATACGGCCTTCAATTTCAATTTTTTTTTTTTTTGAAATTTCAGAAATGAATTTGTGCATTTGTAATTTTTAGGAAAATTTTTCATAACTTTTTAAAATTTTGACCCTAGTAAATACTTCTCTATCACATACATATAGACACCCACAGAAAAATCTCATGAGGTCTTCTTTGCATGATAAATATCAATTAACAAAATTAAAGTGTAACATTTAAAGGCAACAGATTACTGTACAATAATTGCATTATATATCTATCAATCATTACTGTATTTCTAAAACATAATTCTAATAATTTAGATCAAGGAAAAATTAAATTAAAGCATAACACCAAAGCAATAAAAATATCAAAGATTTTTTAAGAGCCAAGAACATTTTGTGCATATGGAACTTCAGTAAATTTATTTTGTCTCTAATGCAAAGTAAGCATTTAATTATATAAAAGTATTAAATATATATTTATTTCTTCATGCAAGGTTGTTTCCACACAAAGAAGTTGCATTTTGGATTTTAAAATTTTAAATATTTTTGAATTGCCCTTTTGAGGCCCCCTCCCCCTCACTTACAACTTGAACTAAAACCTGAATGAATCCATGCAAGCAGCTGCCATTCAGTGTTTAAGTGAACTATTCTGTGATGTAAAAATCTAAAAAAAAAAATTTATCTTTCTACCCTTTATCATCTGGGACGCAAGAAACATTTCCAAGGAAGACTTGATTGCATAAGGAACTAGAGTTATCTATCTTGAAACACAATAAAATATCTTACATCTTGGAAAATAAAGGCTAATAAAAAATCCTTTAGTGTGCATTGAATGTCAAAGCTAATCATTTCAAATGCAATCTGACAGACATGGTTGCAAACAATTCTCAAATCAATCTTCAAGAAAAGTGCATCTTAAACAGACAAAAGAATATAGGCTTCTGCCGTCTGCTAAGTGAAGGTTACGACCCCGGCACCCTGCAGTATTTAAACCATCTCACTTCTAATAAATCCATCATATGCTGCCTCAAGTTTTTACAATCACTTTTTTTTCAGAAAAAGATCACAATAGGCATTTGATGTATATGACTCAACAATCTTTTTGTTTCTCTGGATAGTGAATAAGGGAATAAATCAGAGAAAAATCATGATGACCAGTTCCTTATTATCTTAGCCGTATTTCTTATTAGTCACCATGCAGTCACTATTACTTATACTATTACCTACATATACTGCTGAGGCTTTTTGGACATTAATTGAACATGCTAACTATTGGAGACACTAACAGCTACATAACTGTCAATATGGGTATAAACCTGCTCAGTGATATCATTTGGTCAGCCATTTATTTCTTTAATTATGAGGTTTAAGTCTCCAGTTTGTCTTTCTTCTGAAATTCTTATTTGGGAATCAACACAGGATTACATAAATTTGCAGCTCCATGTATTTTTACATGTAAATGCATATGTTTATACTATAATAGCAGTACAAATAAATGTATTTGGAAGATGAACAATAACATTCTGCTTATAGGGGAGCACTGTTGACTTAAATTTATAGTATTTTTGTTATATCTAAATTTCTTTATATCTAACAAGCAAGTTTTGTGATTGAAGAG
This sequence comes from Saccostrea cuccullata, assembly GCF_032062105.1. Classification (NCBI taxonomy): domain Eukaryota; kingdom Metazoa; phylum Mollusca; class Bivalvia; order Ostreida; family Ostreidae; genus Saccostrea; species Saccostrea cuccullata. The sequence goes on from NW_026933545.1 coordinate 58,591, forward strand.
ATAGGGAAAAGATTATAACTTCCTTATAATCGAGAGTTCCTTACATCCAAGTTCCACAGAATCTGATTTTACTGTATCTGAATTAAAATTATGCTATTGAAAGAAAATATATGGTAAAAGAAATGAAGAAAACAACTACAAAACAAATAATTAAAAGAACAAGACATTCAACACAGAAAAATCACCCCTTCAAATCTCTCTTACAATACTTGCTAAAATGTTCTTTTTATTCTATAAAAAGAATTAACAACACTTTGTGGAATATAAACCAGAGCTAATTTAGCTTCAAAAGAGGAGGCCAACTAAATCAAAGGACAGATGAAATTTTCAAGTCATTGTGAACAACACCATGTACTTTAGGGTTACTGAAATCCTACATCTGACACAGGGGATGGGACAATTTCAATGAAATTTACAACTTCAAACAACCATTTAAAACTTCTAAAATCAACAGCTAAGAGCTTTACTAGTTGTAATTTGATGTACTGCTCTGGGCAATACACAGTAATTAATACCCCGCTACAAACAATTACCGTCAAGTTAAATTAAAATCATCTTATTAAGGTTGACAGTCATTTAAGGGTCTTATTTCGTTTTCCGTATACACATGCACTGTAAAAATCATGCTACCTTTTCTGGGTTAAAACTTGCCACTTTGCAACCTTACATAGATTTTGTATTGCGTCATACAAAATAAATGACATCCAATAAAATGTTCCTATTGAAATACCAGTATAATTTTTCTAGGATTGTATTTTAAATACTTCATTCACTTTCTACGTGTACCCAAACTGGCATGGAAAACAGAAGTTTGCAGAAAAGAATGATAGATATTTTTAGTGCAAAATTCAAAATTGCTTCCCAAAGTATATTCTTATTTAAATTGTGACATAGCCAACACTGCGAAATCTTAAAATATATATAAACTAATTTTTCAGCAAATCAAATTATACTTATAAACTGCCAAAATTAAACTATTTTGGCATATCTACAACAGAACACTGCATAAATGCAGTTATTTTCAGCCCCGTTTATTTTGCCTACCGGTAATAGCACTTGCAAAGGATTTTTTCCTGATTAAAAATTGCAGACACATCTGATTTGAAATAAAGATAATTTTGTCTTATAATATTTGCCCCATTTTCAACTCATCAATTGCAGTAATGATGAAAGTTTCAGGAGAGAAGGGGAGCAAATATTTCTCTTTAAAGATTTTAATTTGAGCAAGATTTTTTTTACATGCTCAAAACTTGCATTTTTTTATGCATTAGGTAAAATAAAAGAGTCATTCAACAGGTTTTTGAGAGAGTGTCAGAATTACCTCAAATCATGAATGAATTTGATGTAAGGAGAGGCAAGTAATATGATAATGGGCATTTTCATATGATAAAGGCAATGATTAAATGTGTTATTTGTTTTAAATTCACACACAATGTGAAATAAGGAACTCTTTTATTACAACAGCTGCTTCTCCAAATGTAAACTAGAACAACCTGGGTTTTTCAAAAGTTTTTGTATAATAAAGATATGTATCAAACACAAATTATAAAATTTTTCTTCCAGTGACCTTGAACTTCCCCACATGACCTTGGGTCAAGGTCATGACACACCCTTGGGTCATGGGTAATCTTTGTATGAAATGAAAACCTACCAAGTTTATCCTTAAGAAAGATATGGACCGGACACGAATTATTAAATTTTTCTACCAGTGACCTTGAACTTCCCCAAATGACCTTGGGTCAAGGTCATGACACACCCTTGGGTCATGGGCAATCTTTGTGTGAAATGAAAACCTACCAAGTTTATCCATTAGAAAGATATGGAACGAATTATGAAATTTTTCTTCCAGTGACCTTGAACTTCCCCAAATGATCAAGGTCATTGTCATGGGCAATCTTTGTGTGAAATGAGAACCTACCAAGCTTATCCATAAAAGATATGTGTCAAACATGAATTTTGAAATTTTTCTCCCAGTGACCTTGAACTTCCCCAAATGACCTTGGGTCAAGGTCATGACACACCCTTGGGTCATGGGCAATCTTTGTGTGAAATGAGAACCTACCAAGTTTATCCATAAGAATGATTGACCGGACACGAATTATGAAATTTTTCTTCCAGTGACCTTGAACTTCCCCAAATGACCTTGGGTCAAGGTCATGACACACCCTTAGGTTATGAGCAATCTTAATGTGGAGTAGTAGATTCTAATGTCCCTCTGTAAGAAAGATATGATTGCTAAGGGACGGACAGACGGACATACAGACAGACGGACAAGGTGATTCCTATATACCCCCCCAAACTTCGTTTGCGGGGGGTATAAAAATGTACTTGAAAGGACATAAAATGGCACAGAATCATACAGCCTTACCATCATCTGTCAAGTCTGATATGAAAGGCACTTTCTGGATGTTGCTTAGGGATGGAACTTACATTCTGAATGTTGCTTAGGGATGAAACTAAACATTCTGTATGTTGCTAAGGGATGGAACTTACATTCTAGGTGTTGCTTAGAAAAGGAACTTACATTCTGGATGTTGCTTAGGGATGGAACTTACATTCTGGGTGTTGCTTAGGAAAGGAACTTACATTCTGGATGTTGCTAAGGGATGGAACTTACATTCTGGATGTTGCTAAGGGATGGAACTTACATTCTGGATGTTGCTAAGGGATGGAACTTACATTCTGGATGTTGCTAAGGGATGGAACTTACATTCTGAATGTTGCTTAGGGACAGAACTTACATTCTAGATCTTGCTTAGGGATTGAACTTACCATCATCTGTCAGGTCTGAAATGGAAGGCACTTTCTGGATGTTGCTTAGGGATGGAACTCGGTGGTCATCGCTGCTCTCTTGTCTGGACAACAGAGGGCGCTGTTCATCATAGCTATACTGCCGAGTCATTACCAGGTGGTCATCGCAGCTGTTCTGCCTGTAACATCATAGCAGATGATTTCTATATTTAGTAGAGAAACTCTTATGCAACCAAAAAAAATTCTGTTTGGTGCTATTTCACATTAACTGTAATCAAAACATTAGTTTTTCTAGAAAATTCTATTTGAGATTACTTCCTTGTTTTAATATATGCATTCTGAAGGTCTAGGTATCCTATTTTTTTAATGCGTATTTGTAAAAAAGAAACAAAAAAAATAAAATAAAAGAGTTTCTTTTTTGCACTTGTTTCTGGAAGTCACATAAAACCACTTCAATCAAGCCCAGCACTCAAACATACATGCAAATCTCAAAGAACATGGAAAACCAGTCAGTTTATGAATGAAATCAAACAAAGCAGGAGTCTAACGATCAAACAAAGCACAGAACGACTGACAAGATCCTAAACATTAAATAAATGTCACAACTTTGGGTAATGGGTTCATAAAAGTTCCAACTGACAACACAGGCTAAAGCCTAAGGTAGCAATAAGTCATTGAATCAACCTTGCTTTTTGTTTTAATTTCCAGTGAACGATCTGCTAATGATCTTGATTGGAACATGAAATGCTTATAATTGCCATTAGGTCAGATACAAATATGTCAAATCAATACCAGTAATGGCTAGGAAGAAAAAATACAGTTATCATGTGATTTACAAAATGCCTCACAATAAATGAAATTAGAATGAATGAACAGATACGTAATGGTTTTTCAGAGCTGAATTTTTCCCAAATAAATTTATTACGTCGGTTCATTCCTTAGGAAAAGTTCTCCCTTTTGTACATTAGGCTTTCAGAATGGTTCTGCAGGCAATAAAATGTTATCGACATTTTGACTCTTATATTCCAAAGCAACATTCTTACTGGCAAGGCTTAATCAAATGTGATTTTCAGTGTACATGTATGACATTACTATTGGTAAAAACATCCAATTACAATTATACAAATCAACTCAAATATCTCAAATATTGATATCTTGAATACCGTGAATATGTTGTCATAACCATTTGATATCTCAAAACCTCTGATATCTCAAAGTGATTTCTTGCATGGAAAATTCTTTTTTTTTTCCTCTGAGTTTGATATAAGCAGGTTTGACTGTACATTTAAGAAGCCTGTGGACCACAATGCTCACAGAGGATCCAAGATTTTCTCTTTTCATATCCTCACCCTTGTCCCTCACAGAGCCCACACAAAATTTAGACACATTCATAATTATACTGTATACAGGAAAATTTTCACCCCTTTCACCCTATCCTCCTTCAGCGAATGTAAACGATTGGGCAAATTGAACGAGTACAGTATAATTTCTTAAACAAAAGTATGAATGGGCAAATTTAAAACGGGAAAAAATTGTTTTCAAGTGTGAAAGGGCGAAAATAACATGAGGCGAAAATAACCCTGCATGTACACAGTATATTAGATGATGAACTTTGAATATCAAACCAAATAGGCATATTGGATTTCTTAACTTGAATAAATAGCACAAACACTCCAGATACTGAATTAGTTGCGAGATTTTTCTGGCCAAGCCCAGATCTGTTTGTTTAGGTGGGTCCCCCCAAAACATGTTGCCATCCTGGTGTTTTTTTTTGTTGAGGGTGTGAATTTTTTTTAAAATTCTTTTTTATTTTTGACTATAAAAACTTCCGACTCCTGTGGAACCACTGAGTATATTAATCTCTCCTGGTTCTAAAAGTCAACCATTTACCACTGAAAACCAAAATGATCATTTTGTACAGTAAATGGAGAAACCCCGTTCAGGGGTTCTTCAGATCCTTGTGTAGCAAGCGGATCAAAGGATCTGATTTTAATAAATCAGATTGAGTAAAACAAGAGTGTGATGCCTTTACCTGGACAAAAGCAACTGGTCATCCATGCTTCTTTGTCGAACGGGAAGCCCCAGCTCTCTTTCCTGTTGTAGAACATTATTCAAACGATAGATCTCCTGGGTCAATTCACTACTGTATGTCACCTGAAAGTATGTAAGATATTTTAAATTGATCTTATTATTAGAAATCTCTAAAGACAGTATGATTGAGTGGAAGTACCTACACCTTATATAAATAAAATCTGCAACAAAAATAAAAGTGTTTTTCAATATTGAAGAAAAATGTCAAGGCCAAGATAAATTCCATTGGCTACTACAGTAAAACTCGTTTAGTACGAACACGGATATTGCGAATTCACGAATATAACGAAGTTATCTTGGATCCCCAGCTATATAAATTTAATGAATTCCTTATACAGATAAAACGAATTACTGATATAGCGAAGTAATTTCATAAGTCCCAGCGACTTCGTTATAACCAAGTTTTACTGTACATATAAATCCTTTTTCACATATACAGTGAAACCTGTATAATCTGACATGCACTAGTGTGGGACAAACTTTATTTTGGACTAAACAGGATGCTGGATTATGCAAATGAATTAATTTACACAATTTTTAAATTCCCCCACCTGTGATTAGGTCAAAAGAGGCAAAAATATTAAAGATTGAGGCAAAAAATTCCTTGTATAGAATTAGTAAATTGGGTCCAATCTGATTTGCTTTATCTGATTAGTATAATCTATCAACCAATCAGATGGAGTAAAATGAAGTAATTACACCAAAACCTCTTGTATCACCAAAGTAAAATTTATAGGTCTCCATGTGGTGAAGTCTTTATATTAGTGAAAAAAGTATTGAATAGGATACAAAACAACATAAAAATTAATCAATAAATCTTACTACTTTGTTTATGGTTTGAACCTTTGACCAAATTGGGGAAACTTATGTTGGAAAAGTGATTTTTTAAACAAATCTTTCTCAACAAATCAATATTCAACTATCTGATATTTCAGATGGATGGAATTATAAATTATTAGTTAACATAAACTTAATGCATTTTTTCCCTCAATTCACTTATCTGATTCTTTTTATTACTCTCATATCAGTTTAATGAACAACAAGAGGCCCATGGGCCACATCGCTCACCTGAGTACTGTAGCTTAGAAAAAGTAGAAATTGGTTTATTATTGAAAAGTTAAAATCCAAAAGTAATCCCATGATCAATCATGGATTTGCTATTCTTCAAAGAATTTTCCCATATATTTCTATGTAAAACTTTGGTCGGCCATTTTGGCCCCGCCCTACCCCCTGGGGGTCATGATTTGAACAAACTTCAATCTACACTACCTGAGGATGTTACCCCATAAGTTTCATCTTTCCTGGCACAGTGGTTCTTGAGAAGAAGATTTTTAAAGAATTTTCCAATATATTTCTATGTAAAACTTTGGTCGGCCATTTTGGCCCCGCCCTACCCCCGGGGGTCATGATTTGAACAAATTTGAATCTACACTACCTGAGGATGTTACCCCATAAGTTTCATCTTTCCTGGCACAGTGGTTCTTGAGAAGAAGATTTTTAAAACATGCCACCAAATTTTCATTAATTCCCAATTATCTCCCCTTGAATGAGGGCGTGGCCCTTCATTTGAACAAATTGAATCCCCTTCACCCAAGGATGCTTTGTGGCAAGTTTGGTTGAAATTGGCCCAGTGGTTCTTGAGAAGAAGTCGAAAATGTGAAAAGTTTACAGACAGACAGACAGACAGACGGACAGACGGACGCCGGACAAAATGTGATCAGAAAAGCTCACTTGAGCCAGGTGAGCTAAAAACATTTGGGTACCACATTCTCATTAATCAATTTACTTTTTCACACTTTTTGCATCATTCAAGAGCCAACATGAATGAAAATTTTCTCACGACCCTTTTTTTATTTTTATTTTTATCATTGTTTTGAACTTCTCAAATTACCCAATTATCTCTCTAAATGATTAATAATTTGGTCATTAGTAACAATGATAGGATTTCAGCATAATTAAGTGCTTGCTACTATAACCATTTCACTAAATTGTCATAGCATATGCATAGTGCATGGGAAAATGAATGTCCATTTTTTTTTCTCTAAACAGCCAATTTCAGATAAAGAGTCAATGAAACAACAGCTGTCAAACACTGAACCATTCAAGAAAAAAAAAATCAAAAGTTTCGAGATTATACCTATGAAATCATCCAATTTCCCCCCAGGCATTTCAGATTTTTTTCTTTATTTTTTTCAGAAATAAAAATCAATAAAACTAGTTACCAATCATTAGTCTTTGAAAATATACATATGCCTGCCTAACAATGCGCATAATAGCAAAACTTAAAATTGTGTTACAAAACACAAACCCTGAAGAAATACAGGATTACTTTAAGCAAACAGTTTTGTCTGCGGTGCTGCACAACTTAATTTTTGCATGAGTCATAAATAAAACATACCTAGCATAAATTGCTGCTATTCTACCGATTCAGGTACAATTGTTTTTAATGGCTATGACATCATTTAATCTTTGTTCTTTTTTCAGACCTGCGAGATTAGGCTTTTTATAGACGTGGTTGAGATAACAGCTCAATTACAGATTCTTGTATCTTCAACAATTAAGCGTATAAATCATATATTTGAAAAGTTACATATTATTTTTAGGTTCTTGAACTGTGCATTCAATGCAGTTGTCCCTTTCAAAAGTAATAAATGTGTCAGAGAAAAAATAATGTGATAACGATTCCTGTGAACTGATCTTCCAAAGTCCTGTTAGAATTTGGAGGTTCTTGAATTTTTGGGAAAATATGTCTTTCTGTGGTGCTAAATTTGTAAATTTGTTTAAAGTTAGAATATGTATTTTAACTTTAAAATTATATGCCCTGTTCAAATAGGTTTATAATTTGAATCACTAGTAATTGTTAGTTTCAATATGAATTTTATTTAAAGTGCATAAAATTAATGGCAATAAATCCATGTGAATTAACACTAAGCAAGGTAAATTAAAAGTCTTTAATTAACTGCATATTCATCTTTAAAATTTTGAAATTATATATTTCAATTTACATACAACATATAATTTTGTAAAAACAATCAATATCTGATAGGATTAAAATGAAATTCAATAATAAAAATTGAAATTCGAATGAGATCGACATTTCGATATTTTTTTATTCTTAGCAATATGTCATAAAAATAGTATAATTTAGACAAAATATTGTTACGTTTCACGAAGTGTACCTGTGAAATTCGGGTTAACTCTTCTTACAAGTTTGGAATATATGGAACTTGAACCTGATGTTTATAAACTCCGTAAACAATTGTCAATGAACAGTTAACGTAAGAAATGAACAATAATTGATTTAATGACTTTATTAATTTAACATGTATGATTTAATGACAAAGTGGTGTATTTTGTATGTTTTGTATGGGTACAACGTTATTAATTTAGTAGGTAATTTTGTTGGTCAAAACCCGCTAACTTATTGATTGTATTGATTGTGACGTAATATAGGTATCTGATTGTCTCTTACGTCATCATAACAACTTTTGTCTATATAAACCAGCTGTTTTGGGTTTAGACTTCAGTCGGCTGTGGGGAGCGACTCGCAGCACACAGCCTTCCCTGGTAAGTCACTTTGGGGAACGACTCCGTATACTTCGGTTATAAGACGGTACCAAGTCTATGTATACGAAACCATTAAAGGGAACCAAGTTTTTAGGAACGTCCTGGATTGACCATCGGTTGGTCACCTTTTTGTTAACCAAATAACGTTGTACCAACCAAGTTACAGTGTACCATTCTGTGTGTTTATAAGTGAACCATTTGATCATCCTAATAAATGTTATAAACTTTTAACAAGTGTTATTCCTAACAAACATTATTTAAAGTGACCAAAAATTGGTCATTACGTCAACCAAAGAAGTGACCAAAAGTTGGTCATTACGTCAACCAAAGAAGTGACCAAAAGTTGGTCGTTACGTCAACCAAATAAGTGACCAAATGTTGGTCATTAACCATTATATAAACTGTGACCAACGGAACCATCAAATCTCGACCAAGTGACCAGAAAACCAATAGCGGCCCACGAGTTAATTATAACACGATACCCTCGGTTTCGTTACATTGGTGGCAGCAGTGGGATCAGCTATTCTGTGAATTGTGAACCTAAACCATTACAAAGATGTCTAGGAATGAAAAATTGATTGAGGAAAGTGACCATAATACAGAACCAAAAGAACCACAGTTTATCGACGGTACTCCAAGCAAAGAAGTTCTTTTGCGGGTTAATAGCAACGACCAGATAGGAGACGGCAGCGCAGTCAACGCATGTACCAACGACAGTCTACACATAATTCTACAAGAATTAAAAACTTTTAAGTCCCAAATGAACCAATTACAATCTCAAGTGAGACCAACGAGTGCTAACAACCAATATGTAGACCAAAATTGCGTTCAATCCGGTACCAGTACTACGTCCAAAGATGACCAAATACACAGTGAACATCGACCATACAGAAATACTTCTCTACAAAATGCGTATGACGACTTTCGTGATTACGAACATACTAGGACAAGTTGGTCAAACCCGACGTTACCACGAAGTTACACTACCAATGCTAGGACCAACGAATTTCAGCCGACCATGTGCAGCTTTGATTACGATGTACCAAATTATGGTCACACAAGACAAGTCCATGACCATGGATTCAGGCGTACCCCGGAACCTAAAGGGAGAAAACCAGCAACGTTCGATGGTACCATGAACTGGAACGACTATATAGTGCATTTCGACATGATCGCCCAATTGAACCACTGGAATGAGGAAACAAAGGCATTAGAGTTAGCTACCAGTCTACGCGGCCCAGCACTAAGCGTTTTGAGTGACCTACAACCAGAATATCGGTATAATTTTCGTCACCTTGTTACCGCACTAGCAGCAAGATTTGACCCAGAAAACCAAACAGAAATCTATAAGACGCAACTAAAGAGCAGAATACGGAAGAAAAACGAAACGATCACAGAATTAATGCAAGACATAAAGCGACTTACGAGGATGTCATACCCGAACGCACCCCTAAGTTTCCGCGACCAGATAACCAAAGATTCGTTCATCGGAAGTTTAAATGACCAAGAAATGGAATGGGCAGTGTTTCAAGGAAAACCTACAGACCTAGAAGACGCAGTGCGACTGGCATTGGAATATGAGGCCTTTCAACAAGCACGGGGGAGACGAAATAAAGTTGCAGTGCGTATGCAGACAGAGGAACCAGCGCATACCGACAGAAATAATTATGAAACAGACCTAGTAGCCATGATCAACCAAAACACAGAGAAGAAGTTTTACAAGAAAGGTCCCTGTTTCTATTGTAAGAAAGATGGTTATCAAAAGAGAATGCAGGTTACTACAACGGCACCTAAAAAATGAAAAATACAGAAACCAAAGAAAACCAGAATACGTAAAAGACGTGACGACCAGAGAACCCGAGAACCAGGAAAACGCACAGTAGTTGACGTCGGCGGCCTAACGTCAACTACAAAGCAGAAAAGGCCACATGTTTTTGGAATAAAGAACTCAAATACTCGCAGTACTAACTTATTAACAATTGATGTGCTTGTTAACAATGTGAAAATTAATTGTGGCATTGACACGGGTTCAGCTATAACAGTTATCCACCCAAAGAAATATTACGCGATAGAAAGATGTGTGAGACCTAAATTAATTCCAAACTGTAGTAACTTACAAATGGCCAACGGTGATTTAGTTGTACCAGAAGGTCAGACTGAACTTCAAATTTGTATCGATGAGGAAGTTACCGAACATAAAGTGATCGTCGCTGACGTTGAGTCAGATATGATTTTAGGTCTTGATTTTCTGAAACAGCATAATTGTCAATTGAATTTGGGTGAAGGAACTCTTACATTGGGAAAGAATAAATTACCACGTGACCTTAAGAGTGAACACAATCCTGTGTTCAAAATTTGCGTACAAGAAGCTTTACACCATGATAATGATGACCGACAACTATGTGAACCTCGTGACGAGAAGGAGACAAATGACGCTGAGAATCATATCAGACACTGTACCGTTGGTGACTCAAAGAAGAATCAACCAAGGGAAGTCGGAGGAAAACCGGGTCAATGTTTAGCTAGGGAACCACTGGAACAAGTGGCCAACGACATCCTTGGTCCTTTACCACGGACCAAGAAGGGTAACAAGGATGTTGTTACCAGTTCAGATTATTGCACCCGATGGATAGAAGCAACAGAGAACCAGAAACGAAAGTATGGCACCAAGTCAAACCAGATTAAGTACACCCCAGGACAATGTGTGTGGATTGCGTCAAAGTCAAGGACCAAAGGAAGATGTCCTAAACTTAAGGTTCATTGGAATGGACCTTACACAGTGTTAAGTGCCGTGTCCGATTCGGTATTCAAAGTGAGAAAGTCTACAGCCGAGAAACCAAAATATGTGAATCATGACCAGATGAAGCTGTTTTGTGGTGAAGCAGATGACATTATGTCCGTGTAACGCGTATCTTGAAAGACATTACCAGTGAACTTGTATTAGTTATTGATAAAATACCCCGAAACGAGGACGTTTCGACTTAAGAAGGGGGTAATGTTACGTTTCACGAAGTGTACCTGTGAAATTCGGGTTAACTCTTGTTTACAAGTTTGGAATATATGGAACTTGAACCCGATGTTTATAAACTCCGTAAATAATTGTCAATGAACAGTTAACGAAAGAAATGAACAATAATTGATTTAATGACTTTATTAATTTAACATGTATGATTTAATGACAAAGTGGTGTATTTTGTATGTTTTGTATGGGTACAACGTTATTAATTTAGTAGGTAATTTTGTTGGTCAAAACCCGCTAACTTATTGATTGTATTGATTGTGACGTAATATAGGTATCTGATTGTCTCTTACGTCATCATAACAACTTTTGTCTATATAAACCAGCTGTTTTGGGTTTAGACTTCAGTCGGCTGTGGGGAGCGACTCGCAGCACACAGCCTTCCCTGGTAAGTCACTTTGGGGAACGACTCCGTATACTTCGGTTATAAGACGGTACCAAGTCTATGTATACGAAACCATTAAAGGGAACCAAGTTTTTATGAACGTCCTGGATTGACCATCGGTTGGTCACCTTTTTGTTAACCAAATAACGTTGTACCAACCAAGTTACAGTGTACCATTCTGTGTGTTTATAAGTGAACCATTTGATCGTCCTAATAAATGTTATAAACTTTTAACAAGTGTTATTCCTAACAAACATTATTTAAAGTGACCAAAAATTGGTCATTACGTCAACCAAAGAAGTGACCAAAAGTTGGTCATTACGTCAACCAAAGAAGTGACCAAAAGTTGGTCATTACGTCAACCAAATAAGTGACCAAATGTTGGTCATTAACCATTATATAAACTGTGACCAACGGAACCATCAAATCTCGACCAAGTGACCAGAAAACCAATAGCGGCCCACGAGTTAATTATAACACGATAACCTCGGTTTCGTTACAATATATTAAAAATTTATGTCATAATATTTGTTGGCATAATCCCATTGCATGTTTCAACTGTTAAACAATTTGGAACTTCAAACAAATCTAATGTGCATCAACATTACATATTGATGCCCATTAAATGTACCTTTCATTAATTTGGTTTGTGAATGCTTTATGAATCCCATTTACGGTATTAAAATTACATTACTTTACTTTTCAAACAATCTTTAAAGTTGGCCTTATTTAAATTAAGGTAGTCCGATCCTCAGGTTTATAAAATTAGCAGTTAAGTAACTAAAAATACTCATAAAAGTATCTCTGAATCCACAAAGTTATGTAAATTTATCCACAGTATTTCTTTAAAGTAAAAGATTAAAGTTAATCATATTATATAGGGAAAATTGTCAAATCTTCAATATTTTTGCAGAAAAAGCGAATTGGAATATCAGCAATAGATTTTCTATTTGCAAATTGATCAAGAAATATATTTTAGGTTAGAAAACGATAGGTATCCAGGCATTCAGAGAAATTGTCATTATTTTTGTATTTATTTGGTATTTTTAGTCTTCTATTTCCATCATGTATTCTAGAATATATAGTGTAAAAGGCTTTTGCTATCATTGCAAGACTCCAAAAATCACTTCTCATTTCATATCATGCTAATAAGGCTAAGCATTGGTATCTAAGTCTGGATTAAGGAAAATCTTATTTCTCTAAACTGTATTATTTTTTCTCCTTTTATAGGGTACAAATATCAACTTTCACATATCTTTTCTAAGACTTCCAAAGACCTTGAATCTTATAAAGATGAATAAAATGAAAATTGTTGCATGAAAAAATTTCATTTTCAAGCTTCATTTTGATGCATTTCAAATTAAATATTAATTTTTGGAGTTATCCTTCCTGGCTGAGGATCAGATATCCTTAAGTGATATTTTCCAAACATTGAAGTTATAAGAGGAATGCTTATTCCCTGCTGAAGGTAGGGAGGAAAGCACAGTGGCAGATCCAGAAATCTTTAAAAAGGGGGGGGGGGCAGTTTGGGGTCAGGGTAGGGGTCCACAGACACACCAAAAAACATCGTTTGATCAAATCTTGTGTATTTTTTTTTTTTTACATAAAAAGGGGGCCTGGGCTCCCTGTCTAAATCTGCCAGTGAAGTATACAGGAATGATTGGGCTTTTACAGGGATGAATACCGTGTATAGACATTGTATAGATTTCTCTCTGTATCTTCCTGACCTATCTGTTATGGTAACTTTGGGATATAAGTTTATACATAATTTGTAATATGGATGGTGCTAATAATTATTTTATTGCTTTGTGAATAGATCTACCCTCTTAATAAAATTTTGTTCCAGCTTTGGTCAGACAATTTCTACAATAACAAATGATTTATGTTGGAAAAGATAAAAATGGTAATGTATGGGAAGCAATGCTCTACAGAACAATTTAAAACACCTACATAAATGTTTCACTGAATAATGTCCATTTAGGCTGAAATTAGAAATTCTTGTACATGACTCTTTGCGATAAAAATAAATTAATCCTTGTAATAAAAGAGTTCTCTTTCATAAGAAGCAATATAGCTTTAAAAAATTTCCACAATTTCATTCAGGAAAATTTTTTTTCTTCGTGAATTCTTTGTCTGGTCCATTTTCTAAACTTCTTTGCGTGATTTGCGTTAATGAAAGACCTTTTTTTGCGTTGTTGTTTTTTTTTTCTTCTCGTACTGCTGGCTGTTTTATCTTGAATCACTCCGTAGTGCCCGTTATGCTGGCATTAATGGTTGGAAGGCTTCTAGACTGTCCATTGAAGTTTAGAGTTAAACAATTATGTATTTAGGACATAATCAATAATCATGTCAATAATGGGCCCTCCTGTGAGACCCTTAATTTGAAATCAATACACTTTCCCTTCACAAGGCCAGTTGCAATTATACTTGTTTAAAATAGCAACTGTACCACAAAGTCAATTGATTGCTGGGTAAGTCCTGTAGAACTAGAAACATTACTTTGGTGCTCTACTTGGCCACAATGGCCAGATAGTGGTTTAATTAGGATTGCTTTGATGCACCAACAAAGCCTTCTAAACACTGGGTAGCCTAACATATTGGCTAGTGCATTACATATATACACAGTACTGACTAGATTTTTAACAGTAGCTTTGTTGAATAAAATACACAAAAAATGCTAAATATATTTTGAATTACATCATTACATGTATACACAGTCAAACCTTATTATCTTAAACTCAATGGGATCCAGAAAGAACTTCGAGATATCAGAGGATTTGAAATATCTGGGGTAAAATACTTGAAGAATAAGGGGTTGGGACTTCCAAATGATCACTTCAACATATCCATGGTATTCAAGATATTAGTGTTCAAGATATCAAAGTTCAACTGTACTTGTCAATTACATTATTACATGTAATACAAAATGGTTTATTGCATTAAAATTTCACAGAGGAGCAGTTTTAATAAAACAAGTGTGATTGAGGCCTGTTTACATCATACCATCTCTGACAGTACCAAATCTACATTAAAATTTGATTTTAAACTTTAAGTAAAAACTCCTCTTTAGACACCAGTGATTCATTACATCATCGGGCCATATACTAGATGCAATGTTTGCACAATCAAGAGCCATTTTCTCCTCCTCAGAAATCTAATTAATGCTGGGTGATGATTATGTTCGTGTCAAAACACTTGGTGTCACTTGGATACACAGAAAATGACATTCAACTGTTTAATATACAGTGTCGCAGGTAAAGTGACGTGGGATGGGCTGATTCTAAAATCAGGAAAACGGTACAGCCAGAGAAAAACTCGGGAGACATTAATGAGATCGGGAAAATTGTATTCTCTGATGGGAGCCTCCGTGATGGCCAAATCTTGAAGCTATCAATTAATCATCATTTTGTACTTTAATTTTATAAAAGAACTCATTTTTTTCCTGCAATTTTATTTGATAAATTAAATAATATTTTTATGGATTATATATTGGTTGTAAAGAGAAAAAATTGGACAAAAGCTATGCAAATATTTTGATAATTCCAATATTATTATATTATTTATTTAATCCATAATTTATAAACCTTTATATTGCACCAGCAGTGTTTTCAATCATTCAATCTATTAATACAAGAGTTGAGTTATTTTACCTCATTCATGTTTTTGAGTCAGAGATAAGACGAGTCTTGAGTACAATTGTTTCATTACAGATTTAATAAAAACATTTATTTAAGTCTTTTGTTTTAAGAAAAAAAGGGGGGTTATTCTTGCAGGCCAAAGAATTCTTTCAATCTGAACACAACAGCCTTTTAATATCTGTCAGCAATTTCACCCAACTGGAATCATGATTATACCAGTCAAAATATTTGACGAAGAAAATTTCATATTTGATTAATATCGCTTTAACAAAGTAGTTTTGTAAAATTACAGCATGTTTCTTTTTTTTTTTAATCATTATTTTATTTATTTATTTACTTTTTGGAAAGCCCTGAACACATAAAAGATATCAATTAGTTATACAAAACTTTTATTGAACTTTTTTTAAGTCTTGAAAGAAGTTTGGCCAAGTTATAAAGTGAAACAGAAATATTGTAATAAAATAAGACCAAATGCAAAATTATTAATCAACATTCTGTTTCATTCTATAGATTAATAATAAAATGCTTCTCCTATTATTAATTATATTTATTTTTTATATAAAAAAGTTTATTTACTGAAGGTGCTCAACGTCAAGTAATTGGTAAAGCCTACATTTGAAATAGATCATAAATGGTATTTTTCTTTAAATTATCAAAGACAAAAATACTTAAATTTATTCTAATATTTCTTTATCTAAATAAAGATTGTAAAAATGGACATATTTCTAACGCAAATTTGAAAATACATCATCTAATAACAATATATGTTATCTTTCATCCCGTCTGGTGCCCCTTTAAATTTATGAATGAAGTTGACTTATGAATGGAGTCGCTTACCGTTTTTGGTATTCTCAAACGGGCTTTTTGCATTTTCCCCGGTTTGGACATCTCTGGGCTGAAGAATTCTACGTTTTCGAGTCCAGCATCAAATGCACATAACTCTAGCTCCATATCCTACAATCAGCTGTAAAATATAAACCAAGCAAATTTGAATGCGAGACCGAGGTGTACCATTCATTCATAATAATAAAGAAGCATCATGCGTACTGGCCTACTTACTACGACGACTGAGTTCTATGTTAAAAATAGGCAGTCATGTAAAATACCTCACCTGAATATTCCAAGAAAGGTGCTTTCACCGCGCTAACACAGGTGTCAAATGCAGTACGCGGACAGCAATCATTTTATGTTTTAGTAAATGGCATCAATCAATTTTTCGTGACCTCACACCTATGCAAACGAGGTGTCCCGAACGGGAAGAAAACCCCGGATGAAAATATTGAATACGAGTTGCACAGAAAAGAAACTTGGAATATTGATAAATTCCATATCATAGACCTTAATTTACATCACATAAACATGATGACCACAATCATTAAATTAAAAAATATAAAAAATATTGTTTAATTATCAAAATATAAGTATTTATGTCATATATTTTTTCCCACTCTGAAATAAAAAAAATCTGAGAATGAGTCAAAACTCACATTTATTGAGTCCATTTTACTTTAATAGTGTATATTGTGATTTTATCTCTGAAAAAGTCTCGAGTATGTATTACAAGGTTGAACACTGGCAAGTTTCAGGATTTGAAACAAAAATGAATTAGATGTATGTGCAAATCATAATACGGGTACTACTAAACAGAGTACGATAGAGTACTTCAGAATACGATAGAGTACTTCAGAGTACGCTAGAAAAATTGTGTAATTTAATATAATTAGACTGTTAATTTATGCATATACAACTTGATTAAACAGTATTATAAAATAATATTGCAATATTTGTCTCAAATATTTGAGGTTTTTTAGTGACGTTTTGAAAAGAAAACAAAATTCATGATTGAATGCATTAAAGGATATTAACTTCTCAATCTCGATTACTATTTGTTTCAGACTTATTATCAATTAAATTTTATTTATCAAAAATGAAATTAATTGCATTACATGAAATGTAATATTATATTTTTCACATTAACAGTGAAACAAAATAAGATTGGCACCGGGATCAAGCGAAAAACCGTAACCTGAAATTAAAAAAATTAAAACAACTTCTAAAATAAGGAAAACATACATATTTTATTTTTAAAATATATTTATTATGTTAAACTAATGTAGAAAAACATATCGAAAGCAGTTTAATTGCATTAAATTATAAAATTCTACTAACGTACTCTAAAGTACTCTATCGCATTAGCGTACTCTGTTTAGTATGACCGTCATAACACCCACCCACCCCCCAAAAAAAACAACATATGATGGAATATATTATACAAACGAAACGAAAAGATCGGGAAGATCATAACAGTTTTGGGCTTAGATAAAATTATGGATATATTCAACCATAATCAGAATCCCGATCAAATTATATAAAAAAGTATTTTTTAAAAATCCTTTGAAGGGCATGTACATAAAGTTGGCTAAACTGAATTTATTACAGGTATTAAATAAAATGCATTCGATTGGGATACCTTAAATTTACCTTCCATCATAGTAGCTGCAGAACAGTAGCTCGCTGGTCTGATATAGGGGTACCAGAGAGCTACAGTATCACCCAGAAAAACCTTTTTTTGAGCAAAAAAGTTGCGTTCGGTTCCGGATTCATTTCTGCAAATCTTACCTTAATTCACATGCACTTGTTTCGTATACAGGGCATCCCCTACTTATTTTTACCACCAAATAACACCAAATAACAAGTAGGGGTACCCTGTATACGAAACAAGTGCCTGTGCCTTGCTTTAAAAACTTCCTTAGACCTCAATCAACCATACTCTATTGAGGTAGCTGCACGAAGTGTATTGCACCAAATTATTTTGCCGTCCAATATTTATTACACACTTAGTAATAAATACAGGTTTTTTGCATATGCGATATGGCTGACGTCACAATAGCCGTATCAACCCTGCAGGGCTGATATGGATTTGCGGGGCTGATATCCATATCAGCCCTGCAAATCCATATCAGCCCTGCAGGGCTGATACGGCTATTGTGACGTCAATATCACACCCTTAGTAAATTAAACCACAATAACAGTACTTGTGATCATACACAATTTTTGGTGGGTTCATATTCTCTTCATTTTAACTTGTTGAAAATAAGGTTAATCTTAATTTACAAATACATGTAATACTATAGAATATTTTCAAATTACGGATCAAATGCATTGAAATAGAAGTAGAAACAAACCCAAATCTTATGAGACATTAGACTATGTACATGTATGTAAGAAGTCCATGCATGATTATTTACTTATTTTCTTCTCAACTGAATGTGTTCTGTATTTTATTACTAAGTATGTAATAAATATAATAAAACATACCCTTTTCCACATCACATCCTGTATCAGCCCTCGACCAATATCAGCCCTCGGGCCTTCGGCCCTCTGGCTGATATTGGTGTCTCGGGCTGATACAGGATGTGATATGGAAAAGGGTATGTATTATTCTCTATATAAACAGGCGAAATTTTCGATGGTCTCAATATTCCAGGCCTATGAGGACTTTTTATTAAGGTCAGATGACATGTTCCTCAAAAATATATAATTTTTCCTAAGAATTTTTCTTTGAAGTATATGTACTTAAATAAGTTTTCACACAAAAAATTAGGGTACCTTACCAGGCATTTGGACAAGATACCACAGGGTCATATTTCTTGTATAACCTTTATGGGTAATCTTTTAAGTGGCCTATATCACAATTTTTGGTGTATTTATATTTAAAATCATTTTGAAAACAATGTAGAAATCAGAGGAGAAGGACAAATATGAATTATTTTTATATAATACCAAGAAATACAAAACATATATTTGAGGAACGTGTCATCTGACCTTAACTACAATTATAAGAATGTTTTCTTGTGGAAATAGTAAAAGAATTAATATGTTGGAAACACGGTTAGTTATACTTTTAGATTGCAGTTTAAAAACACGGAGGGAATAAATCGAGATTCAGCACACCTTTTTTTAAATAAATAAATATACAGTTTCTTCAATGGGTGGCACTGCACCCCACCAGTTTGTCAATTTTTTTTTTTGGTTGTTGTTTTTAATGGAAAGGTATGTACAGTTCTGTACTTTGTACCTTTCATGTGAGTAGTGTTACTGAAAAGATGCAAGTAAACCTTGCTAACTATAACTTGACTTAAAGTTGCACACTCTACCACTAGCTGCAGCCAGTGTAACTTCTAACAATTGTTTACGTATTCACAAAAATATGGAAAATAGATCAATATGACAAAGCTTACGACACCTGTAACAGTGGCGGGTCCAAAGGGGGGGGGGGTTACGGGGGTTGCACGCCCTTTGGATTTTCAAAAAAAAAAGAGAAAGAAGAAAGTTCCACATTTTCGTTGTGTTTTTACTATAGAAAATGTTCAGTGAAAGGCTAATGTTAAATATATAAAGAAATTCGGTTGTGAATACAAAATAAAACCCAACCCCTTTTACAAATTAGGATTTTCGGGTTCGGAGATATATTTTCCTTTCTTTTTCAAAAAATTTCAAGTAATTCATGCAAGTACTTTTTCCTAGGTTGATCAACCTCCCACTTTTAAAAACCATACTCCAGCCAGTATCCTATTGAGTTATCTAACTACTTGTATATGTGTGTAAAACGTTCGTTACAGGCACGTAGCAACAGGGGGGGGGGTAGGGCTGTATCAATATATCGATATATCGATACGTATCGATATTCAAGAAAAAAATCGTATCGAAAAGTAACTTCCAATACGTATCGGACAGACATTTTTTCTTCATATTCTGTTTAAAAGATGGGAATTTCAATCACCAAAGATTATATTTTACTTTTTTGAATTAAAACCTTCAATAATTATATAATTTCTAAGCAAATAACACAGTTTTTATAATTATTACAAAATACATAGAGAAGTTTTTTTGAACATGTTGATTTTACTGTCATCAAAAGTTTTAATTGAAGTGTTATTTTTAAAGACAATGAGACAAGAACTTTAAAATGGGTAATAAAACACTTAATCATGTTAATTGTTATGAAATGTATGCATTAAAATGATTTAGAAACCTTTTCTGATGGATTTGTTTCAGAATCCAATATATCGCATATCGTTTTAAAAAATATTGTATCGTATTGTATCGAAATTTTTGGCTCAATACACAGCCCTAGGGGGGGGGGGGGGGCAGGGGGGCCTGGCCCTTCCACTTTTTTCCCCAACACTACTTTTACTATTGCAAATGTTCATTGAAAGGCTGGTCCCCCCACTTCATACTACGAAGAAATTGATATTGAGGGAAATGTAGTGTTGAATACAAAAAATGGTACTGAAAGAAGTTGGCATTGAAAAAATTGGCTTCTACCAAAAAAGAAAAAAAAAATCATTGCTTAACGGCTGCGTAACAATGCCTCTTTTCCCCCTTCAATCCCCCCTTTGAAAAATCCTTCAACACCCCCCCCCCCCGTTTGAAAATTTTCTAGATCCGCGCCTGTGTAATCTATATCTAAAATATCTCTAAATCATTATTAATTTTAATCCCCTTAATTTATATTTGGTTATTCAATTAATCATTAGTGTAAATATTTTTTATCTGCAAAGAACAGTAAAATATGACTGATCAACTTTTAACTATATGTATATTGAAAAGGTGGGGATCCCCTTTTATTAATTGTTAATTTAATTATTATGATTTAAAAAAAAAAATCTTTTTCATATCCATGCATTATAAGCAAGGTTTTTTTGAAAAAAATTATTTTTGCCGATGTCTTTTCTTATATGACAATAGGCCTTTACCAGGTGATCCAACAGACTGGTACAATTTTCAGTCTAATTTAATTCCCTTTCAAGTAAAAGTTTGGTGTTTAATAAATATCATATGTTCTTGTTATTACCATGATTACAGGGATATGTTTTATCTAAAATCTAATTTTAAAAATATATAGACAATAGACAATAGACAATAGACAATATTTTATTTCCAATTAAGGGCCCCCAGAGAGGCATGAAAGGTATATGTGTAGACAAAGGCAATCAATAAGTAGATGAACCAAAAATACAGTAATTTGAGTTATCAATGGACAGTCGAATCCACAGCCTAAGGGCGATAACTTAAGAAATCAGTATAGGAACTCTCTTCTGTTTGAAGGTTAAAAAAGTAGGAATGATTATCTCAAGGTGTGTTGTCTGTAAGCACTTAGAATCATTAATTGCATGTTTTATCTCGTGATCTCACACGTGTACCTTTTTGTATTTGTAATTCACATTAGTTAGCGATTATAAACTATACAGTGTGTTATTGTAAAGCAGTATATGTACAATTATTGTATAATAGAGTTATATGTACAAAAAAAAAAAAAAAAAAAAAACGTCATCCAGGATATACACTCGTTGAAGCATAGTTAAATCTGATTATCTCTGACGCATTTACAAATATAGAACTGTACGGAAGTCGATGAGAACAAACATTCGTGTAATCTATTGTTTGTTTAAGAAGAAATGTTCATCTTGAAAAAAATTGAAGTGTATTGCATTCTAGCTGCAAAATATTCTAGCTCTCTTGTTGAGAAAAGTAGGATAGAAAAACCAGAGAGGTGCAGGTTCAATCATTATAAAAACTGTAATTATACTCTTCCTTGATTCTAATTCCTAAAGATGTGATATCTTCCAAAGTTAAGGGATAAATAACTGCAGGATAGATGCAATAATGCAGCCCTCTCCTTTATTTTTCACTCTACGAAAGAGAAAAATCAGAGGAGGTTAAATTATTCAATTGCAGTTTACTTCAGGGCCCTGTCATGTCCTTAAGATATTCTTATGTGGGTTAATTTTAACAATTGTCTAATGTGATGAATTTTCTTGGTTATAGAATCTAAAACTGATGATCTGGCTGTGAAATGTAATTGATGAAGGGACATGCTTCAAGCACTGAAGGCCTATGCTGCTGTGAATATGAGAACAATCAGGGAGAGAAAAGCCACATTCTGGCCTGCTGTTGTGATTGTGAAGCCTTCGATCAAGCTGCAGACAGGTGAGGATTTTATTAAAAAGTAGATGGGGTAGTTAGAACTTTAGAATAAAGGTTCCATAACCGATTAGAGTTGGTAACCATTTCTCAAACTCGCAACTCTAAACTGATTATAATTTTCAAATAATATGAGGCTTGTCAAGTTAAATGCATATATCTATGACCAGTGCTAATAAGCACTGGTTATGGATTCTTCCCTATTATACAAACACCAGACTTGTGTGTTTTGGTGAAATACATGTAAACTTGGCACAGAAGAAAGTGCCAATCTCATTAGTATATACATCTCTTGTAATATTCCTCAATGGTCTGTCAAAATGAAATAAGCAAGGGAAAAATTCAAAGAATAAAGATTAATTATAAAAAATAGATATTAACATTTTCATGAATACTTAATTTCAAAGACTAATTATATATTGTTTTAGTTTAAAAGAAATTTGTATCATATATTATTGAATAAAATAGGAAATGGTATATATGCTATGCATATTAAGATTTTACTATTGGAAATTACAGTAAAAGATTATCAACTAATTACAGGTGTATAACTTGTCAACAAGTGCCACCAGAGACAATGGAGCGACTATTCAAAACCCTCGAAGACCGCTGTCGAGTGCCAGGAATCCTGGGCCAAGGAGCCATCAAGTTACGATTGGACGTTATCGTTCCTGTGATCACCATTCCAATCTGTCTGTTCTTAGCCACCATTGGCCCAATAATGACCACATTAATGTTAACCCTGATGCCAATATTCCTGTTGTGGTTTTATCGTATGTGGAAGAGGAATACGAAAAAAGACAGGACATTGTTTTTCTACTCCTGGGGACTGATGTCTGTTGTGACTATTTTTGTTGTGTTCGAGTCGTGTGTGGTGGGTTTCCGTGAGATTCTGCTTTGGGAGCATTTGCTCCTTCTAACTGCTATGTTTCTGATGCTGTATAATTTTGTGCGAACTAAACTGAATACGCCATACCTTAAAAACTTAAAGAGGCAGAGAAACTTTGAAAAGATGAATCAGTCTGACAGGCGAGTGGGGAATGCTGATGATGCTGTCAAAGTTCCAATGAGTTTGGAAGAAATGACTGCTGGAGAATTGCCGGAGTCGGATGTCAAATGGCTGGATTCTAGGCCCATCACAGGTACCGGTATCTTACTACAGTTGAACTTTGTTATCTCAAACACTGATATCTCAAATACCAGGTGTATGTCTTAGTCAGTTGTCAGACCCAAATAATTTTTGTTTTTTACCCTCAATATCTGGAATCCTCAAATATCTCAAAGTTTAAATTTGGTCCCATCAAATACAAGGTAACAAAATTTGATTGTAGTTTATTTTAAAAATATGATATTGTATTTATAGTAAAATTTGTTATTGTATCCATATCTTGATCCCATTAAGTACAAGATAACAAGGTTTGACTGTATTTCTTTTGATTTTAGTAATTCTATTTATAGTGCAACTAATTCTGAAATAAAACTGTGTTTAACGTATAATAACCAGTTTTTGTTGAATTCTTAGTACTGGTAAATCCAACACTCCTCCGATGATTTGTATATAAAGAGGTTATCATTTTGTTTTTTAGATGGAAAACTTGTAACATGGTGTCAGCATTGTAATCTCAATAAACCGCCCAGGTCTGGTCACTGTAATCTGTGTAAAGTCTGTGTGTCTGTCAGGGATCACCACTGTGTCTGGTAAGTCAAAGAGTCTATTGTAACGTTGATGGATCCAGGAATTTCATAACGGGGGGGATGTCCCAGAAGGCAGGGGGAATGGATCTGGGCACTTCATTGAAGTCCCTAGTCCAGGGCAAAGTGGTTGTGGAGGTGACAAATTTTTTACAAATAACAGGAGGGTAAATGCTTGTAATACATACAAAATTTCAAACTCTGGCCATTGCTGGATCAATCTTTAGATAATGGATTGTTTGATTTTGATTTGGGAGTATTCCATAGAAAGTTTTCCTAGGCCCAAGTAGGCCAAAGCTGAAGTTGGATTTTTGGGAATTATCTGTTATCTATCAGTATGTTTTCAATATCTTTTTATATTTTCATCTTCTTTTTTTTCTAGAGTCAGAGTAATCATACTTAAAACTTAATAACCAATGAAAGGAGATTCAAGAATGAAAACAAGTGTAGAACCTGAAATACAACATTGGCTTAATTTGGGACCCACTAGATTATAAAAAGAACCCCCCTCTCCCTCCAAACAAAATGCATAATGATTTGTGTTGTTCTTTACAATTTTTTAATGTAATGCTTATAATATATTTTATGTTAAATTTAAGTACCTCAGTACAGTGTGTAACATTGCTAAAATAAGGGGAGGACTGGGGAAGTTTTCTTTGTTTCTCTTCCCAAAACTAAATATCTCTGTCCACAATATGGAAAGGTTTGTAAAATATTTCTAAAAGTAAAAACAAGATTTGAATATTTTTACAGGATTGACACATGCATAGGAGCAGATAATCATCGCAGCTTCTTAATATCCATGATGTTGTTTGTGTTCTGTGGTTATTATGGATGCCATCTCTCCATGACAACGCTGTGCACACCTAAGATGTATTTTGATTGGTTCTTATTTCCAAACGACTGCAGATTTCTGTACATTGACTTTCAGTAAGTTTTACAGAAAGGACATATACCTTTTCACTACATGATGAAAATTTAGATTGTTACTTTTGTGAGAAGTTTATTGAAATATTGAAAAATGATAGCTTTGGGGATAATTCAATTAAAAAATGATGTCACATGCTTTATCTTGTTAAGTAATTATTAGAATACAAATATAATTTGTGACAAGCAATTAAAGTATTTAATTTATGATGGTAAATCAAAGCACTAATTTTTTTTCTGGGGGTTTATTATGGCATGAATTGACTTACCATTCCTGTTATATCACAGTGTTAAAAGTTTTATACTAGACTATGATGTTTCTCCTTAAACCACAAAACCAAAACGTAGCTGAATTTACAGCATAACAGTTTTAGAGGTGATTTTTTTCTTTTAGAAGAATATTACAAATCAATTTTATCAATACCTCTTTCTTTTCAGGACATCTGCTAGTTTTGTTGGTGTATGCTATACATTCCTGGCCTCCACTTTTATGCTGTTTGGGTTGATATTCCAGTTCTTATTGATCAGTCAGAACTTAACTTCCCAGGAGTTCCATGTAGCCTCTCAGAGAAATATGTTAAAGCATGGTCTTTTCGCCACCAAAAATGTATACAACCAAGGCTTTATACACAATTGGTTCAATTTCTGGCTGACGGGAAGAAAAGACACTCGGACCAGTGTTATAACATTGTAATATATCACTATGTGATGTTTTCTTTTATATTTATATTTCTATACTTGTGTTTTTTCTTTTGTGTATTTTGTTACCCATTTTCCTCATCCATATCTCAATGCAATTTATGTTTGGTTGTTAAAATTCCCTCCCTTTTTTATGGGTATGGGGGAGGGGGGTAGGTGTCAAATGATATTTTAAATATTTTGTGATGCATTTATGTTTAAAAAAAAATGAAATCATCCATATTTTTATTTTTCTACAGAAGTGTTATTTTACAACCACTTTTTGATATTAGGGAAGAAATTGATTATAGTCGTATCAAATCACCTCTACGCAATAAATTAAAAATCTCTTTAATACACAGCCTGGAGTAACTATTACTGGACTGTACAGTTATACCTTAAAGCATTTTATAACTAATTGATATAAGGTTCATTAGACCATCTGAGATATCTAAGATAATTCTTAGTATTGTAAATTAATATCTAAGATTCCCTTTTATTTAAAAATTCATTTCTGTCAAAATTTTCCCTGCAAGTCTAAGTTGATAATTATTTTTTATATATATTTTTGGATTTCTTTACGAAAATCATAAGTATGAAAGCAAAATTTTATATGATTGATAAGAGGGAGATTGAGCATTAAATCTACTGGGTACACATCATTTTGGAAAGAATACTGGGATTTTTTCTTCTGTGAGACAGGGACCTATATACTAAGTATACAAGTCCTTGTGTGAGAGGACTCATTTTGACATGCATATATTATCATTTTTGGGGCATTCACCTTCTGCAATATTGTAGCTCACTTGTCTAGAAAAGGTATAAGGTCTGTTCTTTTTTAGCAAGCAAAACTGTAATGATCTTTGATCTTAATATTTAGTGAACAAAAACAAGTGTTTGGCAATTTACCCAGGTACTACCTTCTTTGGCATATAAACACAACATTTTAACCTTCCCTGCTGGGCTCTCAGTCACTAAGAAAGTCCACAGGGAAAATTTTTGTTTATAAACTTAGACTGACTGAGAATGGGGCATTTTTCCTATTCTTCATAATTAAAACGTTCTGTTTTTTCCTTTTTTTATCAACTCTCTTTGACTTGTAATCTGTAATAAAATTTCTAGAACATATTAAATTTATCTTGCCTTGGGTGTTGTACATTTACATGTAACTGAAATCCTTAATTTCTGAAGTTATATTTATAGCTATATTATCTTATTTTTCTTTCATTTAAATAGCATTTAAATATGATTTTTAGTTGATGTTAGTTGGCATCACCTAAAGATGGTGTTTTTAATCATATAAATACTGATTTCAAGCACGGATTTGACAACAACATAAGACTACCAGTGATTACATTGGTTACATTTATTTTTATAATGACAATGCAGAAATATGATTACACTGGCACAAATTAACTTCATGCCATCATTTGTTTTGTTTAAAAACTGAATGAACATTCAGAATTATAGGCTATTTCAGCAAAGATCACTCTTCAAAAAATAAAAAGCAAAATGATGAGCATGAAAAATATTTATTTGTACAATTTATGCCTAAAAGATATTTTTTTAGTGTAGGTACCTGATTTCATTTAAGGCTTATAATAGACATGTATATAACATGAAAGATATCGATAATCCAAGCGTTAAACAACACGCGCGCAATGCTACCGCTTTTGAGGTCTGAATCTCCCTCTTTTTCATCACAATAGGTTAACATGTATGTTTAAATAGCATTTAAATATGATTTTTAGTTGATGTTAGTTGGTATCACCTAAAGATGGTGTTTTTCAAGATAAACCTGATTCACTGACTGCCCATATTCATACATTTATTTTTATAATGACATGCATATCTACACTAAATTAACTTCATATGGTGGAAATCTTTGAAAATAAAAACAAATCTTAGTGCCAGATTTTTTTGAGACTTGAATAAGAAGTACCCCGGGTATTCCTTTCAAAGAAATTGATTGCAAAGAATAAAATTCAAACTGTATGAGAGAAATAGCACAGAAATGTATCAGGTACCTAGAAACAGTCCTTAAAATACAAAAAATACATTTTTCTATAACTTTGAGACACATGATTCTATTCTGCATAATTTCAGTCATATCACATATTAAAAAAACCTATTTATTGGATTTACAAGATAAAAGATTTAATGTTGATAAAGAGTTATTCCATTTGGCCTACCTTTTCTTGTCTCTTTAAAAGAGGAGTTCTCACATGGGAGATAACTAAAAATGGCTTTTTGTTTTTCACTGTCATGCAGGGTACAAATATGAGTAGGGTACATCTTTTTTGTACCTGTACTTTGCAATACAATTTGGCTGTTATAATTTGTTACATGCACATATTTCTGCCATCTAGAAAAGATGTGTATGGTAGTTTCACTTTGTAAGTGTCTATAGCTGGTCATTTCCTTTTCAAGAAAATTGCAAGTCACCTGTAATGTTAAATTTAACTCTTGTATGCTTATGTTTTATGATTGCCATAACAACTTGCAATGCTTTTTTTTTTTATTATTATTAACTATTGAAAGAAATGTTGCATAATTAGTTTGACTGACTTTTTGTCAGAGGTTTTTACTTAGAATATAATTAAAGATTGCAATGAAATGTTACTTGTATGGATGATATGCATGTGAACATGAATATATTAAAACATAGTTTTATTGCATTGTATGATACTTACATGTATAATTGAATCCTTCTCAAAGAAGATGTTTTGAACCATAACGCACTCTGTTGAGATAATTTCTCTACTTTCCAGCATTGGTCAATCAACTATCTTTTACTTCCTAATCCTAGAAACATTATTTAACCAATCTGTGTATTTTATCCACCTCCCAACCAATTATAGTCGTCTCTACAAGCGGAAAAAAAACTTGATTCAAATTTTTTGGAGGAAGGAATCGAAAAAATAATTCAAATCAAGCTAGTTTATCCCCTGTAAATACGACTATAAAGGGTTGGGATGTGGATTAAATATACGATTTGTTAAAGAATGTGTCTTGAATTAGGAAGTGAAAGGTAGTTGATTGACCAATGCTGAAAAGTCGAGAAAATCTTCTAAACAGTTCACAAAAAAATCGTGCGCCATAAATTGCACATTTTTTGCACTAAGGGATCTGCACCTTTATGGTCAAAGACTAATGAATAAAATCATAATGCTACAGTTCTGCAGCTAGATATATTTGTAAATATTTTGTATGTCATATTTCATACTCTCATTAAAAGTCATCAAAGATACCTAAATACATGTATTCACAAGTAAATTTGGTGTTACCAGAAAAGCATCAATTTGCAAAGCTAGTCATTGCATACATAATTATATATTGGAGATTTGGTTTCATATCAATGCCCATACAAGCATGTGCTTTATTTATTGTGTGCTATATAGTAATGATGGCTTGGATTCTGCTGAAAGTGACATTTGCTCATACTCATTGTACTGTTGTATTTAGTGTGATTATCAAAAAGATAAATGCTATTTTAAATAGTCCTCAATGAATTTGCTTTCTATTTTTGGCCAAAGCTTGCCAAATCAATTTGCATTACTTCAAGACTTTTGTTTTTCAATCAATTACAAAGTCTTTGTATGCTAAATCAGTCTAAACTAGAACTGTCCAAACATGACAAAATACCACCCGCTGGGTTTTTCAGAAGTAAGTTTTTCCATAATAAAGATATGTATCAAACATGAATTATGAAATATTTATTTCAGTGACCTTGAACTTCCCCAAATAACCTTGGGTCAAGGTCATGACACACCCTTGGGTCATGGGCAATCTTTTAGTGAAATGAAAATCTACCAAGTTTATCCATAAGAAAGATATGGACCGGACTTGAATTATGAAATTTTTATTTCAGTGACCTTGAACTCTCCCAAATAACCTTGGGTCAAGGTCATGACACACCCTTGGGTCATGGGCAATCTTTCAGTGAAATGAGAACCTACCAAGTTTATCCATAAGAAAGATATGGACCGGACTTGAATTATGAAATTTTTCTACCAGTGACCTTGAACTTCTCCAAATGACCTTGGGTCAAGGTCATGACACACCCTTGGGTCATGGGCAATCTTTGTGTGAAATGAGAACCTACCAAGTTTATCCCTAAGAAAGATATGGACCGGACACGAATTATGAAATTTTTCTTCCAGTGACCTTGAACTTCCCCAAATGACCTTGGGTCAAGGTCATGACACATTCTTGGGTTATGGACAATCTTTGTGTGAAATGAGAACCTACCAAGTTTATCCATAAAAGATATGTATCAAACATGATTGATGAAAATTTTCTTCCAGTGACCTTGAACTTTCCACAATGACCTTGGGTCAAGGTCATGACACACCCTTGGGTCATGGGCAATCTTTGTGTGAAATGAGAACCTACCAAGTTTATCCATAAGAAAGATATGGACCGGACACGAATTATGAAATTTTTCTTCCAGTGACCTTGAACTTCCCCAAATGACCTTGGGTCATGAGCAATCTTAGTGTGGAGTAGTAGATTCTAATGTCCCTCTGTAAGAAAGATATGGACCGGACACGATTGCACAGACAGACAGACAGACGGACGGACGGACGGACGGACAGCTAGACAGACGGACAGACAGACAGACGGACAAGGTGATTCCTATATACCCCCCCCCCCAAACTTCGTTTGCGGGGGGTATGATAATGAATGAAGATTCTAGCCTGACTGCAAAAAAGTGTTGCATTGCACAAAGCGAATGCATCACCCGTCTCAAGTTCTTTACCAATCTGCTAAGGTTTTAGACCTCAACATTAACCCTGATACTGTAAATCACCTTTTTTTCGTGAGAACTTTATTTTTGTTTAATTACGTGAGATAATGTGCTCTTGAAAATTTAATACTCACATGTAATAGTATTCCTTAGGATTAAATAGAGCAATAACCACAATTCATGAAAATTTTCTCTCGTTTATCAAAACTCAATAACTATGAGGTGTCGCGAAAATTTAGTGATCCTCGGTATTTATCCCAAATATTTTCAAATTTCTTTACATTGATTGAAGCTTTTTTTGAAAGAAAAAAGAATGCAGGTAATGCAAATATTTAATATAAATACCATTTATCTTATTCAAAAAGTTATCAGCAGTTTTTAGCTCACCTGAGCCGAAGGCTAAATTGAGCTTTTCTGATCACATTTTGTCCGGCGTCCGTCTGTCTGTAAACTTTTCACATTTTCGACTTCTTCTCAAGAATCACTGGGCCAATTTCAAGCAAACTTGCCACAGAGCATCCTTGGGTGAAGGGGATTCAAGTTTGTTCAAATGAAGGGCCACGCCCTCATTCAAGGGGAGATAATTGAGAATTAATGAAAATTTGGTGGTATGTTTTAAAAATCTTCTTCTCCAGAACCACTGTGCCAGGAAAGATGACACTTATGGGGAAACATTCTCAGGTAGTGTAAATTCAAATTTGTTCAAATCATGACCCCCGGGGGTAGGGCGGGGCCACAATGGCCGACCAAAGTTTTACATAGAAATATATAGGAAAATTCTTTAAAAATCTTCTTCTCAAGAATAACAAAGCCATAATCGATCATATTTATATGGAAGCATCCTCAGGTAGTGTAGATTCAAATTTGTTCAAATCATGACCCCCGGGGGTAGGGCGGGGCCACAATGGCCGACCAAAGTTTTACATAGAAATATATAGGAAAATTCAATAACAAAGCCATAATTGATCATATTTATATGGAAGCATCCTCAGGTAGTGTAGATTCAAGTTTGTTTAAATCATTATCCCCGGGGGTAGGGCGGAGCCACAATGGCCGACCAAAGTTTTACATAGAAATATATAGGAAAATTCTTTAAAAATCTTCTTCTCAAGAATAACAAAGCCATAATTGATCATATTTATATGAAAGCATTCTCAGGTAGTGTAGATTCAAATTTGTTCAAATCATGACTCCCGGGGGAAGGGCGGGGCCACAATGGCCGACCTAAGTTTTACATAGAAATATATAGGAAAATTCTTTAAAAATCTTCTTCTCAAGAATTACAAAGCCATAATTGATCATGTTTATATGGAAGCATCCTCAGGTAGTGTAGATTCAAGTTTCTTCAAATTATTATCCCCGGGGGTAGGGCGGAGCCACAATGGCCGACCAAAGTTTTACATAGAAATATATAGGAAAATTCTTTAAAAATCTTCTTCTCAAGAATAACAAAGCCATAATTGATCATATTTATATGAAAGCATTCTCAGGTAGTGTAGATTAAAGTTTGTTCAAATCATGACTCCCGGGGGAAGGGCGGGGCCACAATGGCCGACCTAAGTTTTACATAGAAATATATAGGAAAATTCTTTAAAAATCTTCTCTTTAAAAATCTTCTTCTCAAGAATTACAAAGCCATAATTGATCATGTTTATATGGAAGCATCCTCAGGTAGTGTAGATTCAAGTTTGTTCAAATCATGACCCCCAGGGGTAGGGCGGGGTCACAATGGCTGACCAAAGTTTTACATGAAATATATGGGAAAATTCTTTAAAAATCTTTTTCTCAAGAATAGCAAAGCCATGATTGGTCATGGGACTACTTTTGGATTTAAACTTTTCAATAATAAACCAATTTCTACTTTTTCCTAGCCACAGTGCTCAGGTGAGCAATGTGGCCCATGGGCCTCTTGTTGAAACCTACAGGCACGTAGCACCGGGGGGGGGGGGGGGGGGGGGCTGCCCCCCTTTTTTCCTAACATTACCTTTACTATTGAAAATGTCCATTGAAAGGTTGGTTGCCCCCCCCCCCCCACTTTTTACCACAGTATACATACTATCAAGTAAATGTGGTTCTGTATGCAAAAAAATTGAAAGTGATAGGAAGTTGGCCTTGGAAAAAAGTTGGCCAGAATAATGTAGGAAATCTCTTATTTAGCCCACAGTGTCCCGCAACCTGTCGTTCCATAAAGTAATATTTGCCATCAAAGGAATAGATGTTGTAAAAATTTGTAAGATTTTTAATTTAAAAAAATAGTTTAGTCTTGCATTTCACCATATTTCAAGTTTGAAAATAGAGATCCCGCATTTCCAACAGATGTTCCCAAACCGTTGCTTCCAAACTTTTCATTTTTAAACAAACCTTACACAGTGTATAAATACCCCGGTATTGAACATCTAAAACAAAATGCTCTTAAAAGTGTTTTGCTCTTCTCCTTTCAACTACAGTCCTGCGCTGAACACGTCATTCAATTTTGTTGAAAATGAAGACCTATAAAAACAAGAGGCCCATGGGCCACATCGCTCACCTGAGAAGCTTTGACCATTCTGTTCTTTACCAGATTTCCCCCTTGTAATACATAATGCATCCCTACCCTACCTCACTGATCATAATTTAGACATTTTAAAATCTACACTACCCCAGGATCCTTCCATGTGCACATAAGTTTCAGCTTTTCTGGCCCAGTGGTTCTTGAGAAGAAGATTTTCAAAGATTTTTCCTACATATTTCTATGTAAAACTTTGATTCTCAATTGTGGCCCCGTCCTTCCCCTTGGGGTCATGATTTGAACAATTTAGAATCTACACTACCCCAGGATGCTTCCACATAAGTTTCAGCTTTTCTGGCCCAGTGGTTCTTGAGAAGAAGATTTTCAAAGATTTTTCCTATATATTTCTATGTCAAACTTTGATTCCCAATTGTGGCCCCGCCCTTCCCCCGGGGGGCATGATTTGTAAAATTTAGAATCTACACTACCCCAGGATGCTTCCACATAAGTTTCAGCTTTTCTGGCCCAGTGGTTTTTGAGAAGAAGATTTTCAAAGATTTTTCCTATATATTTCTATGTAAAAATTTGATTCCCAATTGTGGCCCCGCCCTTCCCTCGGGGGTCATGATTTGAACAATTTAGAATCTACACTACCCCAGGACGCTTCCACATAAGTTTCAGCTTTTCTGGCCCAGTAGTTCCTGAGAAGAAGATTTTCAAAGATTTTTCCTATATATTTCTATGTCAAACTTTGATTCCCAATTGTGGCCTCGCCCTTCCCCAGGGGGTCATGATTTGAACAATTTAGAATCTACACTACCCCAGGATGCTTCCACATAAGTTTCAGCTTTTCTGGCCCAGTGGTTCTTGAGAAGAAGATTTTCAAAGAATTTTCCTATATATTTCTATGTAAAACTTTGATTCCCAATTGTGGCCCCGCCCTTCCCCCGGGGGTCATGATTTGTACAATTTAGAATCTACACTACCCCAGGATGCTTCCACATAAGTTTCAGCTTTTCTGGCCCTGTGATTCTTGAGAAGATTTTCAAAGATTTTTCCTATATATTTCTATGTAAAACTTTGATTCCCCATTGTGGCCCCGCCCTTCCCCCGGGGGTCATGATTTGAACAATGTAGAATTTACACTACCCCAGGATGCTTCCACATAAGTTTCAGCTTTTCTGGCCCAGTGGTTCTTGAGAAGAAGATTTTCAAAGATTTTTCCTATATATTTCTATGTAAAACTTTGATTCCCAATTGTGGCCCCGCCCTTCCCTCGGGGGTCATGATTTGAACATTCAGAATCTACACTATACCAGGATGCTTCCACATAAGTTTCAGCTTTTCTGACCCAGTGGTTCTTGAGAAGAAGATTTTTTAATGACCCAACCCTATTTTTGTCTTTTCTTGATTATCTCTCATTGTGAGGGGACTTGGCCCTTTATTTTAACAATTTATATTTCCCTTCACCCAAGGATGCTTTGTACCAAGTTTGGTCAAAATTGGCCTAGTGATTCTTGAGAAAAAGTGGAAAATGTGAAAAGTTTACAGACGGACAGACGGACGGACGACGTGCAAAATGTGATCAGAAAAGCTCACCTGAGCAATCATCTCAATGGTCCTAAACACACGGAGCTCCCATCTTTCACTGACGACAGAACTTTATTTCTATTCTGAATTTTGCGGAAGATTATGCCCTATGTTGAGCTACCGGTAAATATTATCTTCAAAATCATATGTCAGTTTTGAATATTTTCTATATTCCAAACAACCAAAATGAATTTGACTTACCATGGCATATCTGTATTGGATATCGAAACTTCATAAAAATCCTAACTCAAAAAGATGCATAGATGGTTCCAGTAAATGTTATATCAAGCCTCTTTCTTTACTCCTAACGTATTTTAACAGTTTCAAGAGGACTGTTCAACAATATATTCGAGAAGTGGTGTAAATCAGATGTGGATACTAAAAAAATTCCAATGAACTTTTGGAACATTTGAAATCACAAAATTTTACCAAAATCAACAACATAAAAACTTACATCTTTTCAATATTACATACAACTATTCCCCAGGATAAATTAAAGTCCAGGCTTTCTTACATCATTGACAGCTGCTTTAATCTTTTTAAAGAAACTCGTATATTTACTTATCTTGTCATTGATCATTTGCAAAATTACTTTGTTAAAAAACAATTTGATTTTACACAGAAGTACATGTACTTGATATCAAAAAGATGATCGATTTCCTGATTGACAACATCTGTATGTTTTTTTGAGACCAGGTCTTCCAACAATCTATTGGAATTCCCATGGGTACAAATTGCGCCCTGTTACTAGCATTCCTATTTTATATTCATATGAAGCAGATTTTTTAAGAAGAACACACTTGCTGTGGCCTTCCAATGACATTTAGATATATCAACAACGTATGTATGACGACATGATAAATTCCGGTGCGATTGAAAATAAATTGATACCACTGAGCCTGACAAATCTGTTTCATATTTGGATCTTTTACTAGAAAAAGACGTTGATGGTTATTTAACAACAAAGCTTTATGATAAACATAATGTCTTTAACTTTTCAATCGTAAACTTCTCTTACTTATGCAGCAATATACCTTTGTCACCTGCATACGGAGCTTAAATTTCTCAATTGATTCGATACGGAAGAGTACTAGTATGTTCTACGTAAGAACAATTTCTAAAACGAGGTAAGTTACTGACAAACAAGTTGATGAAGCAAGAATATAATCAGTCTCGTTTAAATTCATCATTTCGTAAGTTCTATGGTGATATAATGACTTTGTCATCAAATATAATTTATCATTAAGTCAAATGCTGACTGACTTTTTGTATACTGATTGTTAAGCCATTATTTGCACACTAAGTTGTCCACGAATTTTCACCGTTAATTCCCAATAATGATAAGGAGCACACGGTGAGTGTGACCGGTCGGCAGGGGATACTCACTCCTCCATGGCACCTACTCCCACCTCTGATGTTTTGGAGGTCCATGTTTGTACCGCTCCTTTTTTTTGTAATGTTTAAATATTTTTTTTCAGGATGGATTATTAAGTATGTTTTAGAATTATCAATATATTAAAGAATCGTATAGGAAATGTGAACCACACATCCTTCCATTTTCACCAAAACAAAGGTGATACAAGAATAAGAAAAATTACGCGTGTTGTCTTCGTGTTGTCTTCGCAGACCAGATATTGATGCATAGAAAACGATGGTGGCATGTCTTTAGAGAAGCATAATCTTGGCTTTTTGGATGCACTGGGAGAGAAATGTTTTGTCGAAATAGACATAATGTGGGATTCTACTGTGTAGATAACATGAACATAAGTAGAAATGAGAATGAAGTTGAAAATTGTAATTGTATTTACACAGGTATCAGATTAAACAGGTTCCTCTGTAATAGGTTTAACAATAAAGCAATCTTCATCCTAATTATCCGTCCAGACATCTTTATATGGCAGTGTTTGGATACATTCCGTAAAGAATATTAATAAAACTTTATTGCGTCAGCAAATTGTTCAACTGCAAACCCCCTTTAAACTAAAATTCATTGCAAGTTTTCTCTCTTACTATTAATAGTATTTTTTTAATGAATTGTGTTCTCCACAAAGTCCATTGTTTGTAAATCAAAATGGTGCTCCTTTGACAAGAGTTGAATTTATTTCAGCTTTTAAGCATGTGTTAACTTGTATTTGTTGTGATGCGGATGTGTATAATAGACATTCTTTTCGAATTGGTGCGGCTACGACTGCAGCTTCTGTCCATGTGGAGGACCATATTATTAAAACATTAGGAAGATGGGCCTCCGACGCCTATTGTAGATATATTAGAACTCCAGTATCTGTGTTACGAGATGCTCAGCGTTCCTTAGTATGTACTGTAGATTCATAGACTGATCACACTTCTTTACTCACTACAGACTTGTAAAACAATTAAGCTTGTAACTTTACCTATAGATGTTATAATGTTAGCCTCATATATATTACTGTTTATCACACACAATTTGGCATCATTTTTGGGGCACTCAGTCTCATATCTATAATGTACATAAGTATTTACGTTATATCTATTCAACGGACTTTTGGCCACCATTTAATAAATGTTACGAATGCTGTAACAATTAATTAAATTCTAAAAATTCTGGTTTATTTTGACACTAATATCTTATTTTCCGGCTCTTGTGACTTCCCCATTAGAAATCCAACGCAACACGACGATTTCTTAAAATGCTAATACTTCATAGGAAGTTACACCGAGTTAATAAGATATCAACATCCTTCCATGGATTCTCTTCCGGCTCTTGTAGCCCGGAACTGGTTTCTCACAGCCTTCCACAGCTGCTACACCGAGTTGAGATCCACGGGAAGTAGAGCCAGTCGCAAGACAGACTAGTCACACCGAGTTGACTGGTACAATATGAGCTGTACCTTTCACACCGGCTCCTGTGACTGGACTGCTGTCTTGAACTGGTTGTTAGCTATTGGAATTAATGGCTGAGTCTGCCCCTACTGATGCCAAAGTAACGTGTATTTTTGTGTTACATTGTATTGTATATGTTTAATAGATGTGTTCTGGAATGTTGTAGTATAGATTAATAGCGAGCGCCGCGAGCGTCGCGAAGCGACGCTCGCGAAGCGAGCTCAATAGACTAACGTGTATGAACAGAGGAAATTCGGATTGAAATCTGTACATACGTCAGCGAAATTTCTCTGTGAAACCTTCCCAGAATTCCCGCACTACCCAATGACCTTTGCGCGAATAAATCAAAAATAGTGAAAAAATTAAAGGAACATTGTTTCTTACCGAAATCTTAACGAAATGATTTTGCCTTACCTTATTCAAAAATATACCCCCATGACACAACACCGGCCTTCACCTTGCCCTTCGGAAATGATACAAATGACGTCACCGGAAACTTACGAATTTTGACGAAGTTATGTCGGTTGCTTCCGTGAAACTCGGCTTCAACAAAGCAACTTACATGAAAAGAACAATTTATTAATGCAATCGTTTCTCCATAAAAATAAAGTTTGCGTTCTAAGTTAACAGAACTTTTTAGCTCATTCTGACGTCAGACTTTTGTCACTTCAACGGTTCGGATATTTACGATTTTGTCGGAAACTTCCGAGAATTTTCGAATCTTGATCCCGATGCTTGGGAAATGATTTCTTTGTTTTTTGTTTTATTCTTTTTGCTTTCTTTTTCTTGAATGATAGACAGTACGTGTGTAGGTTTATGATAGTAAGTAAACTGCGCTCGCCCCAACGGTCACACCGTAAAACATATTAAACTTTGTACATTTATTCAGACAAACACAAACGTGACTTTCCAACATAAATGGAGGCTTATGGTAGAAAGCCAGGTTTATGTTAAACTACAGATAAAACGTAAATGTTACACCTATCCGCCATTATTGTTTCTAAAATTATGTTGCTACAATTTGATTGGTTGTTTTTTATAGTGGGGATTCAGCTACAAGCAGTGTGCTAAGTTTGTAAAGAAATTGTATCGTAACCGCCACCACCCCACCACTACTCCTTTAATTAGTTATCAGTGTGTTTACATCAAGTACTTATAATTCTTAGGGTAGATTCAGCCATGGCCTTCTGGCCACCATTTAATAAATTTTACGAATGCTGTAACAAGGCCACCATTTAATAAATTTTACGAATGCTGTGACAATTAATTAAATTCTCCCCAAAAATTCTGGTTTATTTTGACACTAATATCTTATTTAAAAAATCAAATACTTCATGTAGAAATCCAACGCAACACGACGATTTCTTAAAATGCTAATACTTCATAGGAAGTTACACCGAGTTAATAAGATATCAACATCCTTCCATGGTTCTCTTCCCTCTTGTAGCCCGGAACTGGTTTCTCACAGCCTTCCACAGCTGCTACACCGAGTTGAGATCCACTGGGAAGTAGGTGCTGGCATGAAAAAGACTCCACTAGTCACACCGAGTTGACTGGTACAATTGAAAAAAGCTGTACCTTTCTTCCGGCTCCTGTGACTGGACTGCTGTCTTGAACTGGTTGTTAGCTATTGGAATTAATGGCTGAGTCTGCCCCTCAAATGATGCCAAAGTAACGTGTATTTTTGTGTTACATTGTATTGTAAATGTTTAATAGATGTGTTCTGGAATGTTGTAGTATAGATTAATAAACTTTGTACATTTATTCAGACTTCTACTAGTTTCTTTCCAACATAAATGAATTGTATCCCATGATGAAGATAAATTTACAAATGTCTCTTCACGAGAAATACT
Organism: Saccostrea cuccullata; assembly: GCF_032062105.1. NCBI lineage: Eukaryota > Metazoa > Mollusca > Bivalvia > Ostreida > Ostreidae > Saccostrea > Saccostrea cuccullata. Next base: position 97,866 of record NW_026933545.1, read on the forward strand.
TCGCCGACTGATGGGTCGTCTGCAATTGACGTCTCTCAATTTCAAATATTTATCTGTTTGAAAATGAACGAAAACTTGTTAAAAGAATTTCAAAAAAAAGTTTTAAAAAAATAAAAAAGTGCTCTTTTTATAACTCTTCCAAATTTTCTTTTAATAAGTTTAAAAATTATAAATGAAATACCAAAAAGTAAATACTGATATGAAGATTTAGTGATGTCGGCCGCCACATAATTTATCTGGCGGCCGCTACATAATATCTGGCGGCCGCCAAATATTTATCCGGCGGCCGCCACATAATTTATATGGCGGCCGCCACATAAATTATTTTGCAAAAGGTGAGTGTTATTAGGTTAAAAAGATGGATTTTGACACAGCCACTGCATATTGATAAAAAAGTTAATTGATAAAAAACGAATTCTGAAATATTGGAACACCATTCTTAGAAAATCAAAATGCAAAACTTTATTTAATTCTCAACCAATCATAGCTTACAGCAAACACAAGAATATAGGTGACGAGATAACTCGGTCTCACCTAAAACTAACACCTTGATTTATGTCCGTGACCCCTGATGAGGCTTCTTAATAACTCTACTCTACCAATACTTGCACAATTCAAATCAAATATTAATCTGCTCTATGCAAAAACATATCTACATATATAGTTAGAAGTGTGGATTGGAGTGTTGGTTCATAATAAATCTCTTATAAGTTTGGTTGATTGTTGTCATTAATATAATTTTTAAAATGTATCCACCTCTGCAATCACACGTTAAAACATGCGCGCGCATCGGGAAGCCAGGTGTTATCTGGCGGACACCATATAAATTATGTGGCGACCGCCAGATATATAAGTGGCGGCCGCCAGATAAAATATTTTTCGTACGTGGCACCAACGGGCTTCCGTATTCAACGTCCCAATTTAATAAACTTTCTATTCAAAGAAACATATAATGTTGCACTGAAAGGGGCTGGGGGTTGTGGCCATTTTCAGACTATTTTGACCTTCTTTAGAAGAAGAGCCCCATATAAAGATATACAAAATTGATCAAATTTTAAAACTAAAATGTATGAAATTTTTCTCTGTCAAATGATAGTTGAAAGCTTAAGATATCATATGTAACAAAGTAAGTTAAATCTGGTGGTTAATTTGTTGACCCCCAGCCTCTTAATTGGGACCCAGTTTTAAGAGCCTAGCTTCAATACACTCACCTAAGGTTCCCGTGGCAGGTCCTGCAAGAAAGAGTTGATATTTCTCTGTTTCATTGGAGACCGAGAATCGATCGTACATTTCATACAGCGTTGTACCATTCTGGAGAGTGATAGACACATAGAGGAATGAGTTCTTTTCTTTTGTTAACTGGTGTATTACGTCATTTCCTGTATTAAGATGCAGTTGGAATCAACGAAAAAGTCAATCGAATACAATTAATTCTATTTTGAATATGAATATACCTTAATGAAAAAAAACATATTTTCCGAAACTATAGACATCAATGTTATTTTTTGCCTCTTAAAAACCATGTAACTTGGTGATATTACCTCTTGTTTTCATTATTTAAGATACAAATTAGCCACGATAAGTAACTATGGTCGTAAACATATAACCCAGTCTTGAAATCAGATGTTTCATACGCTTCGATTTTTCTTTTGGTCACAGTTAAGCAACTTTGTGAAATCTTGAAACGACTAAAAGTCTTTACTTGATAGAGATTTACACTGAGTCACTGACCAACCCAGACTTCCTGTTCTGGTGAACCAAAACCATTTTTATATGCTGTCCAATTCCTGTCAAAACTCAAGGACCCATTGACACGTTTTTGGATTGCCTTTAAAAGAATTAACATGTATATCAATACAAATTTAATTGTTTCGAACAATTGTATGATCAATATGTACTGAAAAGTCAAAATATTTATAATTTTTTTATCCTTTATTCTTTTGAACAAATTAAACGAAGAATGTGAATTACAGTTGTGTGCCAAAACTTAAGATAATTTTTTTTTCTCTATATATTTCATTGAAAACAAAATTTTGTAAAATAACTGGCAAATGGTCAATTTTTGTCCAATCTAATTATTTATTTCAGTACTTAAATCAGAAAATGTGTAGTTATCTTTCTTTAAAAGGTTATTACATTTTAATTTTTAGTACAAGATAGTTCATCACTTAATATCAGTTCTAAAATTCAAGATCAATGTTGACTATATAATTCATAGTGAGTATGTGACTCTAAAATCCACCTCGCACTTAAATTACAATATTTTAAAAATATCAATGCTGATCAGATAAAAACTATTGTTTTCATCAACTACAACAATTTCTTGGATTATCAAGAAATTTGTGTGATAAAATCTGTGGAGAAATGTTGTCATACCAGTGATTTTACAAAAAAGTTGTTTTCAATGAAATATATAGAGATAAAATTATCTTAAATCATCTTAAATTTTGGCGCGCATCTGTATAATATTATGATGTACTTTTCAATTTGAAATAAACAACCCACCGTCCATCCTCCGGCCACTGTCGTCATATCACAATAAACACGGAGAGGACTGGTCATGGTACCATAGGGATAGATTTCGTACACCCCTGTATCTGTGTGCCCATCTTCATGGAGATCTTTACAGTCGACAGGAATAACTACAGCAGAAAAAAAGATACAGTCTACATACTGTATATAGGGGAATTTTCGCCCCCGTTTTATTTTCGCCCCATTAGCCCTTGCCATATTTGGGCGATTTTAAAACGGAGCAAAATCAAAGAAGACTGTATACATGTAATATCTTAAAAAGAACTGTGGATGGGCCAATTTAAAGCTGGGCAAAATTTTAAGCAAGTGTAAAAGGGCGAAAATAACCCAATATACAGTATATAACTAGAAAGAATCATGTAATGTACATGTATATAAACAAGTAGCGAGAAGATACGGTACATTATACCAATATTTTCATATGTACAAGAATTTATTAAATCTTCTAAAAGACTAAATTAAGGACACTGTTATATTAAATATTCTATTAAATGCATAATTTTTTTTTTTTTAATATTTGCTGGAACATGTCAATAATATGTATACAGTTAGGGGGTTGTCATCTTTTTTTGAAATATAATATTGATAAATAATACTTGATTGTGAATCCTTATTTTTCATTATAATTTCATTGATTATCATATTCATGTGTTATTACCTACTATTGTATCTTGACCAATTATACAAGGAGAGGGTGTAAAATCATTTTTCAATAAAATATGTTTAAAGTAAAGTACATTATACCTGACAGAACAATTAAACCTAATTTATGAAGTTAAAATAAATATTATGTTAATCTACTCCCATTATCTAAAATCATTTTGCTTTAATAATTTTGTCAAATCTTTAGTCTATATTTTCTTTTTAAAAATAGGGGAAAGAGAATGCTTTGTAGTCTATGGTCAGAATTCCCATCTCAGCTTTCAGAACAGTTATTGAAAGATAGTAATTTCAAGTAAAGAGCTTGAAGTGCATCCTTTTTATACTTTAGTCAATTATAAATAACTATTTTCATATGGATAAGGTTGATATAATGTTATTATCCCTTAAATGAATTTCATTAATGTATTGTCACGATGTAAACTTTGATCTTTTTCCTTAGTATTTCCTTTGAAGTAAAAGATCAGTCCGTTTTCATCAGAGATAACACTAACAGAAAAAAACCAGGCAAAGAAACTTCAAATTCAGTTTTCATTCGAAATGAAAATAATATTTAAAAAAATTAGTAAACTGAAAGGACTATTACTAGTATTTGGAATTAATAAAACATTAATGTCTAAGAAAAAAAATACTATCGTTCATTGAAAATATTAATTAATCTTTTTTTCTAAAAGTTGTTCTATGAAAAACAATGACGATTTATGTGATTTTGGTCCGTGTATCACTTAACAATTCAAATTTCTAAAATGATTTTGAGTTTTCGAATGTTAAAACATTAATTCAAATTTCTAACTTTCAAAAACTCAAACTGATTTGGTATATTGAAATTTAATATTTTATTTCAAAAAATCTAAATTGCAAATTTCCAAACAAAGAAAAATAACAGTTATACACACAGTCATGGGAATAGTATCTCCAGCCACCCTCATTAGTAATCTCAGACGTGAAAGTCTTTTTGTGGGTACGACATTTCTTCATATTGGAATTAAATCCAAAGAAGCTACACTCCCTTTGACAGAACGCTGCACACTCTATCTCCGATGTAGCATTGTATTCTCTCAAAAGTTCATTATTTGATTTCCTATCATCAAATTCAAGTTTCGCGAGGTATTTCCGCGAAATAATAGTCGATTGAGACAACGCAAAGAAGACAAAAATAAAATAGATAGCCCGTAGAGCGCCCATATCGTATTTTGTATTTAAAGCTACTGTTGCTGTGTATACAATGTACCTGTAATAATTTGCAATATGGTATAATACCAAACACCAAAAATAAATATCAAAAACATATACGAGTTACTGACAGGTGATTGGCTAACTGTTACGTATTCCCTAAATTATTGATTTGTCGAATATGATGTGATGTTTACTTTGTAACTACAGTTCCAATTTTAAAGTATTAAAATTTAACTTTGTTTTTTATCAATTGCATGTCTAATATTTACTCACTGTTTTGTGTTTCTCAATTAGCTGTTCTTGAATACAAATTTTAAAAAAATCAAAAGACAAAGGTTTCCTTCTCCAAATAGAAATAAAATTTAGTTATCTAAAGTTCAAAGGGACAATTATCTTATTTGCCAGTAATATTTTCCATTAATTTTTATGCACCGGGATCGAAAGATCCGAGGCGTATATTGTTTTTGTCCTGTCTGTTTGTCTGTTTATCTGTTTGTCTGCAAACTTTAACCTTCGTCATAACTTTTGAACCATATGCATACACCATTAATTAAGTTCTTTCAGATGACACCAAGGTCAATTACCTTGTGACCTTGAATGTGACGTATAAGCTAAATATAGTTTTTTTGTCGACAAACTTTAACCTTCGCCATAAATTTTGAACAAAGAAAGATAGAGACTTAATATTTGGCATGCATACTCCACTAATTAAGCCCTTTCACATATTACCAAGGTCAGTGGCCTTGTGTTCTTGACTGTCTCCTATATGCTAAAAATAGCTTTTTTAAAACCTTCAACCTAACTTTTGAACCATGAGAGATAGAGACTTCAAATTTGGTATGCATACTTCACTTATCAAGTTCTTTCAAATGACAATGACAAATGACCTTGTGACCTTGACTGTCACTAATATGCTAAAAATATGTTTTTTAACTTTGTTGCCGCCGGGTGCATAGTGTTTCACAAACACATCTTGTTCATTAAGTACTTCCAAATTTATTTATGCTTTTAATTCTGAAAAATTATGTGACTAAGTTAAAATATGAAACGAAAAAAGAAAGGTGAAGATAATGTCATGTTGAAAATTTTGAATTTACCGGGTGGCAGTAAATATAAAATTTACAACATGACGTCATGTTGTAAATTTTGTATTTACTGCCACCCAGTAAATTCAAAACTTACAACATGACAATAACAAGCATTGGGTGAACTAAAAATTACTCCAGCAACACAAATCTCTAATCAGGGCATAAAACATGGACCCCTGGAAACTATGAGAGAGGATCAAGAGTCTAGCAGATAATGTTGTTCAGCCAAATCCTCCTTTATTAATAAGTAAGATTTGGGGATAATCAGTAGTCAAATGCAGAAAAACAAAGCGCACAGAAGAACGTCACAATGATAGATTGTATTCTCTAGGTACTTTAAATAATCAAAGATTTTTTAATGTAATTTTTTTTTCGACCATACTTTCTTTTTAATTTTTAAACCATTTATTTAAAGTCTTTGATTTCTATCATTTTAAGACTTCAAATTATTTTTATTGTTAGATTTTCCACAGAAGCTTTCAGGCTCTTTTAATAAAAATTCTATTTGAGTATTTTTTCTTTATGCTTTTGTGGATTGAAATAAAAACCATAACTATATTGTAATGCTGTGACTTAATTGATGTAGATTTCAACTTTGATAAAAAATTTAAAACATAAGGGTCTAAAAAATGTTAAAGTAATGGTTTCCACAAATTGTACTATGTATATTAAAAGTTAATACTACGTAGCTTGCATTTATTTAATATTAATTCTATTATACATAAGCCATGGACGCAAAATTATTATTTAGACATTTTAGGTGAAGAGATATTCCTTGAATATAGCTAGCACGTATGCATTACTCATTTTAAAGATGAAACATATGGAGATAACGAACAATAAATAACAAGGACAGAGGAAACACCGACCTCCAAAACATCAGAGGTGGGATCAGGTGTCATGGAGGAGTGAGCATCACCTGCCGGTCACACCCGCCGTCAATCTCCCATGCAGAGTTGTCGTTCGTTCCTCTCTCAGACAATGTATGTATGTTTGAGCCGATGGTAGAGAGTGACTGACCCGCAGTGTGCTGCTTATCATGATCGGGAAATAACGGAAAAATCCGTCGTCAATTCACTAACAATTCAATTATCAATTGTATTTTCCATTCTTATGTCGACAAGATATGAGCTTGAGATAAAAGATACCACAGAGTCTGACACATCTGTTTCATACTTGGTTATTTTACTTTTAAAGACATTAATGGTAATCTAACAACCATGTTCTATGATTAACGTGATGACTTTAACTTTTATATCGTCAATTTCCCTTACTTATGCAATAATATTCCTTCATCACCTGCAGACGGAGTTTATGCATCTCAGTTGATTCGAAGTAAATTATTGACAAACAAGTTGATGAAACAAGAATATTAGCAGTCTCGTTTAAAGTCATTATTTCGTAAGTTCTATGGTCGATACAATGACCTTGTCAGCAAATACAATTTATCACTGAGTCAAATGCTGACTGACGTATTTCATATTAATTGTTATTCCATTATTTATGTACTGAATTGACGACGGATATTTCCGTTATTTCCCAATCATGACAAGGAGCCTACGGCGGGTGTGACCGGTCGGCAGGGGATTGTCACTCCTCCATGGCACCTGATCCCAACTCTGATGTGCTGAAGGTCTGTGTTTCCTCTGCTCCTATTTTGTGTTGTTTAACGAACTTTTGATCGTGAATACTGTTCATTACCTCCATATATTTCACTCAGAAGTTGAAAATATGGCATTGTGTGTTAAAAGGAGAAATAAAGTTAGATGGGAAATAGTGTATAGATAGATGTATTAAGTAAAGGAATAGTGTATCTATAGATGAAATAGGTTTGAACTTGGAATAACGTACCTAAAGATGAATTACATTTAACTGTTTAAACTTGAAATAGTTTGTTTACAAATGACTTAAATTTATACGTGCAAGCAGATAATGTTTGTAAAATGAAATGAACATTGAAGCAGGTTTTTTTAACCAAATGAAATCAATTATAACATCATTTTTTTGTTTTTTGGAAATGTCCTAGCCGAAAAAACAATTAAATATTAAAGTCTTGATTATTATACTATCATATTTCACTAATAGTGTCATCATGTTATTCCACTCATGTATAACTATTTGCATAATAAACTGGCTTTATCTGAAAAATGATGTCGACATCTGATGATATGGTGATTGTACACCATATTATAAAACAGTATTAGTAGAAGACTGGGTGCATTTATGGAACCGTGGCTATTATACAAAATATAGAATATCACGAGCATTTAAATTATTTATTTTGTATTAAAAAACAACACTAATAATCATTAAATATTTATGTGCCATTGTTTGCTACATTTTTACTATCCCTGCTTAATTAATGATAAACCAACAAATGGTGTAGTTTATTTCAACCATTACAATAAGTCGTGCAGGTATTAATAAACCAAACTATTGTTAAGAATTCTCGCGAGCATTGAAAGAATAAGGGAGACATTTATAGCTTATAAAACGATATTCAAATTTCGTTCATATAATGTATATCTACATACATAATTACGGAAGCCCTTTTAGGACCTATCCAAAAACATAATTCAATTTGATTTAACGAATTGTCGAATTTATAAAAAAAAAACTGTTATAAATGAATTAAATTCGTTAAAACAAATTCTGAGATTTGCTATAACGAATTTAAAAATTGTTTATTTGACTTAAACTCGTTTAAACGAATTCTAAAATTTGTTATAACAATTTAAATTCGTTTAAACGAATTCAACAATCAAGGTCTATAAAAAACTATATATGAATTCGATATCACAATTTGTCCAAATCGTTTTAACGAATTTAATTCGTTATCTCAAAGAGAAGAATTCGTTTAAACGAATTCAATTCGTTATAACAAATTTTAGATTTCGTTTAAATCAGTTTAAGTCGTATAAAAAAAAATTTTGAATTCATTATAACATATTCAGAAATTTGTTATAACAGATAAAATTCATTATAACGAATTTAACATTTTTTTAATAACAGATTAAATTTGTTATAACAAATTCGACGATTAGTTATATTGAATTCAATTTATAGCATTGTATAGTAAGACAGTGATAAAATAGGCGTTCAGATTTTAGAACGCAGTTCGCAGTTCGCTATTCGCAATTCAAAAGTGAACTGCGTTCTAGAACGCAGTTCGCAATTCAAAATTTAAACATAAGCTGTGTGGTCTGAAATTTTGGGGGTGGGGTACTAGGGGGCAGATACCACTTCTATGAAAAAATGGTGATGGTACCATCTCTAGTTTCCGAGATATGGTCCTCTAGTTTTTAGCCCTACTATATAATACTATACGAATAAACATCGGGCTGGGGGATATCGAAGTCCCCTACCCTGGGGTCTGAAATTTTGGGGGTGGGGTACTAGGGGGCAGATACCACTTCTATGAAAAAATGGTGATGGTACCATCTCTAGTTTCCGAGATATGGTCCTCTAGTTTTTAGCCCTACTATATAATACTATACGAATAAACATCGGGCTGGGGGACATCGAAGTCCCCTACCCTGGGGTCTGAAATTTTGGGGGTGGGGTACTAGGGGCCAGATACCACTTCTATGAAAAAATGGTGATGGTACCATCTCTAGTTTCCGAGATATGGTCCTCTAGTTTTTAGCCCTACTATATAATACTATACGAATAAACATCGGGCTGGGGGATATCGAAGTCCCCTACCCTGGGGTCTGAAATTTTGGGGGTGGGGTACTAGGGGGCAGATACCACTTCTATGAAAAAATGGTGATGGTACCATCTCTAGTTTCCGAGATATGGTCCTCTAGTTTTTAGCCCTACTATATAATACTATACGAATAAACATCGGGCTGGGGGACATCGAAGTCCCCTACCCTGGGGTCTGAAATTTTGGGGGTGGGGTACTAGGGGGCAGATACCACTTCTATGAAAAAATGGTGATGGTACCATCTCTAGTTTCCGAGATATGGTCCTCTAGTTTTTAGCCCTACTATATAATACTATACGAATAAACATCGGGCTGGGGGACATCGAAGTCCCCTACCCTGGGGTCTGAAATTTTGGGGGTGGGGTACTAGGGGCCAGATACCACTTCTATGAAAAAATGGTGATGGTACCATCTCTAGTTTCCGAGATATGGCCCTCCAGTTCTTAACCCTACTATATAATACTATACGAATAAACATCGGGCTGGGTGAAATAGAAGTCCCCTACCCTGGGGTCTGAAATTTTGGGGGTGGGGTACTAGGGGGCAGATACCACTTCTATGAAAAAATGGTGATGGTACCATCTCTAGTTTCCGAGATATGGTCCTCTAGTTTTTAGCCCTACTATATAATACTATACGAATAAACATCGGGCTGGGGGACATCGAAGTCCCCTACCCTGGGGTCTGAAATTTTGGGGGTGGGGTACTAGGGGGCAGATACCACTTCTATGAAAAAATGGTGATGGTACCATCTCTAGTTTCCGAGATATGGTCCTCTAGTTTTTAGCCCTACTATATAATACTATACGAATAAACATCGGGCTGGGGGACATCGAAGTCCCCTACCCTGGGGTCTGAAATTTTGGGGGTGGGGTACTAGGGGGCAGATACCACTTCTATGAAAAAATGGTGATGGTACCATCTCTAGTTTCCGAGATATGGTCCTCTAGTTTTTAGCCCTACTATATAATACTATACGAATAAACATCGGGCTGGGGGACATCGAAGTCCCCTACCCTGGGGTCTGAAATTTTGGGGGTGGGGTACTAGGGGGCAGATACCACTTCTATGAAAAAATGGTGATGGTACCATCTCTAGTTTCCGAGATATGGTCCTCTAGTTTTTAGCCCTACTATATAATACTATACGAATAAACATCGGGCTGGGGGATATCGAAGTCCCCTACCCTGGGGTCTGAAATTTTGGGGGTGGGGTACTAGGGGGCAGATACCACTTCTATGAAAAAATGGTGATGGTACCATCTCTAGTTTCCGAGATATGGTCCTCTAGTTTTTAGCCCTACTATATAATACTATACGAATAAACATCGGGCTGGGGGACATCGAAGTCCCCTACCCTGGGGTCTGAAATTTTGGGGGTGGGGTACTAGGGGCCAGATACCACTTCTATGAAAAAATGGTGATGGTACCATCTCTAGTTTCCGAGATATGGTCCTCTAGTTTTTAGCCCTACTATATAATACTATACGAATAAACATCGGGCTCGATATTTTGAATACATGTTTTTCATTCCTATAAATAGCAGGCAAACCCCTTCTTGTCATTGTTTTCTTCGGAAAAACCCCCTGGATTTTATACGAAACTATGTTTAGCTTCCTTGTAATACTTGTAAATAATCTGTATTTACATCAGGAATTGAAAAAAAAGAGCTCGAGTTTATATTCCGATTATTTTGATTTTTATATTTTATTTCAAAAGTTGTAATGTCATTCACCTCTGAAAGTTCATTTCAACTATATTGTCATTTGGGAATTACATTTCTTAGCAAAAATATGTATACTAAAAGATAACAGATTAGATCTACATGTACATGTGTATAATTTAGTAATTGGGGAATTGGGGGTTTACCATTTTAATAAGAATCCAGCAATCCAAAAAGGGGGGAGGGTTACAGAGGAAGAATTTAAAAAATAATTAAAGTGGAAGAGGATATCCAGTATTTAGCGAATATCTTTGGATATGATTTATAGGCCCTAATAAAGTGTTCTTATAATTTATTTTTAGATTTCTTTCTCCATGAATATGAAAATTTTATTTAGCAAGATTTAAAATCTAAGTTCATTTTTTTTAAGTTGTAAAAATTTCATTATCAATTTTTGTTTGAAATTATACCGATATTGCCCTTTCATGATCATGATGATGTTTATTCATAGATATACATGTAGTTGTGTATATAGACTTCACAGAATTGCAAAATACTCTTTTTGGTGGAGTCGATATATAAATGAATTGACCGTATGAAAGTACTACCAGGTGCGTTTGTTAACTGAAAAAAACTGAAAAAAAATAAATTGTATCAGCCATAAGTTTTCTCTTTCATCTTTTTATCCACCAAACGAAGTTTTGAGGTGTATATACGAATTAACTTGTCCGTCTAGCTGTCTGTCCGTCTGTATAGCTGTCTGGTTACATGTGCAAACGGGTCCGGTCCACATGTATCTTTTGATGAAACTTACGTCTTCCTACAAAGATTGCTCATGACCCAAGGATGTGCCAGGACCTTAACCTAAGGTCATTTTGGCAAGTTCAAGGTCACTGGAAGAAACTTTTTTTCATAAATCGTGTCCGGCCCATATTCTATGTATACACTTAGTGAGTTCCCATTTCACACTAAGATTGCTTATGACTTGAGGTTGTGCAAGTACATTATTTTGTGCAAGTTCAAGTTCAACTTTAAGAAAATGTTCATAATTATATTTTCTATGCAAAAAACCTGAATCTACCACTTTACTCAAAGATTGCTAATGACCTTGATTCAAAATATTTTGTGCAAGTTCAATGTGACTAAAAGAAAAAGTGCATAATTTGTGATCTAGTCCATATCTTACTTATGGATAAATTTGGTGGGTTTTTCTTTTATACAAAGATTGCTAATGCCTTGAGGGTTTGACTTGATCTTTATTCAAGCTTTTTTGTGCACGTTCAATGTCACAGGAAGAAAATAGAAATATGTCCATAGGACATAAATGCCCCGCCGAAGGTATACCGGGGTATTAGTAATGCAGCATGAAAATTTGTATGAAATTTGTTCAGAATATCTTGAAAAGTGATACAGTTGAATACTTACATCAGTATGTATCAGCGTATGAAGTTTCAGAAAAATGAGGTCAAGGTCAAATGAAAGGTCATGGTAAAAAACTTGTGATACAGTAGAACAGCTCTCATCCGTATATATCAGCATATAATGTTGAAAAAAAAACCATTATGAATGGTTTCTTTAAAATTCACGTAAACACAATTTGATAAAAATGAGGTCAAGGTCAAATGAAATGTCAAAGACAAAATGTTGATGTAGTTGAAATGTTTACATCAGTATGTATCAGCATATTAAGCTTCACACTAATTTTGGAAAAGTGAGGTCAAAGGAAAGATCAAGGTCAAAATTTTTGGTGCAGTTGAAAAGTTCTCATCAGTATATGAAGTTTGATAAAATATCTTGGATGGTTTCTTTAAAACTGAGTTTAACACTAATATAAGAAAAATGTGGTGAAAGTTCAAAGGAAAGGTCAAGGTCAAAAATGTTGAATCAGTTAAATAGCTTTCATTAGTATATATCAGTATATGAAGTTTGATAAAAATTCTTGGATGGTTTATTTCAAACTTAGCTAAACACCAATTTAAGAAAAGTGTGGTAAAGAACAAGGAAGGGTCAAGGTCAAAAAGTTTGCTGCAGTTGCATAGCTCTCATCATTATGTACCAACATGTGAAGTTTGATAAAACCACCTTGAATGGTGTGTTTAAAACTAACAAAACACTCATTTAAGAAAAGTGAGGTCAAAGGAAAGGTCAAGGTCTAAAATGTTGATGCAATTGAAAAGCTCCCATCATTATGTATCAGTACATGAAGTTTGAAAACAAATATCTTGGATGTTTTTTTTTTAAACTGAGCTAAACACTAATTTAAGAAAAATGTGGTCAAGGTCAAAGAAGAGGTTAAGGTCAATTAAGTTGATACAGTTGCATAGCTCTCATCAGTATGTATCAACATGTGAAGTTTGATAACACCATCTCGAATGGTTTCTTTAAAACTGAGCTAAACACTAATATAAGAAAAGTGAGGTCAATGTCAAAGAAAAGGTAAAAAAAAAATGTTGATGCAGTTGCATAGCTCTCATCAATATCCATCAGCATACGAAGTTTGATGAAAATATCTTGGATAGTTCCTTTAAAACTGAGCTTTGAACTGAGCTAAAGCCGAAACAAGTGTCAGATCAAAAAGTAAAATATGAGGTGCACAATGTCATTATGTTATGAATCTGTGTAAGTATTATTAAAGAACTGCGAATGTTAGTATTGTTCTCCTGCCTACCTCCAAGTCACTTTTCAGAAGTTTGGATATTTTAATTATTTTTTTTATATTTATATTGGTATTGATATTTCATTCAACATTGTTTATTTGGCAAACCAACGAGAGAAAACTTTAACATTTGGGTAAAACTCGTGTTTTTCAATATAGCACACGGAAAAGAGGGAAAATTTAAAGCATCTACCCCCCCCCCCTCCCCGTGAAACATAAATTCCTTTTTACGGCCGGTAATATGGGCCGTGATTTCACAAATTCACACCAAAGCCTTTTTTTTGTTTTACGAGGGGGGGGGGACATATGTTTATAGACAAAAAACGACAACAATGCTTATTTTTTTTCAGCAATTTCAAAGTGCTTTACAACTGAAACATTGTATTTTTACTGATATATATGCTTCCTTTTGTATGCATAAAACATATGAAAAGATTTCAGATTTATTTATTCATATCCAAGACTATTTCAGAATATGGTGATGCTCTTTAACCCAATTTCAGTGAAAAATATCGCATACCCCCTTAATTTCAAGAGCTGGAACTAGTATGATTTACTTTTTAGCACTGGTGTTAAATAAATGGTCAATTATCATTGAACTGTTCGTTGTATTAAACAAATATGTTTTGGCCAAATGTCATCAATATTGAATTAAATGGTTTTAAAATGTAAGCAGGAATCAAGAGTTAACGTGCGTAGTTCTTTTATTCCGTGGTATAAGAGGTGTTGCGGATAAGAGATGGGTACTCTTTAATACTACAAAAAAATGGCACTGTCAATGTTTTGCCTTGGAAAACCAAAAATATGTGTCAAATCAAAAGGTAAAATAGGAGGCCACAATGGCAATATATAACAAAAATTCTGTGAAAGTCTCATTAAGGTACATTGATGCTCTGATATGAGAGATAACTCTTAATGACACAAAAGTCTATTATTCCTTCATGAATTTGTCAAGTTTAAGTGCTTTTTTTTTTAATCAAATTTTGCCCCGCAAGCCATGCTGTAATTGTTTGTATTTTATTCAGCATATATATTTCCTTTGGAAAATCATAAAAGTTAAAGAAAAAAAAAGTAAGCAGGGGGTTTATGAACCTTAAATATCATTTAGTAGTAAAAGGAGAGGTGCGGATAAGAGATAGGTACCCCAAAGCGTAACAGACGGACGTACAGAAAGACGGACATCCCGATTACTATACCCCCCCCCCCGCTTTTCAAGTGGGGTATAATAATACGTTGTTTACTTTAATTGAGTTTCCATTTTTACTCAACTAAGTTGAAAGCTCGTGTGAACTTTCCTGATAACCGTTGTCCGTCGTCTGTCTGTCCGTCTGCAAACTTTTCACATATTCAACTTCTTCTGAAGAACCACTGGACCAATTTTAGCCAAACTTGGTAGAGAGCATCCTTATTTAAAGGTACTTTAAATTATTAAATTAAAGGGCCAGGTCCCCTTGCAAGTGGGGATCATCACGAAAAGACAAGAATAGGGTTCTGGAGACTCTAACCGAAGGTCAGAATAGGGGATCAAAATTTGCATTGAAATATATGTGAAAATCCTTTAAATTCTTCTCAAGAACGTCAGGAACAGATAAAGTAAAACTAAAATGCATGCTTCTTATGGTGGATTGTCTAAATCATTACCTTGGTGGTAGGGGTTTGGTAACAACAAGCTTGAGAAGGGGTATAGAACAGCATGGTTAAAATAATTCAGGTGTGTCATATGTAACTTGTACCCAACCCTCAAAATATCAGAAGCCGGGGTAGGGGACTTCGATGTCCCTCAGCCCGATGTTTATTCATATACATGTAGTATTATATAATAGGGCTAAAATGTGGAGGGCCATATCTCAGAAACTAGAGATGGTACCATCACCATTTTTTCACAGAAGTGGTAACTGACCCCTAGTACCCCACCCACAAAACTTCAGACCCAGGGATAGGGGACTTCGATGTCACCCAGCCCGATGTTTATTTGTATAGTATTATATAGTAGGGCTAAAAGCTGGAGGGCCATATCTCGGAAACTAGAGATGGTACCATCACCATTTTTTCACAGAAGTGGTAACTGACCCCTAGTACCCCATCCACAAAATTTCAGACACAGGGGTAGGGGACTTCGATGTCTCCCAGCCCGATGTTTATTTGTATAGTATTATATAGAAGGGCTAAAAACTGGAGGGCCATATCTCGGAAACTAGAGATGGTACCATCACCATTTCTTCACAGAAGTGGTAACTGACCCCTAGTACCCCACCCACAAAATTTCAGACCCAGGGGTAGGGGACTTCGATGTCTCCCAGCCCGATGTTTATTTGTATAGTATTATATAGTAGGGCTAAAAACTGGAGGCCAATATCTCGGAAACTAGAGATGGTACCATCACCATTTTTTCAAAGAAGTGGTAACTGACCCCTAGTACCCCATCCACAAAATTTCAGACCCAGGGGTAGGGGACTTCGATGTCTCCCAGCCCGATGTTTATTTGTATAGTATTATATAGAAGGGCTAAAAACTGGAGGGCCATATCTCGGAAACTAGAGATGGTACCATCACCATTTTTTCACAGGAGTGGTAACTGACCCCTAGTACCCCACCCACAAAATTTCAGTCCCAGGGATAGGGGACTTCGATGTCTCCCAGCCCGATGTTTATTTGTATTATAGTATTATATAGTAGGGCTTAAAACTGGAGGGCCATATCTCGGAAACTAGAGATGGTACCATCACCATTTTTTCACAGGAGTGGTAACTGACCCCTAGTACCCCACCCACAAAATTTTAGTCCCAGGGATAGGGGACTTCGATGTCTCCCAGCCCGATGTTTATTCGTATAGTATTATATAGTAGGGCTAAAAACTGGAGGGCCATATCTCGGAAACTAGAGACGGTACCATCACCATTTTTTCATAGAAGTGGTAACTGACCCCTAGTACCCCACCCACAAAATTTCAGACCCCAGGCTAGGGGACTTCGATGTCTCCCAGCCCGATGTTTATTTGTATAGTATTATATGTAGGGCTAAAAACTGGAGGGCCATATCTCGGAAACTAGAGATGGTACCATCACCATATTTTCACAGAAGTGGTAACTGACCCCTATTACCCCACCCACAAAATTTCAGACCACACAGCTTAAGTTAAAATTTTGAATTGCGAACTGCGTTCTAGAACGCAGTTCACTTTTGAATTGCGAATAGCGAACTGCGAACTGCGTTCTAAAATCTGAACGCCGATAAAATAGCCTTCATGTCTTCAAATAGTAACTTTTATATTGCTTGAAATATTGAGACATCTAATTAGTTCTGTGTAATGTTTCCAAATAATGCATTTACTAATAATTTTTAGGACTGTTTGAATTTCACAAGAAAGTTTTCTTTCATCGTTTAAAGTCATTAAAATATCATCTTGTTATGAAGGAAATACAAAAAATAAAAGAATTGACGTTAAAATCTTCATTAATTATAAAAGGAATGTCTTTTGATCTAATTGATCTTAAAATAATGACGTTGCAATTGTCTTGAGTACAGAATGATATAATTATATGGAGATAAAGAACAGCATTCAAGCTCAAGAGTCCATAAAACATTACAAAAAACTAGCGGAGCAAACACAGACCTCCAAAACATCAGAAGTAGGATCAGGTGCCAATAACTATTATAAAGAGACATATTTCAACTTGTAATGTAGGATTTTTTTTTACATTGAACATTAAATCAATTTTTTAATCATATTTTAATACAATCATTTCATTTATTTATTTATTCATTTTATTTATTCATCTATTTTTTATGTCGCCCGCGTGGCGCAGTGGTTAAAGCGTCTGCTCTAGAGCCGCGAAGTAAGGAGTCAATCAATACGTCGCATGTTCGAATCCCACTGTGGGACGTGGAGACCGGTCTTTCGGATGAGACTGTATAAACCGAGGTCCCGTGTCGCAGTACATGTAGGTGCTAGCATGAAAAAGATATCTCACTGCTTAATGGTCCTGAATGCCGAACATTGGACAACATTTGTAGCTCTCCACCGGCAAGTGGTGGCGTCTCCATATGAGTGAAAAATTCTCGAGAGGGACTTTAAACAACATACAATCAACATTTATTTTAAATTAATTCATTTGATTATATTTACATTAGCTGTGTTTTTCTACTAAGCAAACCGTGAAATTGATTTGAATACCATTTTCGTGTATCCTCCACGCGTAGAAATATACGCGGAGAAACGTGCGTTAACGTGACGTCACTATGAGACTACAGCGACGTTAGTAAAAATGCAACGATATAGGACAGCGAGAAGTTCAAATAATAAGTGTATTTTAGTTGCCTCCAAACATGTAAAATGTAAATATAAGGAATGTTTTTAAGTTTAGTGTGAATTATTGGTGTGTGAATCACACAGACTTGCACGTAGGCGCTAACGCTCCATGAAATATGCCTACATGACAAGTCTGTGTGATTCACACACCAATAATTCACACTAAAGTAATTCCTTAAATAGATACTTTAAAATTAAAAGAGAAGGATTCTAAAATGCTTCAAATATTTAATCGTATTATGTCTACAGAATGTACTTGTTTGTCGATAGTTTTCATCATTTCATAAATGTTTTGTACAAAGTTAAATTGCATCTTTTTTTTTAGTCGAAACTTTTAAAAAGATTTTTGTTAACAGCAATAATATATACTGTAGAATAATTTTGTGGGCATTTAAGGTAGATCGCGGGTTTACTGTCTGCCTGAAAACATAGGCTAAAAATTTGTCAGCTAGCTCCTCTTGTTTTAAATTTTTCTTTCTGAAATTTTTATGAGATTCGTCTGCGTGGTTAAATTGTAATCGTAATTCAAATGCGCTAATGTTGATGAGAACAGGAGACGCTTTTTCAATGAAATATATAGTAAAATGCCCCTTTTCTGCTGGTATACGCATTTCAAAACCATGGTCATAACATAAAAACGAATCAGACGAATTTTATATCACTCGATACAATGAATATGAAGTAAATTTAAAATCGATCTATTAAAAAAAAATTATATGTGTTCTCGCTCAATTTCTTGCAAAAAAACTTTAAAATTTTACAATTTTCGATTAGAAGTATGATATTTTCTTCACGACGTTATATAACGTTGGTGCGACGTCATTATTTTTCGTCTGTCTGCATGACTAAAAAAAATTGAATTAATCAACAATTCACTCAAAATAAAGCATGCAATCCGTGAATTCAATTTGTTTGGTATAATCATTGCCATTGTTTACCAACAGCGTGGGACAATTTCAATGTCATGTGTTTTCTTTTTCTCTCATTAAACGCAAGTGCAGGAGTACGGAAAAGTTATAACAAATGTAAATGATGAAAGGGAACAAAAAATCTTACCGGATATAAGAACATTTTCAAACATATATGTTTGTGTATCATTTTCATTTATTGATAAAATGTACCAGATTTTAAAGCGGAAATAGTGCAACTGAATTAAAATAGCTTTACGGCCATTTCTTATCATTATTTTGCCGGTATATAGAACACTATAGAAAGCATACATTGTACTATAGAAAACAGGTAGCAATACTATATTAATAAAACATTTACAACTATATGCTCGAGTCCACTAATTGAAAACGCCTGGTACGCCCTCCTTTTTATTTTTATTATTTTGCTTGTCAAGGAATTTTTGGTTGTTGATAGGACACTAACTGAAAAAAAATGGTTGTGCCCTCTAACTAATTTTTTTTTCTACGGGCCAGCAACTTTTGCCTTGACCCCCCTCCCCCCGCCCCCCACAAAACTTCAGTTGCAGTTGTAAGCCGAATCGCTTTTCAGTGTCAATAATAAAAGGGTCTGCGTTAATGGATGCCAATTTATAGGAAAGCAGATATTTTATTTGGCGATGTTACCGAAATCAATACCGTCTCTCCTGTTGATTATTATCTAGTCCCCCCCCCCCCTGCAAAAAAAATCAGTAAAGAGAAATTTCATGTACAAATGAAAGTTCATATTAAGCATAATTACGTATCATATACTGTCCATTTCTTTCTCATTTAAAAATCTTATACCTACACTAAGGTCATAAAATATTGTTGCACATAAAAATCTTACCAATCGTAAAAGACGTACATCATCACGAAGAAAATGGATACCTTGTATATTGAGTTAGAGATGATTGTTGTTTAAAAGAAACAAAAATAAAGTAAATTAGTATGTAGGCTAAATTAAACAAACAAAACAAAATTCATAAAAGTAAACAAAACTAGAGCCGAGCTCGTTGCAAAGCAACGAGTAGGCGTTCCGTCCTGTTTGACCGGAAGTAACTCATTAAAAAAAAAAGAGTAATGAAGTCAAAAATTGGGTTAATCCTCTAAATTTATGTTAAGTATTGCAAAATTAAGCCATTCTTTGGTACTTCCGGTTTGACTGGAAGTGACGACGACGGACGGAAAATTATTATTTAAGCTTCTAGTGACACATGTTACCCAAAACCCTGTCAAAAACGGCAGAAATATGCATTTTCTGACTACTTCCGGTTCGACCGGAAGTGACGTCGCCGGACGGATTTTGACGACCCCATTTAATAAAGCTTGATATTTTGAACAACTTTGCTTCTTTGATGTATAACAATTTCTCAATACTTTTTGAGATATCTGGAAAAAAATTTTGGCCCCTCTAGGTCCCTTAATTTAGGGGTCAGCCCTTTTTTCGACATATCATTTGAAAGACCTTCTAATTCTGCACAAATTATGTTCTATATGTTTTAACAAAATATTTTTAGTTTAGAAGATAAAAAGAAAAATATTAGTAATTTTTGGTTGTTTTGAGCGTTCTAATTTTTGACCCCTATATAGCGCCATTTTGAATAGAGAAATCGAAAAACAAAAACCGATGTGCACAACTTCAATCCTTCTTTTATCTAAAATCAGTAGAATTTCTGCTCCAGCTTTAGCCGTCTCTGAGCCTTTGTCTGGAAACGAAAGCCTATAAATTTTCGTTTAAAGGGAAATAACTCAAAACCGGAAGTGGCTTTTTGAAATTTTAGACAGCTTTCTGATAGAGTTTATTAACGTCTATAACGTCTGAAAATTTGAGCGTAATCCGTTGAGAAATGAGCGAGATATGATGCCTCAAAGTTGCGGTCTAGGAAGCAGAAGAAAAAAAAGAATAACTAGAGCAAAGCTCGTTGCAAAGCAACGAGTAGGTCTTCCGTCCAGTTTTGACCGGAAGTGACGTCAACAAGAGAAAGGAATGAATTAAGACGCCTTCAGTGTCTCTAAAATTAAAAAAAATTCAATTTTACGTCAAAACCTTCAAAATAAGCTAATTTGGCTACTTCCGGTTTGACCGGAAGTGACATGATTTGACCAATTTAGACAATTTAAGCATCATTTCCGGCCGACGTCAAAGTCACAAGTACAAAAAAAACTTTGAAAAAACTCACATAAAACCATTTGTTCTATTTCTTTTGACGCAAGAGAGAAAGTTTAATTTTTCAACTACTTCCGGTTTACACCGGAAGTTATTCAAATGGATGCATTTTGTTGACGATTGTTAATGTGAACATAAGTTTTACTTGCCATAATTCAAAACGGTTAAATTTTTCAAAAATCTCGAAAATTAATGTCACTTCCTGTGTCGACCGGAAGTGACGGATGCAAAATCAAAAGATGCCATGCATAACTGAAAGAGATGTTTTATCATCACCGAAAATATCGTGATTAAATCTTGAGTGGTTAAGAAGGAGTTGCTTGGACAAAATTGCAATTTAAAAAAAGAAAATCGGACAAAAAATGTGACCGGAAGTGATTTTACAAAAAATAAAAAAATGGTCTGGAGGTATTATAACAATGCATCATTCCTGAAAAAATCTTTGAAATCGATCAAGTAGTTTTCGAGAAATCACGTGTACTATGAAAAGGGAATAATAATAATAATAGGAAACATAAGAAAAACAGTAAGGTCTTCCGAAGGAAGTCGGAAGACCTTAATAATCTTTACCAACAGAATCAGTAGAAGGTCTTCCGTTGGAAACGGAAGACCTTAAATACTAAACTGCAGGTCAGGCGTTAGACACACCGGCGGTGGATCTGTCTTTGTATTGTATCAACAATCAAGCAATACGATTCCAGAAAGTTAAGAACACATAACAAATATTGATCAGAAAGGTACATGTATGTACACACAGAAGATATCAGCGTTAAAAACTACGTATAATGTAAAAGACCGCCTTGATCAAAACATAATTTACTCTCAATTACATACAAAAAAAATATTTAAATACACTTAGCAAGCTTTAACTTTTACTGCAAACTACTGAAAATATTTTTGCTTGCTTAATATCTGAACGCAGTAAGCTTTTTTTACGTCAAATCCTATTGTGACGTCAGCAAACCCGCGATCTACCTTAATTTCGATGTTTGAAAGTAATCCTATTTAGGGACCAGGCAAAATTTATCACAATGATGGGACCGGTACAAACAGGCATGGGACAATGAGTTTTTTCATCGAAGAAAACCATGGTGCTTAAAAAAAATTTACCATTAAATACCCATGGGACAATAATTTTTTTCCCAATAATTTACAGTACTTTATCCAAGATAAATATTTTCCCAATAATTTACAGTACTTTATCCAAGATAAATATTCATTAAATTGAAAAATATTATTATTATTCCAAAAAAAGAAAGAATTCTTTTTTTAAAAAGTCATATCTTTAAAACTCAAACGAAGGCTAAAAGTAACATGAATATTCAGTTAATGGAAAATATTACAAAGTAACAAGCATTGCTAACAAGGAATATGAAAATGAACACTAAGAAAACAATATC
This sequence comes from Saccostrea cuccullata, assembly GCF_032062105.1. Classification (NCBI taxonomy): domain Eukaryota; kingdom Metazoa; phylum Mollusca; class Bivalvia; order Ostreida; family Ostreidae; genus Saccostrea; species Saccostrea cuccullata. The sequence goes on from NW_026933545.1 coordinate 120,154, forward strand.
GATGTTTAAAATATCTGTATTCTGAAAAAAAAAGTTTTTGTTGCAATAATCTCGTTAAATCAAGATGTATCAGGGGTAAGCATGGGACGGTAACTTTTTTATAGGTGTAAAGGCATGGGACAGATATTTATTTTAATACGAGTGTCATGGGACACGTACTTTTTTGAAATGGGAATTTTGTTTTGTACTGGTCCCATCATTGTGATAAATTTTGCCTGGTCCCTTAAGATAAAGTCATATAAAATTTCGTGTTGGGTTTAATTTCGTTGATAATTGTTAACAACGAAATAAACGAAATTTAATCCCAACCAATATTTGTGCTTTCACAGTATATTCTTTGTGGCAAGATCTTTGGATACTAAAAACGTTGACCCTCGGACCTTGACCTTGGATTTTGACTTATTTTAAGAACTTTAACCATGGTTTTAAACGGTAAGGGTTAAGGTTTTCATGCTTCAAATATGTAATCCTTGAGATAGAACATTTCATTTGATACCAGCAATTTTGACTCTTTGACTTTAACCCTATAGTGTGACATTTTTTTTTTTTAAACTTGGCCATAACTTTTAAAGTAGGTGGTGCTAGGAATTTCTTATTTCAAAAATGCATTTCTTGTCAGAAGACTTTACTTTGGGTAAATACAAATTTAATTTGCATTTGAAAAAGTTTACGTTCACTTTGTTGTCATACGGGGCATCGTAGTTTCACAAACACTTCTTGTTATTGAATATTCTTTTTTTTTGCATTATTATGTGTTCTTTGTTGATTCCTTACTGGTGTCCTTTTGCAGAAAGGTCAATTTTCAGATAAGAAAAGGAAGATTGAATATTTCTCATTTATTTGTGCATGCATGATAATATACTTTAATTTTTTAAAATCAAAATTGAAGGACAGGTTGTTTTCTTCAAAATGTTTGAATTACAAATGTTTCACACAAACGCTTTATTTTTATTATTCTCTATAATATATAGACAAAGTTGGAATAAATAAAAATTGAGTAAATGGAAAGATACTCATGTTGGGCTCAAGAACATCATTTGTGAAAAAATTATTCCAGTAAATGTTATAATTTAAAAGTTATAAGTTAAATGATGATAAATTTTAATAATTTGTTTTATCATTATTGCTCTATTTGAATGCATTTTTCTGTAATATTAATGCTTTCAAAAATCAGAAGATTCTTTGCACTAGAGAACTCACTAGTTCTTCCACAAGGTATGATATGAAAATTAACATATGAATATATATTTTCATTCTCAAATATTTTTTTAGTAAATAACAACATGGAGAGAATATTTTAGTTTCGAAATATAGAGAGAATATCTAGGTTTCAAAAACTATTATACAAAGATGGAATTTTCGAATACATTGGAAAGGAAACTAAATTTATTTCAAAAACTTCTTTTTTATAAGACAATAAGTATGTTCTATACAATATCTCAAAATATTGTCCTCATCATAATTTAAAAAAAAAAACCAGTGATATTATTTCTTATCCACTCAGAGATCTGTTTTTAAAACTGGTTTCATATTAATTAACCTTAAACTTGTTTTTTTCCACAAAGAATATACATTTTTTCAGATCTTGGTTTTTAAATTAATAGATTATTGCTTCCAAATGACTACCTATGAAAACATTAAAATATTTCTATTTTCAAAAATATAATATATAAACATGTAACATCTGCCACGTGTTTATTAAATTGCAATAAATATTAATGCTGTAATTATCATTTTCATGCATACTTAGTATTCGTATATCTTTCTGATAATTTTGTACTTTTTACGAACGAAATGTTTTAAAATACATTTTCATTCACGATTTATGAAAATAGAAATTAAAATTTATTGAATTTAAAAAGTAACAAATAAGTTAATTATATATGAAAGAAACTAAAATTAAAATTTCAAAACCAAAATCTCTCTCTCTCTCTCTCTCTCTCTCTCTCTCTCTCTCTCTCTCTCTCTGTGAGAATGTGTGTGTGTGTGTTTAACAAGGTTTCCATACTGCATTTACGTCTTTGTCTGTCTGATTAATATGGCCTAAATTTTTGAATTTATGCTTAACAAATCTGAGTCATTTCCCCTGTAAATTTTTGCAGTTCTCGTCATTATCTTCATTTATTATTAATAAATGGTGGGTAAAATATCTGATTTTTTACATGAAATATGTGGATATAATGAATAGTATTCGTGCTCAAAAATCCCTTAAAAATTACAAAAAACGAGGGAAGCAAACAGGGACCGCCAAAACATCAAAGGCGGGATCAGGTGCCATGGAGCGAGTAGTGAGCATCCCCTGCCGACCTGTCAAAACATGAAATATAAGACGATTTTCAATGTTCTCGTTTTTAAGACACCTGAGTAAACTAAGGTGACCTATTGCTATCCGATTTCGTCTGTCGTCGTGCGGTGTGCGTCGTTCGTCGTGTGTTAACATTTTAACATTTTCAGCTTCTTCTCTGCAACTGCTCAACCAATTTCAACCAATTTTGTCATAAAGTATCTATTTGTAAAGGGGAACAAAAATTGTGAATTTCATGGTCCCTGCCTCCCTGGGGCCTGAGGGGTGGGACCAAAACCACTAAAATTGATGCAATCTTTAAAAATCTTCTTCTTTACTCCTGGACATCAAGCAGTCAAACTGTTGGCATGATTGTAATGAGCATTGAGTCCTTTACCAAAATTGTGAAATTCATGGCCCCAGGGTCAGGAGTTCTAGTACTAGGGTGGGGCTATATAGATTATATAGTGAAAATGCATTACTTCTTTAAAAATCTTCTTCTCTGCTCCTGGATATTAAAAAGTCCATCTATGTACATAGTTATGATGAGCAAGAGTGCCTTTTCCAAAATTGTGAATTTTATGACCCCAGGGTCAGGGGTTGTGGTATTAGGGTGGGGCTCTATTGATTATATATTGAAAATGCATAAATTCTTTGGAATCTTCTTCTCTGCTTCTGGGTATTAAATAGACTAACTAAGTACATAGTTATGATGAGCAAGAGTGCCTTTACCAGGATTGTGAATTTTTTGGCCCCAGGGTCAGGGGTTGTGGTATTAGGGTGGGGCTCTATTGATTATATAGTGAAAATGCATTAATTCTTTTGAAAATCTTCTTTCTGCTTCTGGGTATTAAATAAACTAACTAAGTACATAGTTATGATGAGCAAGAGTGCCTCTTCCAAATTGTTAATTTTATGGCCCCAGGGTCAGGGGTTCTAGTGTTAGGGCGGACTCTATAATGAATAGTATTCGTGCTCAAAAATCCCTTAAAAATTACAAAAAACGAGGGAAGCAAACAGGGACCGCCAAAACATCAAAGGCGGGATCAGGTGCCATGGAGCGAGTAGTGAGCATCCCCTGCCGACCTGTCAAAACATGAAATATAAGATGATTTTCAATGTTCTCGTTTTTAAGACACCTGAGTAAACTAAGGTGACCTATTGCTATCCGATTTCGTCTGTCGTCGTGCGGTGTGCGTCGTTCGTCGTGTGTTAACATTTTAACATTTTCAGCTTCTTCTCTGCAACCACTGAACCAATTTCAACCAAATTTGGCATTTGGGTAAAGGGAAACAAAAATTGTGAATTTCATGATCCCTGCCCCCCTACCCCTGGGGCCTGAGGGGTGGGGCAAAAACCACTCAAATTAGTGCAATCTTTGAAAATCTTCTTCTTTACTCCTGGGCATCAAGCAGTCAATCTGTTTGCATGATTGTAATCAGCATTGAGTCCTCTACCAAAATTGTGAAATTCATGGCCCTGGGGTCAGGAGTTTTTTCTAGGGTGGGGCTATATAGATTATATAGTGAAAATGCATTACTTCTTTAAAAATCTTCTTCTCTGCTCCTGGATATTAAAAAGTCCATCTATGTACATAGTTATGATGAGCAAGAGTGCCTTTACCAAGATTGTGAATTTTTTGGCCCCAGGGTCAGGGGTTGTGGTATTAGGGTGGGGCTCTATTGATTATCTAGTGAAAATGCATTAATTCTTTTGAAAATCTTCTTCTCTGCTTCTGGGTATTAAATAAACTAAGTACATAGTTATGATGAGCAAGAGTGCCTCTTCCAAATTGTTAATTTTATGGCCCCAGGGTCAGGGGTTCTAGTGTTAGGGCGGACTCTGGGTATTAAATAAAACATTAAAACAAAAAATTATTGCTCTACTTGAATGCATTTTTCTGTAATATTGATGCTTTCTAACATTAGAAGATTTTTCGCACTAGAGAACTCACTTAAGTTCTTCCACAAGGTATGATATGACAATTCACATATGAATATATATTTTCATTCTCAAATATTTATAAGTAAGTACCAATAGAGAGAATGTCTAAGTTTCAAAAACTATTTTACAAAGATGGACTTTTCGCGTACATTGGAAAGGAAACAAAATTTATTTGAAAAACTTCTTATCTATTAGTCAATAAGTATGTTCTATACATTATCTCAAAATATTATCCTCATCAAAATTTTAAAAAACCCAGTGATATTATTTTTATCCACTCAGAGATCTGTTTTTAAAACTGGTTTCATATTAATTAACCTTAAACTTGTTTTTTTAGCTCACCTGAGCCGAAGGCTCAAGTGAGCTTTTCTGATCACATTTTGTCCGTCCGTCTGTCTGTCCGTCCGTCTGTAAACTTTTCACATTTTCGACTTCTTCTCAAGAACCACTGGGCCGATTTCGACCAAACTTGGTTCAAAGCATTCTTGGGTAAAGGGGAATTTAAATTGTTAAAATGAAGGGCCATGTCCCCTCATAAGGGGAGATAATCAAGAAAAAAAATAGGGTTGGGTCATTAAAAAATCTTCTTCTCAAAAACCACTTGGCCAGTAAAGCTGAAACTTATGTGGAAGCATCCTGGGGTAGTGTAGATACTAAGTTGTTCAAATCATGACCCCCGGGGGTAGGGCGGGGCCACAATGGGGAATCAATGTTTTACATAGAAATATATAGGAAAAATCTTTTAAAATCTTCTTCTCAAGAACCACTGAGCAATAAAAGCTCAAACTTATGTGGAAGCATTCTGGGGTAGTGTAGATGCTAAATTGTTCAAATCATGACCCCCGGGGGTTGGGCGGGGCCACAATGGGGAATCAAAGTTTTACATAGAAATATAAAGAAAAAATCTTTGAAAATCTTCTTCTCAAGAACCACTGGGCCAGAAAAACTGAAACTTATGTGGATGCATCCTAGGGTAATGTAGATTCTAAATTGTTAAAATAATGACCCCCGGGGATAGGGCGGGGCCACAATGGGGAATCAAAGTTTTACATAGAAATATATAGGATAAATCTTTAAAAATCTTCTTCTCAAGAACCACTGGGTCAGTAAAGCTGAAACTTATGTGGAAGCATCCTGGGGTAGTGTAGATTCTAAATTGTTCAAATCATTACCCCCGGGGATAGGGCGGGGACACGATAGGGAATCAATGCTTTACATAGAAATATATAGGAAAAATCTTTGAAAATCTTCTCTCTCTCTCTCTAGGCCAGAAAAGCTGAAACTTATGTGGAAGCATCCTGGTGTGTGTGTGTAGAGATAAATTTTCAAATCGTGAGTGTGTGTGTGTGTGTGTGTGCGGGGCCACAATGTGTGTGTGTGTGTATTTTACATAGAAATTTATAGGAAAAATCTTTGAAAATCTTCTTCTCAAGAACCACTGGGTCAGAAAAGCTGAAACTTATGTGGAAGCATTCTCGAGTAGTGTAGATTCTAAACTGTTCAAATCATAACCCCCGGGGTAGGGCGGGGCCACGATGGGGAATCAATGTTTTACATAGAAATATATAGGAAAATTTTTTGAAAATCTTCTTCTCAAGAACCACTAGGCCAGAAAAGCTGAAACTTCTGTGGAAGCATACTGGGGTAGTGTAGATTACAAATTGTTTAAATTATGATCAGTGGGGTAGAATGGGGTCACAATATGTATTATATACAAGGGGGAATCTGGTAAAGAACAAAATGGCCAAAGCTTCTCAGGTGAGCGATGTGGTCCATGGGCCACTTGTTCCCACAAAGATTTTTTTTTTATCAGATATTGGTTTTGAATCAACAGTTTATTGCTTCCAAATGATTACTTATGAAAATATTAATAATTATTTCTATTTTTAAAAATATAATATATAAACATGTAACATCTGCCACGTGTTTATTAAATTGCAATAAATATTAATGTTGTAATTATCATTTTCATGCATAATTTTGCGATCAACAAACCACTTGAAGTGTTCGTATATCTGTCTGATAATTTTGTACTTCTTATGAACGAGATGTTTTAAAATACACTTTCATTCGCGGTTTATGAAAATAGAAATTAAAATTTATATAACTTAAAAAGTCACAAAATACATGAAAGAAACTAAAATTAAAACTTCAAAACCAAAATCTCTTTCTCTCTCTCTCTCTCTCTCCCTCTGTGTATGTGTGAGGGTGTGTGTGTGTATGAGAGAGAGAGGGTGTATGTTCGTTTGTAAGAGGGAGGGTGTGTGTGTGTGTGTGTGAGAGTGTGTGTGTGTGTGTTTAACAAGGTTACCTTATTGCATCTACGTCTTTGTCTGTCTGAATATTATGGCCTACTAGATTTTTGAATTTATGCCTAACAATCTGAGTCATTTCCCCTGTAAATTTTTGGAGTTCTCATAATTATCTTCCTTTATTATTAATGATTGGTGGATAAGTTATCTGATTTTTACATGAAATATGTGGATATGATGAATAGTATTCGAGATCAAAAATCCATTAAAAATTTCAAAAAAGGAGTGAAGCAAACAGGGACCGCCAAAACATCAAAGGCGGGATCAGGTGCCATGAATCGAATAATGAGCATCCCCTGCCGACCTGTCAAAACATGAAATATAAGATGATTTTCAATGTTCTGGTTTTTTATTGAGTAAAGACAATTCAATTTGTTCATGTATTACACATATTAAAAAAAATCGGCGTGAAGCGCAGTTGCGGAGTAAGGAGTTGATCTTTATGTCGCGAGTTCAGAAGGTCGTAAGTTCGAACCTCGGCCGCGACTGACCTAAGTTGATATTTAAAACAGTGGGTAGCAACTGTTCCTTCGCCATACGCTCGGCACCTTGAAGTGAAAATTGCGGGTCATTCGATTGACCTTAAAAACCGAGGGCCAGTAGACGTTGGGATAATAAAGATCCCTTATTGCTCAAAAACCGTAAGTGCCGAGTAAAGGTCAAAATTTGAGGGCCATCACCGGTACCTGTCTCAATACGAGTGAAATACTAGTAAAACAACATTTAATTAATCAATCTAGGAGAGTGTGTTTTTTATTGATAATTTTAAGGATGTCAACGAGTACCCTGTTAATCGGAGACTCGATCGAACGTCTGACTTTCGAATAATAAAAATGGTACTCGGTTACTCAGATGTATTTATTTTTTTCTTATTTCATATTCTTATCAAGTTCTCATCAAGGAGTATGTATACGGTAATTAGTGTGTCGTCACCCACACCTGTAAAAGAATTAGTGTGTCGTCACCCACACCTGTAAAAAAATAATCGGTCTTTACGTTTAAATAAAAATTATAAGGTTATTATTTTATACTGGATTTTATTATTTTATACTATGACGGGTATGGCGTGTCGAAAAGAGATGCTTACTCCTCCATAGCAGGGTTCTCTTTTTTGTTTTGTTTATACGATTTTTTGGCTACTCTAAATTTGTGATGTTAAATTGGATTTACGAGCTTAATCAAAGTTCATTATTTACAAATTTTATTCATTAGAAAAAATAAATCGATCTTCATTAGAATATTCTATGAATAAAAATGTTCTCGTGAAAATGGAGCGTATGGTTTTTTACTGATTGGATACATAATTTTCAACCAATAAGAATACATGAAGTTATTATAAAAGAAAGTAAAACGATAATGTTGAGTCGAGATCCAGTACCCAGTTCTCAGAATAAAAAGTCCTGCAAAATGTTTTTGCGATTCTTTGTGGTAAATATATACTTCTATTTTGTATTGCTTTTAAGATGTTTGAGCTTGATCTACTGTTCGTTATCTCCATATATTTATATATAAAAAAGGTCACACACGAGTAGTGTGATGTTAAAGTCTTTAAATTGATCATGTTGGTATCAGTCCTTTAACCCATCCTTTAAATATTGCAGCTTTGTGTAACTGTTACCATCATGCATGCCGGAAAGCAAATTAATACAGGTACGGTTAATATGTGTTTACGTTTCTATATCTGTTAGTAAAACAAAAACATTCAATACTGAGTAGTTTATACGATCAACATCATGCTATGAATTAGTCTGATTAAAATTTTATGTTAGATTCGCTCGCATACTCGCTACACTAACTTAGATGTTAGTGTAGCGATTATGCAAGCGGGTCTAACATCTAATTTTAATTAGATTGGTTATTATGAATCAACAACGATAGACTGAGTGAATTAATATTAGAATTTAGAAAGGCAGGAATTAATCATTTTATTATATCAACATTATACTACTGTATAAACATAACACGTAGAAATAAAAATAAAAAAAATGTACGACTTGTATGCATTATATTTCTATATTGTATTGATTTGAACAGGGAAAAAGGGGAATTGTTATCAGTCTGATACCTACTGCAAAAGAGGTCGAATTTGTCCCCCAGGGAAGTCCTGTTCTCCTCCAAAGCCACAACAAAAATGCAGGGCACTAGGTAAGGCTTCTTTAGGATATGCGCTCCTCAGCCATGAAGGATACTAGTGACTTTAAAACTGTTTATTCTTAAAAATCCCGAAAGAATTATTTTTTTCATGCAACAATTTTCAATTCATGTATCTCAATGATTCGAAGTTCTTTGCAGTCGTAGAAACAAGCTCTAAAAGTTGACATTAAAAAGTAAGTTTTGAGAGATTCATTTTTCATTACATATTAGCCTTAGGATATCAAAGTTATTTAGTATGGAACGAAACAAAAAAATAAATTTGTGATATATTACAATATGTTCAATGATTAAAATAAATCTCTTGATGAGTTTTCAACTGAAGATTGCATTGTAGTAATCGCTAATGAGATAACGCCACATAATGATACAAATATCATTAATCGTTAAAATTGTCACGCTTAATGTCATAAATCATTGCATTAATGGTTGACTGTTTCAACCGCAAATGCTAAATCGCCGCTTATTGGAAGAATTATATCATTAAGCTGATGAACATGTACACTATTAATGCAATGGTTTATGACATTAAGGGTTGTATTGCAACGGATAATGATATTTGTATCATTAAGGCCAGCATTTTTTTATTTTTAGGTTTACAAACCCGCCGCTCGAGTTTTTGAATTTTCAGAAAAAAAATAAAATTGAGAAAAACAGATTTTTTTCTTTCCGTGTAAATATTAGTCTATTGTAGATTTCAAATTTACGAACTCGTACTTCCGGTTTCATATATTTATATATGGCGGGTCAACGAAGGTAGATTTGTCAAGTACATAGCAGCACTAAACCTTGGTTTAATTGAAATATTTATCGATAGGAGTGCCATTCAAAACGTCTCACTCATTCAGGGAACAAATAAAGTGCTGACGACTTTGTTGCACAATGACATGTTGGTGAGAAAATGTATCCGTAATCAAAAATATCTCTCAACTGTCTGTAAATTAATTTTCTAGGTTTAAAACTGCCCATAGCTCTTGTCAGAGACATTGTTTAAGTTTCTGTTATAGCTTTCAGTCTTAGCATCATTCTTCAGATTGGTTATGAATCAACAACGCATCAGATGTAATGAATAAAACTATGGGAGAGATTAATCCATTTTAAGAAATAAACAATAATTTTGCCTAAAGAAACAAGATATTTCAACTATTTGAAAACAAGTATATACAAAATTACAAATATATACAGGCAGGTAGTATCGTTTGTGGCAGCCAGAAAAATTATTTTACACTTAATTGAAAAAAAAAAATCCATCCTACTCCCCAATGCTCCCTTTCTGTTTCAAGAAAGGAATTATTATTTTAGGTCTCAAGTATATTAAGAACAATTTCAACACATTCATCTAATACATATTAAAAAATATGAAGATATATATATATATATGTATATTGAAAGAGTTTTAAAAATCTGTTCTTTTTTTAAATCTGTATTTTGTCCAACATCACAAGATTTATCATTTAAATCACTGGCCCCAACTGGTAGAAGATTAAATAAACAATTAAGGGTTCTATTTTACCCTTTGTAACCCTTGTGTGTCCAGTGGCAAGGAGCCTGTAGGAGAGCATAAAGAGAAGCAAAAATTAATGTAGAAAAATCGATAATGTATCCAAAATATAATTTTATTTTTATTTTTATTTCCTCCTCCTACGGGACTTTTTCATTCTGATGTTCGTAAACCTAAAAATAAAAAAATGCTGGCCTAAGCGGCATTATATCATTAGCAGTTGCTACACTGCATAACAGTCCAGTCCAATACGAAAAGTCGTAATATTACCGTTCATTTACGAAAAATTGTAATATTACAAGAAATCGTAATATTTGATCTTAGGCTCGAGTAGACGTGAAATGTGCTATCGTCCAGTACTGTATTGCCAGCGGGGTTACATCTGCATACGATGGAAAAAGTACACTCAATGTAGAAAACCATTTACCGGTCCTAATTGCAAGGAAATAGGTATGAATTGTTTTATGTATCTAACAATAATAGTAATAAGTCTTAAGATGGAGATACACATTTTTTTTCTTTGTGCACAAAAAAATTTGAAATAGCCAATTATAAACACGCTAAAAAGAGAATAAATAAAAGACGTGCCCTATACATTGTCACTTCTAACTTAAGTGGTGTATAACACATTTTCCGTCCTGAATCATTTACACCCTTTTATATTTTACCCCGTTTTAAGTTTTTCTTTGAATTTGAGCAGTTATAAATTTGCACACTTGCGATAAAAAGAAGAGAAACGAGGAAAATTTCCATGTACACAGTTATCTATAATATTTCGTATTTTTGACGAAAATATATTTGTTTACTTCTTTGTTGATCCAGAGCAACATTGTTTATATAGCTAGTTGGGAATTTTTAAAGAAAAATGATACAAAGAGTCAGTACCTCTTCACATTGAAACTTTTGACTGGCAAAAAATAGTCTAAACAAAATACAAAGTATGTACAGTATGTCTATTTTATAGTTAAAAATGGGAAAGCAATTGGTAATATATTTACTTTTTACATTATTTCTTTCAAAACCTACGAGAAAAAAATTCTAGTTAAGAAAGCACCCAGTTAGTCTATTATTTACACACTGCAACGACGACGGATATATCCGTCATTTCCCGATGTGACATGGAGAACACGGCGGGAGTGACCGGTCGGCAGGAAATGATCCCTCCTTCATGACACCTGATCCCACCTCTGATGTTTTAGAGGTCCGTGTTTGCTATTCTTATTTTGTATTGTTTATTGAACTTTTGAGCTTGAATACTGTTCGTTATCACCAGATTTCATTCACGTAGTCCCATCATCGGCATTGAAAACCAATTAATCCGTTCTCTTCACAAGAACCGTCTAACATGCAAAATGTTGGGTTACTCACATAAACAGAAGATTCGATAAATATGTTGACAAAATAAGTGTTTGTGGGGTAAAAATTCGTGGATAAGGGTGACCCACGACATCCTGGAACATCAGTCCATCACGAACATTGCCAATCCCACAGTACTCATCTGTGATACATAAGTGTTTCTAGGGCTCAGTTTGTACTGCTCTCTGTTTTTATTGTTTATATAGATCTAACAGTTGATTTGATATAGAAGAGCCTGTTCGACGTATGAACAATTTTTAAAACGAGATAGGTTATTGAAAAACGAGTTGATGAAACAAGAATATCACCAGTCTCGATTAAAATCATCATTTCGAAAGTTCTGTGGTAGATACAATGACCTTGTCAGCAAATACAATTTTTCATTGAGTCAAATGCTGACTCACGTTTTTCATACTAATTGTTAGTCCATTATTAATACACTGAATTGACGACGGATTTTTCCGTTATTTTCCGATCATGAAAAGGAGCACACGGCGGGTGTGACCGGTCGGCAGGGGATGCTCACTCCTCCATTGCACCTGATCCTACCTCTGATGTTTTTGAGATCCGTGATTGCTCTGCTCCTGTTTTGTTTGTTTAATGGACTTTTGATCTTCGTTTTCTCCATGTGTTTCATCCACATACTTCAGTGTTTAATTGAACCACCAACCATGATTATTTATCATTTTTTCTCACATTAACGTTGAGATATTTTATTCAATGATTGCTCTCTTTATGTGAAAGTCAACTTGTGTCAGTCGGAGCCATGTCTGAACGGAGGAACATGTATCAGTAAAGATGCATCATCATACACGTGCGCGTGTGCGGGGGGTTGGCAGGGACAAAACTGCAAAGGTTTACATACATTATTTGACTTTTTTTACTGAAATATTTTCTTTCTTCCCATTATCTTTATCATAATCTAATAGATTTGCGAAAAGGGTTGGAATTAAAATCGACTTTTATAATTTTTAAAAATATTTTGCCCTTTTTTTCTGCAGTTTAGTATTTAGTTTAAGTACAGTTTTGGTTCAATTTATTTAATATAAATTTAGTATAAATTCGTATTCATCATGCCTTATCTTTATTTAATTAGATAGAGATGCATGCTCTTTAATGCCCTGTCAAAACGGAGGGACATGCACAAACATCGAGAACTTGTACACGTGCAACTGCAACAAAGGGTGGTCTGGACAGAACTGCACCGGTAATGACAAACTAGAATCTATTCAATTTGCATTTTTACCAATGTAGATAAAGCTGTAAACGTAACATGTCATTCCTATCCATGTAGAAACACGTTCTGTATAGTTACAGGTGGTCAACCCTACCCATGTACATAAATGCCGTATAAGTACTTGTAAATGTTTCTGCTTTTTTCTCAACTTTTAAATATTTGTTACATTTGAATTTATTATTGATTTCTCAGTCATTTTCATAGGTTTTTTTAAAAATAGATTTTACAGGAAACTTCACATATGAGCACAATATGTTGATCCTGTGGAATCCAGCCTCAAGAAATATCGAATCGAAATCGATCTACCTGACAACAAATACCTCTTCAACAGTAGAAATTTCCACTTCAGAAAATCTTAATGCATCACTAAAAAATGATATTGATCAAATATTTTTTTTCACTTCCGAACATAAAATTACCCTCCCTGCAGAAATGCAAGGCAATATTTTACAGAAAGAATCAAAAGGGGTGAAAATTCGCTCCACAGATCCAATTACTGTCCTTCTCTTGGGAAACGACCCGTCGAAACCTGATGACGGTTCTCTTATTTTCCCTAGCAGACCAACAGCAGGACCATATTACAGTTACTATATGATACCATCTACTGTTTCACAACTTGTACCTAACTCTGCATACTCAACTGTATTTGGTGTTATTGCATTGAAGGACAATACAACCGTCTTCATTGAATTTCAAATACGTGACAAAGGAACACCTATAACTTTTAATGGTCAAGAGTTTGGACATTTAGAACATTTGTTCATAAATTTAAATAGTATGGAAACGTTACAGATTGGACACAACACGGACCTGACGGGAACTATTATTTTATCTTTGAATAATAGTAAGGCAATTGAGGTATTTTCGGGAAGTGGACGTAACTTGTCTCCTGACTCCCCTGGCAATCAAGTGATGGAAAAGCTTCATCCATATGCTGATTTGGACTTAACCTATATTGTACCGCCTGACTTCTGGAATAATGGGACATTCATACAAATTACATTCCCTCAATATTATTTCATAGCACCTGTACATATTTCGAAAGGGGCCTCCACGTACACTGTTACTATAGGAAGTTATGCACCATATGAAATGAGTACATTAGCTAATGAGACAACAGTCATCGTTGCCGAGGGAAAATATCCAGTGCAGGTTATCAACTATGTCAAACAAAACTCAAACCCAAACACAAGTAATTCGTACATGGTTAATATTCCTGGAGTTCATCGTTATAAAAGCCGATACCTAGTCCCTATTCCTGATGGGTACCTCAACAGCTACATTACAGTCATGATAAGAAATAATTCGATATCAGATCTTCGATTAAACGACCAAGTTATTTCTCCAGATATGGTTCGTTTTGAGAGCAAGGTTTTGGTTAAAAGTATCCAATACTCCATCGCTACTGTCGAAGTTTCCCCAGGTAGACTGAATATAGAATCAACAACTGATTCTCCGTTTGGACTGATTGTCCGCGGCTATGGAATTTCTGATGCCTATGGCTTTACAGGAAATGTCGTTGACCCATTAAGTTAATTTAAAAAATAAAAAAAAGATCAGTAGTCATTTGCTCGGCAAGATTAATTTTTTTCTTTTTGCAAAATTACGTAAAATAAACATACACTAATAGCATATATCTATTTTCTTTTTATCAAAGACTTTTGATTAAAGGATCTCTGGTCTATGAAAATTTAAAAGAGATTTAATGATAATTTGTTGTGCAAGAATTAACTTTCTTCCAAAAACGCAAAATAACAAATATTAAAAGCATATTAAGCTTCTTTTTTATTAAATCCAAATGACTCAATACAGGATCCGAGATTGTAGTCTTTACATAATACATGTACATGCATGTACCGGTATGTGTACCTCTGTACTGAAACCTCGCCGTGCAATGATACTACATTTTTTAAATTACTTACGCTGACCTAAAAAAAGAAAAAAAAAGAAAACCAAACAAAAAAAAAATTAGAAACAGACAATATTTTAAAAAATCATGAATCAACCATGAAGAAACCAAATTACAGGTACTGTGAGCAGTGAGCTCACTAAATGATACTACCCCTCCACCGCCTGGTTTTGCTCTTGGATATTTCAAAATAAGTGTCATATAAAAAAGTAGAATAAGAGTTCACAATGGCATTATGTGATAAATAATTTGTGAAAATTTCATTAAATTTTATTCAGTGGTATATAGGAGGAGTTACCCTAACAAAAAAAAAATACTATAGTTAACTATGGTAAACTATAATAAATCAAAGTTCCAAAGTTTTTACCATAGTAAACCAAAGTTCCAAAGTTTTCACCAAAGTAAATCAAAGTTCCAAAGTTTTCGCCATAGTAAATCAAAGTTCCAAAGTTTTCACTATAGTAAATCAAAGTTCCAAAGTTTTCACTATAGTAAATCAAAGTTCCAAAGTTTTAACTTTGGTACTTTACTTAACTATATTAAACTATAGTTAACTAAAGTTTAGTATGGTATTTTTGTAAGGGTACAGTTAAGAGATAGTATTATAGAATGAAAGATATGGAGGTAACCAACATTATTCAATATTAAAGTCCATAAAACAATACAAAATAGGAGCAGAGCAAACATGGACCTCCAAAACATCGGAGGTGGGATCAGCTGCCATGGAGGAGTGAGCATACCCTGCTGACCGGTCACATCCGCTGTGTTCTCCTTGTCATGATCGGGAAATAACGCAAAAATCCGACGTCAATTCAGGTATAAATAATGGACTAACAATTAGTATGGAAAACTACAATCAGCATTTGACTCAACGATAAAACATATTTGCTGACAATGTCATTGTATCGATCATACAACTTACGAAATGATGACTTTAAACGAGAATGCTGATGTCCCTGTTTCACCAACTTGTTTGTCAATAACCTATCTCGTTTTAAAAATTGTTCATACGTAGAGCATGCTCTTGTGTATCGAATCAACTGAGATATATAAACGCCGTATGTAGGTGATGAAGGTATATTGCTGCATACGTAAGTGAAGTTGACAATAGAAAAGTTAAAGACATCACGTTTATCATAGAGCTTGGTTGTTAGATAACCATTAATTAACGTCTTTTTTCAAGTAATATATCCAAATAGGAAATAGATTTGTCAGACTCTGTGGTATCTTTTATTTCAAGTTCACCAGGATATATCATATCGACATAAGAATGGAAATAACCATTGTTATTTGACAATACGTCGTCGATTTATCTAAATGTCGAGATGAAGGCCACAGCAAGTGTTTTCTTATTTTCTTATTTTTCGCAAACTCTGCTTCATATGAGTACAAAAAAGGTCTACTAATAACGGAGCGCAATTAGTACCCAGGGAATCCCAATAGATTGTTGGAAGACCTGGTCACCAAAAATTATATAGAAAGTGTTAATCAGAAACTCCTTTTTATGTCAACTTCAGAGTATTTGTGTGTACAATCAGAATGTGTTTTAACAAAATAATTTTGTAAATGACCAATTATGAAAAGATGAGTAAATTTACAAGTTTCATTCTTTTGAAAAAGCAGTTGTCAATGATATCAAAGGCCTGGACTGTATTGATCATGGGGAATGCTTGCTTATAAAGTTGAAAAGTCGTAAGTTTTTAAGCTGCTGATTTTGGTAAAAGATTTCAAAGAGTTCTTTGGAACTTTTAAAGTATTCACATCTGATTCACACCACTTCTTAAATATATTGTTGTACTGTACACTTGAAGCTTTTCCTTCACTACTGTCAATATCTTAGTGAGAAGTTAAGAAAGAGGCTTGGTTGAACATTTACTGGAACCCGCAATGTATCTTTGTTAAATATAAAGTTTTGGAATCCAATATATATATACGTATATATATGGTAGTTTAAAATAATATTGGTTCTTCGGGATATTAAAAATATTCGAAACCGATACATGATTTTGAAGATTTTTTTCCTTAGAAAGGGAACTTTGAGTATAAGTTGGATTACCCTTGCAAATATTAAAAATCTCTCGCCAAACTCGATCTACTGTTTCAACAATGCGAGCAATAACTAAAGGGGTGCCGATTAGTCCAGGTGGTCACCTGACATTCCCTGAAGCATTCTGTTCATAGACGCTAAAATATTTTCCCGAGTCTTATATTCCTTACCATGCAAGATTTGTTTTATAACATGAACGGTCCATTTGTCAGAAATGACCAAATCTTGGAAAAAAGATGGTTGGATAAGGATATCCTTTCCAAGAGAGAAAAGGGTGACTATCCCAACTCGAGATCTCTGTCATAGGAACGTCTGATTAAACGTCTGAAAAGTCTATTGTCTTCATAAACCTTGTACAAATTATGATAAGATACTTTCAAGGAATTTCCAAGTTATACGTTAAACTTTACAGCCGTTCGTTGCTCGAATAAGATTAAGACAACCATTTTTCTCACAATGATGGATTACACTTCATATGCTATTTATAGAACATGTGCATGACAATAAGTGTTTTTGAAAATATAGAGATAATTCCCGAACTTTTTGGTCACCCCTCGTAATATATGAAATTCAAAATGTGTCCAATGGCCAATAAAAGTGGATCATGCTTAGATAAACAAGAGGCCCAAGACCTTAACGGTCACCTAAGTATAATACAATATAGAGGATCATAAACTGATAAATGAAGCTATCACCATGAAGACTAGAATGAAAACAATAGTAATCTATATAGTTCGGTACTGCATGCCTTCCTAATCTCTAGAAATAATCTTTCTGTATGATATTATAAAAATAATTCTTGCCTAATTCTATATTTTACTAAACCTTTCAAATACATGTACATTAGTTAATTAATTATCAATGACGAATAGCATAGAGGAATAACTTTTCTCAGGGGAATGCAAAGTAAAAGAGAGCTTATCAGCGCCAGAACACTTGAACAAATAGTCAAGGTTTCAACAATATAGACCCATGGACACAGTGGATAGGAAGGAACAAAAATCGCGTTTTGAAAAGATTGAATCTGTAGGTGGTCTCGACCTCCCTTTAAATTTAAACTAACTAAGAATGATAAAATAAGTCTTTGATTTACTGTGGCTTTTTTTCTATAAGTTTGAATTTTCATTTTGACCCCCCCCCCCACTTCCCCCGTTGGTCATGATTTGAACAAATTGAATCTATAAAACCCAAGATGCGTCCATATAAATTTGATTCAGGGCTCTGGTGTTCTTAAGAAGATTTTTCCAATGTATTCATATATTAAAATTTTATCATCTATTATGGCCTCAGAATTAGCCCGGGGGTCAAGATTTCAATCAACTTGGATCTTCACAAACTTTTCAATAAAATTTTTGATAAACTTGTTATTTTGTGGATAGCTAATAGATATGAAAATTTCCAAAAAGTTGTCTCTAAAAATATGAAGATAATGAACATTATTCAAGCTCATGGTCCATTTAAACAGTACAAATCGGGAGCAGACTAAACATGAACTTCTAAAACATCAGAGGAGGGATCAAGTGCCATGGAGAAGTATTTAATCCCTGTTGACTGGTCTTTGCTGCCATGTGTTCCCAGATAAATGGGAAAATCCACAAAAAGTACATCTAAATAATGGCCTAATAATTAGCATGAAAAAAGTCAGCCATCATTTGACCTAATGAAAAGGTCATTATGTCGACCGTAGAACTTGCGAAAGGATGAGTTCAAACGAGACTTTTGTTATCCTTGTTTCATCAACTTGTTCGATAATAGTTTGCCTCGTTTTAAAAATTAATTGTACATAGAGCATACTTTCATGCTTTTGTGTATCGAATCAGCTGGGAGACAAAACCCCAAAGCATGTGATAAGGGTATATTGTTACATATGTAAGGGAAGTAAAAAGTTGAGGTCACCACGTTTAATATAAAGTTTTATTGTTAGATTACCACTTAAACGTCTTTTTCTAGGTAAACATCCAAATATAAAACAGATGCGTCAGACTCTACTGTGTCTTTTCTTTCAGGTTCACTAGGATATACCGGTACCGAATCGGCATATGCTAATATATTTTTTTCAGGGGCATACAAAGAAGTTTGGTAGAACAATTACTTATCCTTCTTTGTACCTTTATTATGTTTTTTTGTGAAATTTTGGAATCAAAGACAGATTTAATATATATAAACCATGGAAACAAAAGCCAAGAATTGATTTATTTGAAATTTTGAATTGTTCAAATAGATCATTTAAAACTTTAAATGAACGTAGTCAAATGGCTAACTTTTTTATTTTGATGATGTAACTATGGGGCCATTGTTAATTGCAAAAGGCTTTCGCCATTGAAACAATATCTATATCTATGTCTTCTAACAGTATTGTTTTCTTTCTTTGAAGCAACTGCATAGTTTTTTTTACGACCACATTTTTGTTCTTTGTGGGTTGCTTAATTCATCCAGGCACCTGATCCCACCTCTGAGGTATCCTGGGTCCGTGTGTTATGTCCTGTTCACAGATTTGTATTGTTAAAGATCGATCAATGTTCCCTATCATTATCTTCACCCTTTTCGTTGGTAAACGCAGTGAATCCTGATCTCCAGTCTATCAATATAATATGTTGTTATTTATGGGTACTGTATTTGTTTTTCTGTTGTCCTCTCTATGCATAAAAATTACAACAAAACGTTATCTGCTAATACGGATTAGAAGAATCAATTATTGTCGTTTCTCCTCTTATCTTGAAAGTCGTGCCTATCTTCTTTTACCTGGTTTCTCTTCTTTATAAATTCCTGCTCATCTCATGAGTGCATTTTTCGAATAAAATACTGACAAAACATTGATTCCCTTTCCGTGTGACTGTTTATTTGTGTTATCTTTTATTTAAGCAGCAATCTCAACTTTATTTATTCTTTCATAAATTATCACTAATAAGGCTCCCATTGTACTGCGCATGCTCAATGACAACGGCTCCAGAATCTTAGATCAGACTGATACCATTGTGAAGTTTCTATAAAATATATATCTAGGTCTTTCTTTTTTTAACTCTAGAAAATGCAGCAGTATTTTTTTCTTGTTTCAGTGAATAACACGTGGAGTAATGAAACAAGTTTGCAATAATCACTTCGATCCCTAAACGAAGTCTAACATGATTGAGTGAAAGAGGAAAATGTTTAGTTTTTGAATTTGAAATTTTTTTTTACAATTTCACTTTTTTTCAATATATCATTTATTTGACCATTTCCAATTCATTGTTAATACATATGGACCAGTTTGGCCAAAAAATCAGATACAAAATATATTAATCTAAGTTTTTTAAAGTTTTTTTTTTCAAAAGCGATGTACAGCATTACCAGGCATCATATAATTACTTAAAAGTACTTCAATTTTTGAAACTCTTAAAATATGAAGGAAAAAAAAAATCAAGCTCAAAACTTATGTCCTTAATGATATCATTTGAAGACAGGAAATTTCCTTTGAATTAATGATAAAGGCCCTTGTGGAACCAATTCATTTTTTGGGGGGAGGTATTAGATAGGTGACACATGTTATAAAATTTTCACATTACAAGTATAGACTGAAATATTGATTTTAATTTTTTATCCTATGATCCCAATAAGTCATGTAAGAATCAATTTAAGCAAATGAAAGTGAATTTTCCACATCAACCGAGTTGAAGACTGAAAAGTGTATATATACATAGACAGAATAAGGATGTGTAGACAAATATATTATGTAATAGTCCGGTGTTGCAAAGGACTGGGATTTGCTGACGAAAGTTTGGAGATAAGATTCCAATTCAACAGTTCGGGAGTCGGGCAACGAGTACATTAGGTTTACTTTACACCCCCATGGTTGTCAGAATTTTATCTAGAGGTATTTTTGATTAAGGTATATTAATTATTTTTTCGAGTTTTTACATTTAAAGCGAAAAATAAAACCTTAATTATTTAACCATTTTCTATTTTTGAAGAATTATATCTCTTTTTTCCCTTTTTTTCAAAGTATTTTTCTGGATAATCTGTTATTAAAGTTTTTGGCCAAAAGATATCAATGATTGAAGAAAAATCGATTCATTGCTATTATACTAATCTGTTTTTTTTTCCTTAAAAGAAAATTACACCTGAACTGCGCACTCTTAAAAACTTACGAAATTTTCAGTTGCTACACTGTGATAAAATTGAACCGATTAATCAATCAATTTCTATCTGAAAAAAAAGAATGTCAAAATCTTGGGCTGTTTTAAGAAACCTCAGATATACTTTTTATAAAGGTGAACATTTTTATCAGTGGTTTGATATAGTCTTAAGGGTACATAGACAAAAACTCAAATAGGGTTCAAGAAAATTAATAACAAAAACAGCAAGGCTTCCAAAAATTTAATTTTGGCAACCCCTTTCTATTTCTGCTTAAGATTTTAAAACTATTATCTTTACATTAAATCAGGTTGTCAACAAAGATGAAAATACAGGTGCCTGATAAAATACCTTGCACTCTGTGGAAATATCTAAGGATAAACCCATGGGTCTAGAGCAACGAGTCCAAACTATCTGAGTCGCACCTTTCAGTTTATTTACTGTTGGTTGTCACTGAATGGATTTCCTTCTAAAGTATTAATCAGATTCTAGTGAGGTAAACACAGTAAGCCCTTCGATGTTTTCACGATGAAACAGTACTTAGTGATACCATGAAGAGTAAAATGAAACAGATGAGGACTAATTTCGTAGTTTGTGTCATTCTTGTCTCAGCACTACTTGCGATTCATGTATGGAATTCTAGCAACCTATCTGGATCGGAGAAAACTACGCAGAATCTATACAAATTCATCGCAAGCAATTTGAAATATGACAGAAATGGAACTTTGACTGTATATGGACAATTTCAAAACCGTTTAAGTTCCAGTGACATGTTGGAAATAAATAATATTTCTATGATCATCAAAGAGATAATAAGTGATTACGAAGAGCAAAAAGCTACACAAAGAGAGCGACTGCGAAAGCACAGGGAACAGTTTAGTGCTAGTGTTGGAACAAATACATCCCTTGTCTCCTATTCGCCATTATACAAGAGATCAGAGACAAACTCAACCCTAAGGAAAAATTTAATATCGCAAAATTATTTTACTAAAAATCGTCCAATTAAAAATGTAAACTGCGGTTTACTTTTTGAAGGTAACGCCAAGGAGGTGGAAAAAGCCAAGCGTTTAAGCAAAGCTATTTCTTTCCAAACAAGGAGCAAGACTTTTGTTAATCAGACAAGGGACTGTGAAAAATTTATAAAAAGCAAAGGATATATAATGGATTCATTAACAGACGAAGAACAAAATTTTCCTATCGCATACAGCATCATGGCTTATAAAAGTCCAGAACAATTTGAAATGTTATTCAGGGCGATATACCGTCCCCAAAATGTTTACTGTCTGCATATAGACAAGAAAACCCCCAACAGTATTTTTGAGGAGTTTTCAAGTATCATAAAATGTTTTCCAAATGCATTTTTAGCTTCCAAGCGGATATTGGTGAATTGGGGGTATATGAGTGTGCTGACCCAAGAATTAGTTTGTATGGAGGACTTGTTAAAATATAAAAAGTGGAAGTATTTTATTAATTTGACAGGACAGGAATTTCCTCTCCGTACAAATTATGAAATTGTGAAGATACTCAAAATCTACAATGGTGCGAATGATCTTGAGTCCACCATTAAAAGGTAATTGACTTTTTTCAATAATATAAAACATTGGTAAAAATTCCATGCGATAATTTGTTATTGGAGTATACATGAAATTTGGTATAGTTAAACTTGTAACGATCGATATAAATAATTTTTATAAGTTTAACTAGATAAAATCTAAACTTTTAAATTTTAACCTTGAATTGTAAATTCTGTAAACAATACGAAATGTGTGAGCAAAGCAAAAACACAGATATACCCCAAGAAACACCCAGTGTGGGATCAGATGCCATAAAGAAATAAAGAACTCCAAATTGAAGTCGGAATTAAAAACATAATTATATAGGAAGTTAAATATTTTTAAAAAATGCGAATATGCTGATAGTTTGCTGAATATTATTATTCTTGCAGAGTAGATAGAAATGAATGTGCCTTCCTAACTACGTTTTTTTAAAAACTAAAATCACGAAGAGTATCAACACAAAATTGAGTTAATCATGAAGCAAAATTTTTATGAGAAAAAAAAGGGAAAACAGCACTAAGAATAGTTCTTCATACGAATACGGTATACTTCATTAAAAAAATATTCAGTTGCTTTGATACTAATATAGATGTAAGTATAATTAATGTTAGATAAATCCAACAAATTATCAAATGTTTATGAGAAAATCTTGTTCTCTGTGGGGGAGGCTGAAAGGTGATCAAGTGTTGCAAATGTCCACCCGACTTCCAAAGTTACGCAGAGATAATGGAATGTACAGACTATTATAATATTGACTTTTCATTTTTATTACACATCAGTATAATTTGAGATAGAATTTACATGAAATGATTTGCTTCACATAAACACTGTGTTTAATTTAATTGAATTGCCTTACTCTTATAATTAATAATTTTTTTTATAACCAAACAAAAACAATTAGGTAGAAAATATTGAGATATCTGTATCCTACATCACATGAAATAACCTACATAAATAAAAGAGTACTTTATTGTTCAGCACTAAGGAGTGTCATATTGACAAATATTATTATCTTTTTTTCTATTTTATAAATTTTAATGCCCATGCTGTCAATATCTTTCATTCAAACTTATACCCGATAAAAAGGTCCCTGTATACCTCAATATTTAATGGACAACTCTTTATAATACATTTCATGTTCATCGTCAAACCCATGGGATTTCTCTCTGTCACCACGATTGAGTTCTGACGACGTCTCGTACTGGATACTCGTCACGGTTGCTCCGCCGCTCGGTCAGTCGGAAAGTCAAGGGTTCATGCCCCAGACGCGAAAAATCCAAAATCGATATGTAGGAACTGTTCTTTCGCCTGATGATAGGGACTTTGAGGTGAAAGCTGGGGGTCTTTTTCATGAAACTGAAGTCCCTTGTTGCGGAAGGCGTGAGCATGATTATTAGAACCTGAACTGCCCAATGCCTCTTAGTGCCAACTAAAAGTCTAAACTTGAAGCCATTCGCAAAAATCTTTTATCAGTCTTGTACGAGTAAAATACACTGTAGTCGTAAACTACCTGTATAACAGCAAGCCAATTGCACCCTCTTTGAAACAAAGACATAAACACGTGACTTTGTTTTAACGAAATAAGGATTCAGTTTATATTAGTAAACCTATTTTATGTTGGAAGGTTTCTTAATGCCGAGGAACTAAATTGTCTAATAAACTTTTAGAGATACATGTAACAATATGGATAAAGTTTGTTCTTTTACAGAGCCAACAAAGTTCGCTGGTTAGCTGCGGGAACACCTCCAAACCAGATTCGACCTGTCAAGGGATCGGTTCACATCACAGTGAACAGGAAGTTTGTGGAATACGTCGTAAATAATCCTGTTGCAAAAGATTTCTTAAACTGGACAAGGAGAGTAGCAGTGCCAGACGAGACATTCTTTGCTTCTCTGAACCACAACCCTCAACTACAAATCCCTGGAAGTTACAAAGGTACCTGTGTTTATGTGCATAGAGAACTTCCGGTGTTCTAGAATACTGTAGTGAGACATCCTCCTGAAAGTCTTACTTTAAAGAGAGACTGGAACACCGATCCAATTTCTGTGCTCTTTTGTCTCTAAAAAGCCTTGTTCCATAAATCATGACCTCTGAAACTTGCTCTCTATCTAAAAAAAAATCTATTCTAATTTGGTCATATTTGGCATTTGAAAAATAGTATGTAGACGCATAAATCAAGATTTATACTATATTTGGTCCAATGTAGAAAGCAATTTAATATTTATCTGGAAGATCTCGTTCAGTGTACATATGATTTCAACAGTGTTAGAGATAGCCAAATTCAGATTTTGTGACACATTTTTATTTTTTAACAGGTGAACCAGAGACAGATCGATTTGATAAGCCCTTTCTAACGCGCTTTAAGAACTGGGGCACGGGGGTCTTTAACTGGCCGTGTCATGGACGTCGTGTCAGACAAATCTGTATCTTCGGAATCGGCGATCTTCCTCTTCTGGCACGAAGACCAGAATTCTTTGCCAACAAATTCTACCTGTACTATCAGACTTACGCCTTGCAGTGCATGGAAGAGCTACATTACAACAGAACAAGAGACGTGTATCACCAACAGCTTGAATTTCAAGCAGATTATTATGAGAATTTGGAATTTATCAAACACGTAGTGTAAAATTAAACTTGTATGGAAATGCTTCATTTGCCATTTGGTTTTATCATATTTGTGTACCATCAGAAAACTTCCCCAAGCTTTAAAATCTTAGGAAATAAGGAAGTAAATAGATGCACATACGGAAACATTTGTGATATTTGGGAAAAAAATTCTGGCAATTACACAATAATTTGGAACCATAGAGAATATTTAACTGGATAACAAATAAAATATGTTTGAGAAACACTGATGCCACCATATAGCAGCTTATGGCAAGGGTTGAAGGTGCTCAAATACATTATGTCAAAATCCAAAGGTCATGATCATGGTCAAAACGTACAAAAAATTCGCAAAGGAAGGCCTTTTCACAAGGAAGACACCTGTGAAATATACAAGCCCTATAGTTCTAACTGTTCAAAATCGTAGTCAAGGTTAAAGCTTATAAAAAGTAGGTCACACTCTAAGGTCAAAGGCTCAAAATATTTATATTCACTGAAAGGCCCTGTCACAATGAATACACAAGTGAAGTTTGAAAGCCTTGTCACCACTGTTCAGAAGTTATGACTAAGGTTAAAGTGCGATTTTGTTTTTTATAAAAGTTGGTCAAATTCCAAGGTCAAGAGTTTAAATTTGGTGGTACCCAAAGAAAGGTTTTTTCACAAGGAATATACTTGTGAAATATGAAAGCCATAGCCCCACCCACTCAAAGGTTATGAGCAAGGTAAAGTTTTTGCGGACAAACAGACAGACGGAGGGAAAGGGCGAAAACTATGTACCCCTGAATCTTCGATTACGGAGGCTCAAGAAAAAGAATTTTGAAGAGTGATATGTTTAATAGTTCAGTATAATCACGAAAAACAAAACGTGTCTTTTAAACATAAATGCTTCTAATTAACCATGTTCCTTCATTGCAGAGTAAGAACTTTGTACTCCGGTAATTATTTATGAAGATTCGGCATCTTCGGGGGAGATTCGGGGGCATTTAGTTTTTCGTCTGTCTTTCTGTTTGTCCGCAAAAAAACTTAATCAAAAAGGTGCTTTAATGCATCCTTTTATGTGATTTTCAAACGACAAACATTTGGGGGAAAATGTACTTTTCGCCTGTATATGTACCGTGTTGTCTTTTGAACTAAAATTCGATAACAGTACACAGTGTGAAAGAAATCTACATTTATATTGAATTAATGACCAGAGGCAGGTTGATTGTTGTCCAGTGAAGCAAATTATTTATTTAATGAAGGTGGTAAAATTTGATTTTACAAGACTGTGTCCTGTAAGTCAGTGATATGAAGAACATACTATTAGTCTCTCGGAACGACACTCTTGAGGCCCATAGAAAAATGTGAACTCCGGAAAACTTTAACTTCGAAATACAAATTTTTGTTAGGAATAATAGTGAAATACATGTACACTATTAGATTACATGCACCCAATGAGAAAGAAGCAGTCATCCAAAACATTCCTTCAGGACAATATCCCTTAATAATTGTTCCTTGATAAAGATTCTATGAGAAAAAATCATACTGTGGAAAAAAGTTCGGTTCACTTTGCCTTTCAAGCATTCAATTTGGATATTTATACAAAAAATGATTATAATCCACGAAGATTTACTCTTAAATTTTATTTTTGGTGTTTCCCTATTGAAAAACAAGGTACATTTCTACAGCCTAAAATCACAGTCCGAATCGGTTATGGGCAACTAGAAAATGAACACTATGGAATATCACACAAAGTGGTCCTCTTGAATTAAAAGCCGAGATGAAAAGGTTGTTTCGACTGAAAGTGGCCTTTTTCTTGGTTTTTATCTTTTGTTCGTCTCTTGTTTTCCTTCTCATCTGCACATTTTCTGGTGTTTCTACAAATCCAAAGCAAGTGTTCTGGACATTCATTGCGACGAATATAACCTACAACCATAACGGAAGTCTCACTATTTTTGGGAGTTCCAGGAACGTAAAGGATTTTCTGTTTGTGTTGGAAATGAAAAACATAACGCAAATTTCAAATGAAATATTAAAGGAGTTCGAAGAGAGAACATCCCAAAACGACAACAAGCTGCAAGAAATGGTGGAAAAGTTTGATTATGGGTATGACCCAACGTTCGTTTCCTATTCTCCTCTATACCGTTCAACAGAATTGGGGGAATTTGAGGAAAAAGAAAGGCATATACATCCAAACAATAGGCATGTTCAGGAGGTAAATTGTAGGTTGTTATTCGAAGGAAATGAAAAAGAAATTACCAAAGCTAGGAATTGGAATCCAAACGAACAACAAATACTCGGAGAGCGTATTGTTTCTCAAACGAAGAATTGTAATAAATTCATAGAAAACAGAGGATATATAATGCATTCTTTGTCGGAAGAGGAGAAAAATTTCCCAATTGCTTACGGTATTATGGTTTACAAAAGTCCAGAACAATTTGAAATTTTGTTGAGAGCTATATATCGTCCGCAAAATGTTTACTGTGTTCACGTAGACAGGAAAACTAGCGAAAGTGTTTTTCAAGACTTTGCAAGTATAGTAAATTGTTTTCCCAACGTTTTCCTTTCGTCTCAACGAGTAGTCGTGAGTTGGGGGAAAATGGGAGTTTTGCTGTCACAAATAACTTGTATGATAGATTTATTGAAGCTGGGTAAATGGAAATATTTTATTAATCTAACGGGTCAGGAATTTCCTCTCCGAACCAACTATGAACTGGTAAAGATATTAAAGATTTACAACGGATTTAATGATATAGAGGGCGTGATTGACAGGTAGGTTCTATACTGTTCTGATTTCAAGTGAACTCTAAATGCACCCTGCTAATGTACTTTAGAAAGTGTCAAGGTGTTTTTTCCTATTAAAAAGAGATACATTTATAGATATTTGAGTAGTAAAGAACGACCTTCATACAGATTTTATCGTCTAAAGCTTTAATGATAAATAACAAAACATTTTTATGTACTATAATATAGTAAATCATTCATATTCTCTCATATTTTATATCTAATAATGGATTTTTTTTAAAAAGATATTGTCATAAAGTTAAAAAGTTTTTCAAAGTTTTGTATGGAAAAAAGCGACATAAGTCTCATCTTAGCACCTAAGAAACCTTGAGATTTCTTTTAATTTTTGGATCTATTATTTATGCCAATTCTAATCAAAATATGTCAAAAAATATAAATCATTCCATGCATCAATTTTTTTGTTTGTGCTAAGTATCCTTAATAATAAAAAAAATAAAATTTAGAACTAGTATGTGTATCATTAATTTACTCATAGACTACTAGACTTTATGACAATATACTCCTTTACTACGATATGGCAATAAAAATGAAAGATAAACAAATTCTATTGTACCATATGGGACCAAGTGTGTGGGGATCAAATTCCCATGTAAAAAAAATGAAATAACAGATTAATCAAAATGTTTTTAAGTGAAAAAAATACCATTTCTTTGGGAATATTTTATAATTAGAAAGAAGACAAATCGTTGGGCATGGGCAGGATGGCCCCCACATCAAATTCGCCCCGTGAAAGGATCAGTGCTAATCACAGCTAGCAGGGAATTCATTCAGCATGTGATCAGGAGTAGAGTGACCTTAGATTTTTTAAAGTGGCTAAGACAAACTTCTGTACCGGATGAGACATTCTTTTCCTCACTGAACCATAATCCTCAGCTGGGAATACCCGGAAGTTACAAGGGTAAGCGGCGTAACTCTATGCCATTATCATTCCTTTGAAATGGATTGAAAATTCTCTTCTATTCATCATATAAAAACTTCTGATTTTCCAGAAGAAATCTGAATTCCTACCATTCTTAAGAACCTTTTTTCAAGAGAGTTCCGATTTTGTGGTAAATTCATGCAGATTGCTATGTAGATTTGAAAAGTATAGTCATATTGCTTTTCCAATGAAGAACATGCGTTTGCATGAGGAAAATTACAACCTTACGGAAGATATTTTCTGTTTATGCTCTTGAATGCCATTATATTTTGTTTTACGCATGCGCAATCTATAATTTTTTAACACGTCTTTTTTTCTTTAGGAAAACCACAAAAAGATCCAGTCTTTAAACCGTTTCTGACCCGATTCGTCAACTGGTATGGTAGTGAATTCCCGTGTGGAGGGGAATATGTGACCGATGTCTGCATCCTCGGAATAACCGATCTTCCTCTCCTGGCGAGGCGGCCTGAGCTGTTTGCCAACAAATTCTACATAAACAATCAACCTCATACATTAAGGTGTTTGGAGGAGTTGCATTTTAATAGAACTAGGGATGAATATTTTGGGAAACTTCACTTTCAGACTGATTATTATGAAAGTTTAAAATTTATCAAAAATATTGTAAAATGACTTTTAATTTTTTTTTTTCGTCACCTGAAAATGTTAAGTTTGTCACAATATTTTGTTAACATATCCAAATATTTGCGTATTATTTACTCACAAATACTGGCATATTCATGGCATTCTTCTTTTTGATGATTGGATACATGCATTTTAATATATGGAAAAACGATGTACAAAGATTTTTTTTAATCGTAAGATATCTTAGGGTAGTCTTCTTCAGTGGGTATCAGGTTTTATTGAGATAAGTTAAAAACTCATTATACAATTTAAAAATAACCTTGGTTCTTCACTTATGCCAATAAATATGACGAAAGAAGTAACCAAGGATATATTTTATTGAAACTATTATTCTGTATAATACACGCAGAAAACAATTCCAGAGAAACGTGACATCAGTGTGTTGATTGTTCATGCAGGTTGTCATTTTCACCCTACAAACAAAATAAACATACATGTACATGTATAAAAAGTGAATTAGAGCCGACATGTCATATTCATTGGTCAAAGAAAACAATATAGAATGGAACTAGAATGTTTGGTAAAAGTTCATATGCAAAGCAAACTCTTCCACTTGTATATAAAGAATTGAAATTTAATGTTTTTTTAATTTTCAAATTAAATTGCATTTCTAAAACTATGGAATCAAGAAAAATCAAAAATAACTTGCCGCTGAAGGGTCTATTGTTATACGTCATAGACATCCCAGCTTTGTTTCCTCCTTGGCGAAATGGGTTTCCTCCTGGATTTTCACTTCCCATTCCTCCACTCTGCATCTGAGATTCAAAAGGAGTCCCGAAGGAACCGTGACTGTAATCGCTACCCGGATCTGATTTCATCTATGAATCAAACAGTTTCTGCTATAAATTATGCATAATCTTCTCAGTTTTGGGTTTTATCAATCATCTTTCTTTTTCACTTGATGGCACTGCCACATTAAACCTGTGAAATTATTGTTCTGAATTATGAGAGTACTTACATTTGAGTTAAAAGGATTGGATATGAGCTCATTATAATTATCCACGTGTTTGTCAAAAGGAGTCTCGTAACCACTAGAACTTCCGGTTCCACTGCCAGTGACGTAACTTGCCGCGTTTCCAGCGTTATATCGGCTAGATGCACTGGAATCTATATTATAGGTTCCCCCTACAAAGTTTCCTAAATTTTACTGAAACTTTCTTTGAAAACACAATATTCACCCACACTTTAATTAACGCGATCGGTCTTGATTGAGATCTGAAGTGAAATAGAATTTTAACCCATTGTAAATAATATTTACCCGAGTAACCAACAGCTGCATAGTTATGTCCGCCAAGAGAAGAAGCGGCGTCCACATGATAGTTGGAACCTTTGTACTGAGTTTCAGCGTGTGAAATAAACGGACTTTGGACCTGTTTGAATGGTCGAGTATCAAATGGACCCGGCTCGTCTGTCTGTTTTCCACCAGAGAGGGAGCCTTAAAAAGCAGATGGAAATTACTTAGGATGCAAGTGATCAATTTCATAAATTCAGTGAAGAATCGTGAATAAATTAAAAACACAGACCACCTGGAAACAGTCAGGTGCCCAAAAGAATTAAGCATCCCTTGTCGATCAGTCACGTCCGTCCTATAAGCCCTTTGTGTTGATCAAGTAAACAAATTAATCCGTATACAAAATTGGCTGTATACAATGATCTTTAGAATAGTTAGTTGGGAACATGTCATGCAGTCAAAATATGACCCAACAATTGGCTATATCTGCAAACAGGATTATTGTAACATAACGGCCATAGAATTTGCGAAATGTTGACTTTTAACGAGATAGTTAAAAACCCTGTTGCATTAACTTTTTGTCAGTGGTCTGCTACGGTTTTAAGAGTGACGTACGGAATCAGTCTTGTGACATTAACATCACACTAGAAACCCTTGCTCATTCTTAGTGAATTAACTTTAATCATTTTCAAATACGTCGTAGTTATAATACAAAATAGGTGTCTGTCTCTCCTCCATCTATTTACATGCATTTTAACATTGAATTTTAATTTTGAAAAAAAAAACGTTTCTTAAACGTTGAAGATTAAAAAAAAACATCTAGATAATATCCTAAGAACTATTACATCGATTAAGCATTGATCACTGTTCCATTACCATAATGAAGTTGAACTAGAATTGAACATGTCAAGAGACACAAAGAAAGACAACTTGGAAAAGGAAAAATAAATTTGAACATTTTTAATTCATATCCCTATACATGTAGCACTGACAAATGAAACTGGCTTGAAATATCCTACTGAATGGTAATACGAGTATATGAAAAAAAAGGCTAATTTGTGACTATATTATATTCAAAAGACAGACTTGAAGATAACATCACGTCGTAGGTAAAGCCTTCTTCTCGTTACAGATATGGACGGTGCAAACATATTTCTTATCTAACAGGTTTCTTACATTACTGAAATATTCTATAGTTTCTGTCTTACCTGCTGAACTATGACCCGTATGACCTCTCACGTAGTTCACCCCTGATCCAAAGGAATTAGAATTGCTGCTGCTGTAATCTTTTCCGTCGAAAGGTTTCTCCAGAAGCTGTGATTCGTAATTGTTTGGGTTGTAAAGCTGCGATAACATTTGTTCATATTTGGCCGTGTCAAATCGTGTGGATTGTCTCTAGTTTGAAAAATATATACAGGAATAATTTCTTCATAAAGAATTGACTCTTGTTAATCCTAAAAAAATTGTTTACGGGGAATTTTTGTTCTCTTCGCTTTCAGCCGCTGTCGTTTCTGTTACTGCTATGGAATTGGGCAAGTTCTAAACTTGGCACAAGGAAGAGAATAGAAACCCTTACTCTAAATCAATCTAATCAAAACTAGATGTTAGATTCGCCCGCACTACACTAACGATATTAGTGTAGCGAGTCTGCGAGATTGACTTTAAATGTTGTGGCAAAATCTTGAAACACAGATACGGAAATTATAATCAAAGTATATACACTTTTTATAGATAGTCTTCTTTGTATTTCAAAGAAGGTGAAAATAATTAAAGAGGCTGGGTGGTCGTTGCCATTTTTAGACTTTTTTGATCTCCTTTAGAAGAAGAGCTCCATATAAAGATATAATAAAATGATCAAATTTCACAACTAAAATTTATGAAATTTTTCTTTGCCAAATGATAGTTGACAGCTCAAGATATCATATCTAAAAAAATAAGTTATATCTGGTGGTTAATAAAAAAATAATCTGTTGACCCCCCAGCCTCCTTAAGAACAAAAATGCCAAAGTGACTCAAATGATCAATAAATACATCTCCTAGGTCTGAATCCGTGTTGATGTAAACAGCTCCATTTGTATTGTCCGTCTGGGGGAAACCTCCACCTGAAACAATACTTTCTACTTCATTAAGACAGTAAAGCTAAAGGTATCACTGCATCAGTGTGTATGGCTTTCATTGGTTGACTTTCCATATTCTAAGAATTAACTTACCTGCAAGTCCTCCTGGTCCGGATGAATCTGTTCCCACCTGGAATGACCCTCCTGTTAACCCCCCTGGGCCCCCGTCCGTATCGATGTTTGTAGCAAATGACGATCCTGTGAGACCGCCGGGGCCTCCTGAATTTGCGACCAAGGAACTGGCATCCATTGGGTTTCCTACGGCTGGAAAAGGATGGAATGGAAGATAATGAATCTGGGTATTTATGATACTGTTTAGATAAACATTTAAGATCGATTTACCTTAAATTCTATGGAGAAATAAAACTGAAAGCAATGCTTCGAATCTTTGTATATTTTCAAGAAAGCTTTGCACCATTTGATCAGAATTTTCTGTCACGTTTAAATTATTAAGCAAGTTTTTGAGACGAATGATGATATTGTTTGACATTTCTTAAAGGTTAAACAGTAGCAGTACCATTATTTGTTGCCAGTGCTCCGCCCATACTTCCAAAATCAACACCTTGAAATGTTGATGTACCAAAAGGAGACTTTCCACCTGTAAGTTCCAAATAAATTTAATTCTTACAACTACAATACATGTATTTTTGAATTGCAATATTTCTGTTGAATATAATGAATTTAAAATCATTACTAAGTACCTAGTGCCGAGTTGGAAATTTTGAATGGAGTTTCACCGGAACCTGCTTTGGCGGCTGTGCTAAAAGGACTTGCCATTTTGCCTCCATTGGCTTTGAAAGGACTAGATCCACCTGCATTTCCAGCTGTACTAAAAGGTCCAGGTCCCATTCCTTTTCCCCCACCTTTGGCAGCATTACTGAATGGACTTCCTCCAGAACTCATAGATCCACCACTATTGCTGTTACCGTTTACAATGGAAAATGGACTGGATCCGCTCCCACTACCGCCGGATCCACCATTTGCATTAAATGGACCACCCCCTCCTTGCATGGCACCATTCCCCGAGTTGCTTCCGGAAAATCCTCCTCCTCCTCCATTTCCATTGGAAAACGGACTAGACCCGCTCCCAAATCCTCCCGAACCACCACCATTACCATTTGCATTAAATGGACCACCACCTCCTTGAATGGCACCGTTTCCTGAGTTGCTACCTGGAAATCCTCCTTCTCCATTCCCATTTGAATTAAACGGACTAGATCCGCCCCCAAAACCTCCCGAACCACCATTTCCACTGAACGGACCATCCCCTCCTTGATTACCACCACTCCCAGAAGTGCTACCAGGAAAAATACCTGCATTTCCATTTGAGTTAAACGGGCTACCGCTGCTGCCACTGAAATCTCTTCCACCGTTTGCATTTAAGAGGTTTCCACTGAAACTGACCGGTCTTTCATTACTGGCCGGAAAACCAGTACCTGCTGAAGAACTGTCGCCCCCATTTCTG
Organism: Saccostrea cuccullata; assembly: GCF_032062105.1. Lineage (NCBI taxonomy): Eukaryota > Metazoa > Mollusca > Bivalvia > Ostreida > Ostreidae > Saccostrea > Saccostrea cuccullata. The sequence continues at coordinate 154,323 of NW_026933545.1, forward strand.
TCAGAGCCACTAAACTGGTTACCTAGAAAACCACTCCTTTTGTGGTACTCTTGTTTGTTAATTTTAAATCCACAGATCACATTGCTAGTCACAATGAAAAAAAGGAATAAAGGAGATTGTAGGAACATTTTGGTTGGCAATTCAGCTGACAAAAAGTAGATAAATATACTCAAAGTATACGTAACACTTTTTCTGTATTTTTCAGCTGAAATATTCTTTAAAAATTTTAAAAGTCCGGAAAAAACTTTTGTTGTACGATTATATTGCCATCGTTGTCCCACTCGGTACTTGGGGGTTAGGGTAAGAACATCTGCCTTTTATCAGGGAGTCATGCGATTACATGTACATGTTCCTCACCTTCAAGATCAACCTTACATAATGATCGATGTGTAAGAATTCAATGAATGAAGGAAGGATAAAAGTTAGTTGATTAAGTATCTTAATTTTAAAGATCATGGAAAGTGCATGATAAATGTCTGATAAAAAAGGAAGTGGTATTTGAATAAATGAAACAATATTGTGGAAATTGAATAACGATGCATCTATATTAGGTTTATAAAGGAATGTTTATTTTTCTTTTCAAATAAAAGTTCCAAATGTATAAACTATTATTTCAATATCAATCAGGATTATTTAATTAAACTTCTTTTTTTTAAATCAATACAATAAATCATGTAACCAGCATTTCCGAGAATTATACAAGCCGCTCAATTCAGTTCAACTTAAAGAATGTCATTAAGTTTTTGTAAAATCAAACTTTACATTGGTCTCACACTTCTTGTAGATTCTTTTATATACTCCGTACATTTAAACAGTTACTCCAGTACTTCTTCGTCTCTGGCGGCGTTTCTATATATCAAACGTCATTGACGTTTACGAATTGGTGCCATAATAAAATTATGAGTTCTGTCTGTTTAGTTTTAAAATCTCCTTTCTTTTTTAGCGTATACCAAGTTTGCTCCACTAAATTGTTACAATACACAGAAATAAAGATATAGAATTATAATATTTTATTATTTAAAGTAATGGCTACAGTGAAATTACAAAGTGGCGCATCATGCACAGGCACATAACGAATGGATGTCCCCTCCTTTTCTGAGAATTGTTGTTATCCAAAATAAACAGTCTGATTAAAACCAGACTGCAAAATAAACGAATTCCTGGTCATTCATATCTTTATTTCCATTTCTGATATCATTTTCCGTTTTTATTATAAGCTGGTATCATGTCAGGTTTTAGAGATTGTCTACTCAATGCGTATATAGAAATACTAGAGGTACATGCATGTAAATTTACATACCAATCCATCCATTCCATGAGAGATTGTATCCATTCGTCAGATGCCAGCAGTATCATGTCGAGTTGAAAGATGCACCCCCCCCACACACACCCAAACATACATACACACCTTCATCTATATTCGTCAAAGTTGTTCATCACTACTTCGAAGGTTACAGAGACATACATTGTATTACGTAATGTCATTTCATATATTGCAAGCATTTGTGTTAATTTCCAACAAATTATATGCAGTTATTCTGTCATGTGATGGCAATTTTATAAAGGCAGGTTCCCCTATATAAATTGTAACCCTGCTTTTCCATGTAAACTTTTATATATGGCCATTCATTCTTAGCACCTCATTTTCCCTTTTGTTTGAGTGAATGACGGAGCGCATCTTTAAATTGAAGGAAATGGGATTGAATTCTTACGAAGAATAAATACGTACTTATTTCTGAAAGGGATAATCGAACGTGACAATTGTACTTAAACATGCATGTATCATAGCGCCACATATTCTACAAACGCAGCGGCCGGAGAATCAAAGGTAAGACAAAGTCTAAAATTGCTTTCTAAATTAATCATGTCCGTACATGTACCGGTATATTGGTAAATTGAATTAACAAAAAATGTTTATAATTTTATTCTAGTTTGTCAAGATGTATATGATATGACTTTAGTTCCGTTGCTCATAAATGATAATTTTTTGCTTTCCTTTAATATGTACGTCTAAAAGGTTTTAAGTTTTAGTAAGCGTGTAAGATTTTGGAAAATATTTTGTTTGAATACAATTTTTGAGTGATTCATTAAAAACATTTTTAAGGAGGAATGCCACACCAACTTTTTATTTCATAGATCTCTGAGTCAACCTTTTTAAACAATGGTTCCAGCATTGAAAGGCCGACGTTAGCTCTTAATTATTTTATATGATTTTTTTTTTTATTTTTTCAAAGAAAATTAAAAAAAAATTATTTACATCTAAATTAGATGTTTTCTTGTAAAAATTTTGCTGTAAATAATTGCATCACATAAATACCTAATAAAATATGTAAAGAAAAGCCGTATAAATAAAAAATATTTATGAAAATAAAACACATAATTTGTGAATATTTTTTAAACTTGTGGTTAAAATCTTCTTAAAACCAGTCACAACTGGGAAGAACATGTTCATTAATCATATTTATAAAAGAAATTGAAACGAAATAGCCAAATTTTAGAGAAATTAATTTTTTTTTTTAATTTTGGCCAGTTCCGATCAAAATTAAACCGATCCCAACCATAATTGTACAATTATTGAAAATAAATAACATTTCAGTAAGAAGACTAGTCTGGGTGTAATAAGGGTTAAAACATTATTGAACTTGACAATAAAATAGATTTCTTCATTGTAAATACATGAAGAGGCAATAATTTTTTTCATTTTGTGTTAATTTTGATCTTAATCGGGTAAGATCCAAATATTTAAAAAAAAAAATTTCTCTAAAATTTCTCAATTTCATTTCAATAAATTTCTTTTAAAAATATGATTGACAAACATGTTGTCCTCAGTTGTGACTAGTTTTATGGTGTTTTTAACCATAGGTTTAAAAAATATTTACAAATAACGTGTTTTATTTTCATAAGTAATTTTTTATAAAAAAAAAAAATTAAAACGTCTAACAAACCTTTCTTTACATATTTTATTAGATATTGATATGATGCATTCATTTACAGCAAACTTTTAACTCGCAAACATTTTATTTGGATATAAATATTTTTTTTTTCCTTTTCTTTGAAAAAATACAAAAAAAAAAAAAAATAATAATAATAATAATAATTAAAAAAATATATATATAATATTTAAGAGCTTATATCGGCCTTTAAAAAGGATGACTCAAAGATCAATAAAATAAAGTTGGTGTGGCATTCCACCTTAATTTCAACGAGCTCTATTGGTTGAAGAAGCTGCATAAAGTAACATTATTCTAGTTAATGATTTTTTTATCAAGCCAATAAATAAGTGTTTATGAACTGCCATTAAAACACCTATTATCTTGACACAAAATCATGAAAATGTGAACGTGATGTCCATATTGGGAAATATTTAAACTATTTTGAGTTGGGCTCGAGACCCAAGTAAACAAAGTTACTCGGAACTCCTCGGCTTCACCAAAGGCGGAATTAGGAACCTGCTTAGACTGGTACCCTGACATTGGTTAACGGGCGCAAGCGCCCTAAAAAACCAACGACAGGTAACCACTGCCATTTTATCGCGTCACAGGAAACAGCACTGATGAAAAAATCTATATTTAGACTAGCGTAAATCCAGAAGTGCTGAAGTAAATAAACCCTTCTCTCTGCACTCTACACTGCTGTTAACAAAGAAAGTAGACGGATTTTAAGCATCTATAAAACCATAAAGAAGTGCTGCCTCAAAAACCATTAAATGCAAAGCGATATCACAGGTCCCATGTGCATATCCTACCAAAATAATTCAAATCAAGATCTATTGCATGATTAATTTACCTACATATTTACCACTGATATGATAATTAAATCATCGATTTAGTTATAACACTTGTTCTTTATAATTATTTATGTTCTAAAGTTTACGGGGAATGCTATATAACTCGTCCCTCTAACTCCAAGTGTTATGGTATGCACCAGGGAGGATTACAACGTTTAACACTACGGAACATTTGAAAGTTCATTGTGACAATATATTGTAAGTTAATGATATATAAAAGTCTTTACTATGTTGTTTGAATAATTTCACCGTATTCAATTCACTCTATTCATCAAGAAAGATATGCTATGTTTTGTTTTCTCTGTTATTTAAATCGCTGGATCCACCTAACATTCTTCTCTGCAAGCATTGATACTATTTATTTTTGGAATGCGCAGTACTATGCGCGAAGCAAGCAGTGAGTTTTTCCACTGTCATGGCGGCGGAGGTTACCTGTCCTTGTAATTCCTAGCGGCAGCGACTGGAATCAAGGGCAGAGAACCAGTGCTAGAACCTGCTCCGATTATCTTTTCTTTAGAGGGCGCCACAGGCAAACACGGTCCTGTATCGGAACACCCTCGCGCCTTATCAGTAGTTACCGATCGAAGAAAAACGTAAACAATCTGCTGTCAAACACATGCTCGTAAAACATGCCTGAAACTTGTTGTTGTGTGCCGAATTGTAGTAATCGGGGTGGCCATATATTTCCAACAGATCCGTTAAGAAGAAAAGCATGGATACACGCAATAAAACGTGGTGAAACTCGTTTTCAAAGCTGGACTCCGTCAACTCATGCTGTTGTTTGCAGAGCACATTTTAAATCAGACGACTATTTGACTGAAACCCAGCATGGTAACAATATTTATTTATTTATTTTGAAATCTTTGATAAGCATGTGCAAAGTAATGTTAATAGATTTTATTCTGAGCAATGATTATGCCTTATTTGCTTAGATGAAATGCACTAAAATATCGAATCCCTTGTTTACCTCTCATACGAAGTAATCTGATAACGTTTTACATGAATTTTTTTGTATTTTTACAGACACTGCCACATGCAGACTCCCCACTGACAACTTCAATTACTGGTCATTTATTACAAACGCATTATCTTTTAACAATATAAACACAAGGCATGTCTAAAAGAACACATGCTGTTGCCTGATAATTTATGCATATCTACCAGTACAAGATACTGTGTTTTGACATTGATGTCTAATTAGCACCCTGCTTAAAAACAAATTTGACCTGTTTAGTTGAATTAATAAACACATGGGCATGTTTTGTAACATCAATTTTATAACAATAATACTTGTAATAATAAAAATATTTTAGTAAATTTATATTTGTTTTATTTGCTTTAAAAAGTTAGTTCAAATTATAAATTAATTATTTAATAAATAATCTAGTACTATGAACAAGTATTGATATATTAAATAATTTAATTCTTAGGAACTACTCCTTTAAGTAAAAGATTGAAGAAAACTGCAGTGCCAAGCATTTTTCCCTGGGTAGAGCCAAGTCCACATTCACATGAACGAGCCGACAGAGCCAAGTCCAGAGGCATCAAACGAAAACTAGCAGAAGAATTTTCTGCTTCGTCTTCCATAGATGAATTCATCTATACATCAGCTGATGATCTGCAAGTATCCGAGGAAATTGTATCTAACTCTACCCAAATTTTGGCTGAAGAAATTCAAGTCACTGTTCAGAAATCTGACGTTAAATTTTTTGATGTACAGACACAAACTCCTCGGTATCCCCCAATGAGTATTGAAAACTTTACAAATGATGATGCCGGAGTAAATTTCTATACTGGATTGGAAACTCTAACTAAATTTTATTTTGTTTTAAGAACCTTAGGACCCGCAGCTCACTGTTTGAATTATATTTATCATAAGGTTTCAAACATAAGTGTTCCTGACCAATTTTTCTTAGTCCTCTGCAAGTTACGGCGCCATACGACCAATTTTGAACTTTCAAGATTATTTGGAGTTTCCGAAAAGACTGTATCAAATATATTTTTTACATGGATTTTATTCATGAGTAAGCAATGGCAGGAAATCGACATTTGGCCTACAAAGTATCTTGTAAAATATTACTGTCCATCAGATTTTAAAACAAAATTTCCAAATACTAGAGTGATAATAGATGGCACAGAGTGTCCAATTAAAAGACCAAAGTTACCAAAGCCACAGCAAGCAACGTATTCTACCTATAAAAACCGTAACACGGTAAAAGTTCTTGTAGGAGCGACACCAGGTGGATTAACATCTTATATTTCTACAGCTTATGGGGGATCCACAAGTGACCGTCAAATAGTTGAAAGAAGTAGGCTGTTAGAAATGTGCAATTCTGGAGATTCAATAATGGCGGACAAAGGTTTCAATGTGCAGGATATGTTTGTACACAGGAACATTCAAATAAATACACCAACATTTTTCAAAAAGAAAAACAGAATGTCATGTGCTACTGTGATTGAGGACCGAAAAATATCCAGCAAACGTGTGCACATTGAGAGGATCATTGGACTTGCAAAAACATTCAAAATTCTGACTGAGCCTATGAATAGTTCTGAAACAAAACTTTCTTCAGAAATAATCTATGTTTGTTTCATGTTGTGTAATTTTAAGAATTGCATAGTGCCATCTTATGCATAACTTGGTATTAAAAATGACATAATAAGAGAAAAAGTCTTTATTTCATTTTTCTTTATTGCAACTACATTTTCCATCATATGTCTTGAAAAAAGTTTTTTCCAATAGAGCAGACTTAAAAAAATCTTCATAGAATTCATTCAATTTTTTCTTCATCTCATCAATAAATTTATCATCCCTTTCTATTGCAAAGAACAAAAAGTCATTGAAAGTATACACAACAAATATACACTCATTTTTCTCTGCACAGTAAAGTTGTCCTTGGACCTGATAGTAATAGTCATGGGTTTTATTCAAATAAAATTTACTTCCAGACTGCTTGATATAAGGAACTGTTTTTGAGGAAATAAAACTGTTTCTTGCCACATATGGACACTTAACTTCAATCAAGGTGTCATCGTCAATAATACCATCTGGGGTTGCTGCTAAATGAGGGGAGTCCAGACTGACACAAATTCCACTATTGTAAACTGTGCGTCCCGAAATTTCCTGGTACTTCTTCACAGCTTCTTTTTCGTATTTTCTTCCATGAAGAATAGGTTTAGCATTAATTTTTTGTGCCTTTGTTGTTAAAAAGTCAGCAAGTTTCACCTTATCAGTTCGATCAGTTGCTTTACATATTCTCCCGAATACCGAAGAATGAAGACGTTTGCAACGTTCCTCAAACCAAAGGTCGTTGGCCGCTTGTGTAGCTGTTTTTATCATAACTTGACGTGCATTCTCCTCTGAAATTTCTGATACATTTAAAAGTTTCAAATGATTTTCACTAAACGTGTCTTTTAGATAGTCATGGTCCAGGTTGTAAGCTTTCATGTTTACAGGCTCATACAGCTGAAAAATTGGAGTCTTACTAATACCTGGGTAATTCAAGCACACATTTCTAAAGTAAGACTGGTATCCCGGATTGCCTCTAAATTCAACTGGACGAGGGTCATAGTCATTATTGCATACTTCGTCACAGCCTGGCATGTCCAACTGTCTTGCTTTCATAGGGCTTCCTTTATGGGGCTTAGCACGATGAAAAGTTTGTAACCTCTGTGTGCAGGTGAGTTCTGTTTTGTATGTCCCATGCTTAACAAAATCTGCACATGAAAAAAGTACAGCACAGACATGCTTGCAATGTGCATCGGGTCCCATGCCTGCCGCACATTCACATTGAGACTCTATAACACTTCTGTCTTTTCCTATCATAATGTCAACAACATATTTCACAGACTTCATCATTGAAGCTTTTACACTACTTCTAACGAACCAATTTGAATCATGAAATGTCACCCTCACATACTGGATAAACCCATCGTTGTACATATCCCTTCCTTTCTTATCAGTTGTCTTATTAAACTTCGACAAGAAAGTGGAAATTTCTGCCTCTGTGCAACCTGGAAAGGTCTTGTCACCATGAAGGTCCTTGTAGAGTTGTGGATCTGGCGTCATCATCATAAATTCAGGTCCATAAACATCGGTCTTAGCACAATGTGCATTTCTTCTGTAGGCTTCAAGTCTGCAATAAAATAAGCATATTTAATTCTTTTTCATGTATATTTTGAGTGAAACATAGCTGCAACAATCAGGAAATAATAATACTGCTTCATAATAAAAATGTAGAGAAGTATTCTTATTTTACTGCAAGCACCAAGCAATATGAGATCGATGTTAGAATTACCGAGGAAATTCAAGTTAAAAATCTAACACGCTAAAGTTGCAGATTATTTAAGAATTAGTTTCTTAAACGAGGTAATTCTGATATTTACTGTCAATTTGACTTAATGTTAATCTTTTACACACCATTGATAATTATTTACTGTGTTATTAATAATGTTTACTTGGATTTGCATGAAAACATCGTATGTTTATTTACCTCTCCACAAGTTCCCACTTCCTTCCTGATTTCTTTGCTCCAAACTTTTCTAACTCGTTCTTAAGTTCAGGTATAGTCATATCACCACAATTAGATGCCATAGTAAATTAAGGATTGTAACTGAAACGTGTGTGCTTTCCGATATCGTATTCGAGAATGGATGCTGATTATCCATCTTCACAGGTTTTATCACTTTTGTAATGGACCGCATTTTCCTGTGGCGCCCCCTACCGATACAAGATAAGATAACCGACTCCGGTTCCCCATTGCTCGAGATTTAAGGATCGCACACTGTATAGAAATTAGATCACGGTGTGTTTACGAGGGTGGAATACTACGTAGAAGGGCAATGCAAAAGGCTGCGAGGTTTTTCAGGTATGGATTGTCATGGAATGAATTAGGAATAAATGCCAACAGACTGCAGGGGCGAACTCAGATTTTACGTGAGACAGGGGCATGGAGTCGCACATTATCAACAAAACCATCGCAAAGTAGCAGCTCCAATGATCAAGACAAGAGCCATGACAGCAGTCGAATGTTCACAAATCTTAAAGTTTGCGTAGCATTAGGGGTCACAGGTATGTTAACTTATTGCTTATCAGAAAACGTAATTTCAGTGTTTAACAATTTTTGCATAAAATGCTCCTAATCTAGCCTTGATATCAAATAAGGGTTTACCAGGTCCAGTCCAAAGACTATTTCTACCTACGTAGCTATTAATAGCTACGTAGGTATTTAAACCTACCCAAAGTAGCTATTTTTACCTACTTTTGGTATTATCTACATTTTGTGGCCAAAAGACCAAAAGCCGCAATGTGTTGAATACCATATATTTTGATACAGTCACACTAATGATGAATACAACAAAATTTTGGTAAAAAAAATGATTACTTCCTGAATCGGCAATTCTACACTAGTTTCTATGCAAAATTCATATTATACGAAGTAATCATTTTTTGGCCAAATTTTTGTCATATCTATCACCAGTGTGAAGGTATCAAGAAATTTGGAGCTAACCGTGTTGCGCCGTTCCTGCGTTTGGCCACAAAAAGCAGATAATACAAAAAGTAGGTAAAAATAGCTACTTTGGATAGGTTTAAATACCTACGTAGCTATTAACAGCTACGTAGGTAGAAATAGTCTTTGGACTGGACCTGTTTACATTAAGGTTCATTGACCCCCCAGATAAGGAGGTAACTCTTACCAAGAATAATTTTCTTTCATATAATTTTTTATTGAGAAGTTGAAAATAATATTGGCACACCATTGAAATGTAAATATTTTATAAAGACTTAAGTATAAAAAAAACATGCTAAATTATAGGATATTAACTTGAAGGGGGTGTCTACAAATACAAGAAATAATACCCAAAGTGAGCAACAAAAAAGCTTTTTACATGAATTTTCTCAAGCAGAGAGCTACTGTTTTGCAGCTAGAAATATACCAGATTAATAGATTAATAGAATCTTGAAACATTGGGTCTCATCACCACATGAGACATGTACAAAACTTTTTACTTATTATTTTATCTGCAAATTTTAATGAACTGTATCTGCTGCAAGTTAATGAAAAAACTAAAAAGGGAAAACTTATTTTACAGGAAGTGTGATATGGCTGATGTCAAAAAGAAGATATGCAGTAGAGGCTGCAACCAGTCAGACAGCTGGGGGATTAAAGCAGGGACTTCCTACCTACTCTCTAGATGAGGTAGCCAAACACAACAAAAAAGAAAATAGAATCTGGGTAAGATTTTTAAAGTTCTTTGAATTCTTTTACATGAAAATATTATGGATTTAAAAGATCAATTTCTACATCCCAGTAACAAAAAGTCTTGTTCATAAAAAGGTTAAAAAGTTGATGATTTTTTTTTTACATTTACAGGTCACATATAAAAATGGTGTGTATGACATCACAGATTATGTGTCAAACCATCCAGGGGGATCAAGAATTTTACTGGCTGCTGGCTCCTCCATTGAACCCTACTGGGAGATGTATGCAGCCCACAAACAGGACGAGATATATGAGATGCTGGAGGAATTGAGAATTGGCAACATTACAGAAAAACCAAAGGAGGAAAAAGTGGATAAGAAGGACCCGTACGCTAATGATCCACAAAGGCACATGGCATTGAAGCCCAGCTCCAAGAAACCTTTCAACGCTGAACCCCCACTTTCTCTTCTCAGATACAGTTTTCTCACACCAAATGATTTGTTCTTTGTAAGAAATCATCTACCAGTACCGGATATCGATCCAAAGAAGTACCAGTTAACAATTTCAATAGCTGGATCCAAAAAATCGATAAATTTGAGTCTGAATGACTTGAAAAGAAAATTTGACAAGAAATCAGTAGTGTCTGTAGTTCAGTGTGCAGGCAATCGCAGAAGTGAGATGGTGAAAATTAAACCTGTCAAAGGTCTAAACTGGGGATCTGCAGCCATAAGCAATGCAGATTGGACAGGAGCTTGTCTGGACGATGTCTTGAAGAAAGCAGGCATAGACATTGATACAGTAAATGCTAAACATATCATATTTGATGGGGCCGATGCAGATCCTACAGGAGCTAACTATGGTGCTTCTATTCCTATCGATATGGCCAGGAGGTTGAAGAAAGATATCATTGTGGCCTATGAGATGAACGGCAAGGACATTCCAAGAGATCATGGCTATCCTGTCCGAATTATTATTCCAGGGGTTGTTGGTGCCAGGCAGGTAAATCTGATTCATTACAGGATTTCTTTGTGTCACACTTGGTATTCTAGACTTTATTTCTTTTTGTAATGAATCTTTTGTGTGTTTGAAAATTAGGTGAAATGGCTGAACAAAATTACACTGAGTGATGAAGAGAGCACGTGCCACTGGCAGCAAAGAGATTACAAAGGTTTCCATGCCTCAATTGACTGGCATAATGTGGATTTTAGGTAAACTGTTTTAATATTTCTTAACAGAATTCTTAAAAGTAAATATGATCTGTATTTAGAATAAAGTTTAAGTCTTTCATTGAGCCATTAGGTTCATAGGGCTCTGCTTATGCATGATTTCTGTGGTGTCAAGTGGATGAGAGTCATTGAATCCCATGGATGGCTCTCCATCCATCACAGACTTCGTGTATAAGCCAGTACCCATGTAATCTGGATGAACAGTTATGGTATAAACACCAAGGTAATGTTTCTTCTCTGTTGTAGTACTGTACCTGCTATCCATGAACTGCCTGTCCAGTCTGCCATCTGTGAACCTGAGCCCGGCACCGTCCTGGACGACGACTCTGAGGTCACGGTAAAAGGTTACGCCTGGAGTGGTGGGGGACGAGGAATCGTGAGGGTGGACTTGTCCGCTGACGGCGGGAAAACCTGGCACTCTGCAGAATTATCCCCCACGGACCAGCCCCTGTATAAGACGTACGCTTGGACTTTCTGGGAGGGCACTATTCCTCTCCCCAAGGACCACAAGGGAGAGGTGGAAATCATCTGCAAGGCAGTGGATTCCTCATACAATGTGCAGCCTGATAATGTGGAGGGCATTTGGAATTTGAGAGGAGTGCTGAGTAATGCTTGGCACAAGGTGCAGGTCAAAGTACCAAAGTCCTAAAAATCCTATAGAATAAAAAATGTGTCATAATTTATGTGTACATTCAGGTAAGTTACCTCAACCTCAAGTCATGAAAATATTGTGCTTCATTTTTTAATACAATAAAAATGCAGTTTCATCAAATCTTGCAGAAAATGAGAAATAAAAATTGAAAATATATACACCATATTAGCCATAATTGGACTGATGCAGTCTTTGTTTTGATTAAATGTTAGTTCTATAACATTTTTATCAAACATTATCATAAAATTGTTGAAAAATCAATAGAACAAATTAATTTTTGATTAATACCAAAGATAATTACTGATAATATTATTCCAGTGCTAAAGGTACACATTTTTTTTTTTTTCATTTTTAGATTCAGATATAAACTCCATAACTTTGAAATTTGATTAGAATTGTTGAATTAAAAAAAGTAACTGAATTGGATTTTACGCAGTATCTTTTGTTGTGCACTGTAAGCCTGGCGTGTTTTTGTGTTGTAAATCAGACAGCTCGGCTGTGTGACACTTGCTCATAATTTACACGTAAAATCTGACACACCAGAGACCCTCTTAAAATAAAGCACAGGACAGCATTGTATTATTATTATTATTATTTTTATATATAATTTCCTATTTTTTGCATGTTAAAAATCAAGTTTGAAACACGCTCCTTTTTTTCCATTTCATTTAGGGTTAAAGTGCATGATAATAATTGTAAATTTTGAAAGATCAACCCTTGTTAAATAATTTTTGCACAATTCTTCAAACAGCCAAGTACAGAGGTGCTTTTATAAACACAGACCTCAAACAAGCCAGGTGTAAATAATGTTGTCTGTCTTATAATGTGGCTTTAATTAATTTCCCTCAGGTGTATAATTCTAATTTAATTTTATTACATTCAGCTTTGCTGTTTACTGGTTATTTCTCTTTTTTAAGGATATATGATCCTCAGCCAGGGAGGATAACTCTTTAATCTATAATTTAATTCAAAAAGTCTTAAAATAAAGCTTGAAATTGAAATTTTTTCATGCAACAATTTTCATTTTATGCCTCTACGCATGATTCAATGTTCTTTTAAGTTTTAACAAACGGTTTTAAAAAAGTTGACATTTGTACCTCATGAAATTAAGTAAAACTAGTTCTAATTGTAACGGGGACCGTTACAGATGTTCCCCAAACGCTCCCCAACTCCCTTTTTGTGCAAATTTCCTTTAAAACTTTTTTCAATATGCTTAGTATCGCAGGATTTCATAAAAAAAAAAAATTAAAAGCTACAATGATATCAACTTTTTGTCATTTAACGCATTGTTCGCAAACGCACGTGCATGCACATGCAAGGTGATCATGACATGTTGTCTAAACCATTAACATATCTTTATATTTCAGAAATCAATAAAAAGTCATAAAAATATAAATTTTACTTTTTTTCAAACATATTGTTCATTTTACGCATTGCGTGTGTGCATGTACATGCAAGCACGTCCTTGCATTAAATTTTGATAGCAATATCATATAGGAATCCATAATACCTATTCATATTCTAAACTTCATCCTGTTTTGTTGAGAAACAAGAAAGATATAGGCATGTAAAGTTTCAGCCAATCAGATTGCAGCACACGTGGATTTATGTGCTTTCATGATAATTATTATATATCATGCGGTAGATCTTCATAATATGTGACTAAGTTCAAAATTTCAAAGGATTATGACGTAAAACAAGAAAGATATTGCGACTTTAGTTTCAGCCAATCAGAGCAAAGCGCACGTGCATGCGCGTAAGATCTTGCAATTTTGACCATGTCATCTTGTTCATACTACTACTATATTCATGCATTGTGAGTTTCAAAAAATTCCATCAAGAAATAGAAAAGTTACGGCTTCATCCATTATCTTGGTAATTTCACATGTTGCACGTGCGCGCTCTTTCCAGCACATGCGCATGTACGCGCTTTCATGAAAAATATTATATATCATGCTGTAGATCTTCATATTGTGTGACCAAGTTCAAAATTTCAAAGGATTATGACGAAAAACAAGAAAGATATTGAGACTTTAGTTTCAGCCAATCAGAGCGAAGCGCACGTGCATGCGCGTGAGATCTTGCTATTTTGACCATGTCAACACGTCTATACTACTAATACATACTTATATTATGAGTATCAAAGCATATAATCAAAAAATAGAAAAGTTACGGCTGTATCTATTATTTTGGTCATTTCACGCGTTGCACGTGCGCGCAAAATGACCTTCGTTCCGCAAATGTACATAACATGCCTACTGACCCTAAAAAGGTTTCACTTAAGTCGGACGTGTAGTTTACAAGATCATTCGCAGAAAAGATTTTCCCAGGAAGAAGAAAAATAATAATAATAATAACTAGTGCTAATTGTAACGGGAACCGTTACAGATGTTCCCCAAACGCTCCCCAACTCCTTTTTGGTACCATATTCCCTGTAAGCTTCATTAATTAAGACAAACTCTGTGCATTTTTGACTTTAACAACGTTTTCTCAGGAGGATACCAATTATATCCAAATTTTAGCATTGCACCCGTGCACATGTGAATGCATGTGCGTTATGATCATATCATCTTGTCTACACTATCTACATATCTTAATATACTATATATTAAAACATTCAGTCCAAAAGTATGAAAATCACTCTTTCAAACGTATTTTTCATTTCACTCGTTCCAAATGCACGCACGTGCGTGCACGTGCATGATGACCATACCTTCTTGTAGGAGTCCCTTATATCTATCTATATTCTAAATCCCATCCTGTTTGGTTGAAAAACAAGGGAGTTATAGCCATTTCAAGTTTAAGCCAATCAGATTGCAGCGCACGTGCATGCGTGTGTTTTCGTGAAAATTGTTATATATCATACTGTAGTATATCCTAATGCATGACTATGTTTTAAATTTCAAAGCATTTCGTCAAAAAACAAAGGAGATATAGCCATTTAAAGTTTCAGCCAATCAGATTGCAGCACGCGGGCATGCGCATGCTTTCATGAAAATTCTTATATATCACGCTGTATATCTTCATAATGTAGGTCTATGTTCAAAATTTCAAAGGATTATGACAAGAAACAAGAAAGATATTGAGACTTTAGTTTCAGCCAATCAGAGCGAAGCGCACGTGCATGCGCGTGAGATCTTAGTTTTTTGACCATGTCATTTTGTCTATCCTTCTAATATATACTTATAATATGAATTTCAAATCATTTCATCATTAATTTAAATAGTTACGTCTGTATCAATTATATTGGACATTTCTCGTGTTGCACGTGCGAGCTCATGCAAGCACATGTGCATGCAAATGCTTTCATGAAAAATCTTATATTACAGGTTGTAGATCTGCCTAATGTATGACTATGTTCAAAATTTCAAATGATTTTATCAAAAAACAAAAAAGATATTGAGACTTTAGTTTCAGCCAATCAAAGCGAAGTGCACGTGCATGCGCGTGCGATCTTGCTATTTTGACCATGTCATCTTGTGCATACTACTAATATATCCTTACATTATAAGTTTCAAAACATTTCGTCACAAAATAAAAAAGTTACCGTTATATCCATTATATATTGGTCATTTTAAGTTTTGCACGTGCGCGCTCTTGCAAGCACGTGCGCGCAAAATGACCTTGATTCCGCAAATCTACATAACATGCCTACTTACCCTAAAAAGGTTTCACCTAAGTCTGATGTGTAGTTTACAAGATCACTCGCGGAAAAGATTTTCCCAGGAAGAAAAATAATAATAATAATAATAAGAATAATAATAATAAGAAACAGAGTAAAAACAATATGTTCCCCAACTTCGTTTGGGGAACATAATAAGAAACAGAGTAAAAACAATATGTTCCCCAACTTCGTTTGGGGAACATAACTAGCATACTTTAAAAAAATCAAATTTCTTTTAATTTAGCCTTAGTTACCAGTGTTTATAAGCATGATTTGAAATAAGAAGTGATGTACGGTGTTTTCTTTGAAAGGAAACACTTCATACACTATGCATTATGAAACGATGGAAGTAAGTAGGAGAAAGTAAAGTACCAAATAAGTGTAAAATTCATGCAATTTTCTTTAAAAGCCTGGATACCTATGATTTTTATTCCTAAAATGTATTTCTTGATCAACCATCAATTAAAAAATATGCAGTAGGTAGTTCAAATTGCATTTCCTGAAAAATTATTTGAGATTTACTAATTTTCCCTATATAATATGATTAAATTTAAAGATGAAGTTTGAAGAAACACCGTGGGTAAATACATTTTAATTTGAGAATTTAGAGACATCTTTGTGAGCAATTTCAATTACTCAATGCCTGATTTTCAGAACCTGAGGATCGGATAACCTTAAGCCACAACAATTTTATTTCTTGTTCGTCGGACATTTGATGAAAAAAATTACGAGCGGGCAAGCGGTTAAATAATAATATTATTAATTTTTTTGTATGCGTGATTTTTAGGCGGAGCGTGAAATAATTTGAGCGGTCAATTATATTTTTTTGATTTGAAGAGTAATCAGATTAAAATTAAGATAAATAGAGCGGAAATGGAATAGAAAACAGCACAGAATTCCCATGGTGCGGGAAATTTAAATAAATATTATTTATATAGTTTTGTTAAAATACGAGCCCGCGGGTCCGGCGAACAAGAATTTTAATTGGTGTGGCCTTAGAGAGGAATACATACATAGCATGGAGAACATTTTGTTGACAGTCTACCGTGAAGATGTTTCTGTTGAAGTATTGATCCAATTTAAGTCAGTATTAAGAGATATAGACGATGTATGTTTTGAAGGAAGAACAAAGGATGCTAATTTTTGTGGAAATTTATAGCAGTAAATTAAGTTTTGCAGATATATTTTAGTATAGATTAGCTTTGTTTTAATAGTGTAAAACATTTCAAATTTTCATCATTGCTCTCAAAGAGATTAATCATAAATTGAACAAGGTATGTTGAAATTCGTGAAATAGCACAATGATTTAAAAATCATTGAAATCATACATGTATAACAGAAACCATGGCTGCAGAGAGAGAGGGAGAGAGAGATAAAGAAATATAGAGTGAGAGAGTTTTCAATTATAATGAAAATTATAATTTTGTACATGTATTTCTTCTACATATATAAATTTAAGAAATTATATATATATTATGAAGGGAATAACCACACTGAATGTGAATTTGATGTGGTGCGTATGTTATTTATGTGACTTTGTATTTTCTTAATAAAAATAAAAATCCAGTTTTTAAATGTTTTTTTTTAATTTACTGACAAACTCTGATACTAGTATGCATACACATTCTGTGGATTTGAGGTAACAGATTCATATAATAAATTGAGTTAAAAGACTTGCATTTTACAAGTAAATGTTCATACATAAACAGTCCAACCTCGTTAACGCGTACTCTACGGGACTAAGAACACGGGACAAAATGAATCCATTTTTTTCTTTTGAAAATATATGAGTATAGCAAAGTTTAGAACCCAAATCACTGTAAAGCAAAAAAAAAAAAAACATGACAAAAATTGGTGCTGAAAACAGGATGTAGTCGCAGTCGTTATTGTTAACCTCACAGTCCAGGAAGTTGAGACGCCACTTCTTGCCAATGGAAAACTGGAAATATAGACCTGCACTACGCAGTTTATATGTAATACGGCATTTGAACGGGACCTCGCTTTATACGGTCTCATTCGAAGGACCGGTCTCCACGCCGTGCTGTGAAATTCGAACCTGCGACGTAAGGATCAAATCCTTTCTAGCGTAAACGCTTTTGAAAACCACTGCGTCACGTGGATGACACCTTGAAATTGTACTCCAAAGGTACGTATCAAGTGTTTTATTCCATGTATGTGACTTATCTTCGATGATTGTGACTCACTGATTAGAGCATTTTGTTCTTGAAGTCGCAGAGTCATGAGCTGATCCTTGTGTCCCAGGTTCAAATCCTTCCGAGGTACTTTAAGAGACTTAGCCTTTGCTAGTTAGAATAATCTGTGTCTCGTGACAAGCCCTCACCACAGTTAAGTATAAGTCACATTATCCAGCGATGGGATATACGATGAGATACCGATGCGTTTTTTGATGAAAATGGCGTGGTTGCCGGCCGGGCACCACTAGTGATCGGACGGTGACCGAGTCTTTTTTGTGAATCGGTAGGGTCATCGGTAGGACATAATTCGTAGTTAAAATTCAGCGATGTCTCCAACGATGCCTCACATCGCTCCTCATCGGTAACCCATCATTAACACATCTTTCAAGGATGCGCCGATGTATGGCCGAGCATCGTCCAATATCCGTTGAATCTGAGGTCATCGGGGGGTTGAGTGGTGTTCAACAGATAACGACCGATCATCGGTCGATGTTCGACCAAACATTGGCCCGTAGTCGACCGATGTACGAACGATGTTCACCAATGTATGAGCAATGAAATATACATCGGCCGATTATCCTGGAAAATCGTTTTATGCTTAGCAATGCATCGCTGAACCTTTGTAAGTCCGGCCGGCAACCACGCCATTTTTCTCATAAAACGCATTGGTTGCCCATCGTATGCACATCGCTGGATAATGTGACTGATACTTTAAGGACTACTGGGCCGACGTGGACCGATGTTTGGGCATCGTTCACACCACGGATTACTACCGATTACCACCGGTCTACGGCTACCGGCCGGGAAATGTGACCTAGGCATTAGAATACCTCCAATATACTCGCAATGTAGCAAAAAATTGCAGAATCGCTCCGAAACGATTTTGAAGAATACAAAAGGATTTGCACTGAAAATAACTTCCAAATTAATTATAACAAACCTTTTTGGGGTTGCGAAAGTATTAAATTAATTTACAACTGTCTGATTGCCGTACGCAATTTTTGCATCGCTCTCCTTCCTACAGTTTTTGCCTGACTTCAATAAAATTTGGTACACATGTGGAACATACTAAGATGCAGAATCTGTTTTTCATTTTTGTATTTTTATTTCAAGGAACAGTGTTTCCATGGTTACAAAAAACGGCAACTTTGAGAAAGGGAACTTCCTAACAAAACATGGATATTTTATATTCATTTACTTTCAGTAGAATGTTATTAATGAATAAAATTATCTGCCTGGTCCCAGCAATCTGCATATAAGTATTCACAACACCCTGTTATGTACTCGAAGATACATTATTATTAGTTTATCATTAAGTTTAAGATGACGGTCAAGGGGAGAGTATGACAAAGAACTATGCACACTAACCCTCTATTCAATAAAAATGACACTTTTGCATTAAATTACAAACAAGAGTTAACTAGTGAATGAATTATAATATTGATACCATTGTTAAGTTGTTAATTGCTCTTAACTACAACTCTTTGTATAAGGGGGAAGGGGTAGAAGATGTATATCCATTGTAAAAGTTTTAAACATCACCAGATTTAAAAATAGTTTTCATATTTTAAAATTCTCATAGATATGGATAAATGATCCTTCAATTTCTTTTAATTTTCACTTTACTTCACTAATGTAAAATAAAATATTTTTTTTATCTGTAAACATACACCCAGCTGTCTGTCTACGTTTCCGACGAACAACGCAGTACAGTACATGGGCTAGTAATCTGATCTGATTTTAATCTTATTGAGACGAGAAGCATTTTTTTAAATATGTGTATCGGGGAGGGGGGGTTACCGACGAGTAAAAAAGGGGAAACGAAACTTAGGCATGGAATGGAAACAAAAGTGGAGCTGGCAAATGGAGCAGCCTTTAAAAATGTCCTTACTAAAGAAACACTAAAAGACTATTCTCGTGTGACATACTTCCTAAAAAAAAGTGCATCAGGTTGAGTCCAGTTGAGTCACAATCTTGATCATGCTATCTGTACAAGTATATTTGAGTGGTTTGTGTTGTGGATAACGATTTAGATAGCTCAGCTGACACTGTAGTGCACTTGACAGGTGATACTGTAGACATACTTTTTTCCACGGGGTCATAATTCCGTCTCTAATTCTGTTCAATCCGCTGGTAGAAAATTACGCGGACATCATAAGACTCTCTTTATATGGCTTATAGAATAGAATAGAATAGAATAGAATAGCATTATTTCCAATCATGATCCCACTGGGGGCATAACACAGATACAAGTATATTATCACATAAAATAGAGACAATGTACATAATAAAACATTAAACCAATTTACTTATGGTGGTATGCAAATATTATAAATACAACATAGTAATATTTAAAAAATCATATACAATATTTTGATAAAAAGCCATATTAACTTTTCATTAATGAACATAATAAAAAGATTGAAAAATCTATGTGTTATGCATTTAATAATTAAACATGGTGGTAAGGTGAGAGAGAGAGATAAAGAGAGAGTAGATATATTGGGGAGAGAGAGAGAGAGGTCAGTGGGTAGAGAGAGAGTGGGAGAGAGTGAGTGGGGAGAGAGAGAAAGGTCAGTGGGTAGAGAGTGAGTGGGGAGAGAGAGAGAGAGAGAGAGGGGGGTCAGTGGGTAGAGAGTGAGTGGGGAGAGAGAGAGGTCAGTGGGTAGAGAGTGAGTGGGGAGAGAGAGATCAGTGGGTAGAGAATGCGGAGAGAGAGAGAGAGAGTTGCATTAGAGAGTGAGTGGGGAGAGAGAGAGAGAGAGGGGTCAGTGGGTAGAGAGTGAGTGGGGAGAGAGAGGTCAGTGGGTAGAGAATGGAGAGAGAGAGATAGTGGGTAGAGAGTATGGAGAGAGAGAGAGACATGGGTAGAGTGAGTGGAGAGAGAGAGAGAGAGAGAGAGAGAGGTCAGCGGGTAGAGAGTGAGCTGGGAGAGAGAGAAAGGTCAGTGGGTAGAGAGTGAGTGGGAGAGAGTGAGTGGGGGAGAGAGAGAGGGAGTGGGGAAGGAGTGAATGAGGAGAAGGGAGAGTGAGTTGGGGAGAGTGAGTGCGGGAGAGGGAGATAGAAAGAGAGTGGGGAGAGAGTAGATGTCCCATGTGCATTCCAATAGTCCCCCGTCCATTGAAGTTAAACACAAAGACAGCCGCACAAAATTTACATGCATATTTAGGCCTCTTAGCGTGACACAAAGACAGATGCACTAGATTTACATGTACATTAGGCCTCCTTGCAAGACGGAACAAGATGTGTTTGTGAAACTACGCGCCCGGCGGCAACAAAGTTCGAAAAGCTGTGTTTAGCATATAGGTCACAGTCAATGTCACAAGGTCATTGACCTTGGTGTCATTAAAAGAACTTGATTAGTGGAGTATGCATACCAAATATCAAGTCTATATCTCCTATGCTTTAAAAGTTACGTTGAAGATACGAAAAGGCTATTTTTAGCATACAAGTCACAGGTGTTATTTGAAAGAGCTTTATTACTGGGTACGCATAACAAATATGAAGTCTCTATCTTTCATGGTTCAAAAGTTATGACGAAGGTTAATGTTTGCAGATAAAAAACTTATTTTACCATATTGGTGTCATTTGAAAGAGGTGTTAATTATTGGAATATGCGTACCAAATATGAAGTCTCTATCTTTCATGGTTTAGAAGTTATGGCGAAGGTTAAAGTTTGCAAACAAAAGCTATTTTTAGCATATAGGTTACAGTCAAGGTCACAAGGTCATTGACCTTGTTGTCATTTGAAAGAGCTTAATTAGTGGATTATGCACACCAAATATGAAGTCTCTATCTTGCATGGTTCAAAAGTTATGGGGAAGGTTAAAGTTTGCAGACAAACAGATAAACAGACAGGACATGGATCTATCGATATGGGTGCATAAAAATACAGACACGCGAAAACAGTATAGGACATGCATACCTTTAAAATATAGAATGTTTTCTTTCTTTTTATTTACTATTTCATATAAAATGTAACAAGTAAATAAGAAATAATTATCGTAGCAAAAATGTTCAAGCTGGACGAAAGTTACAGCAATCAAAATACATGTGCAGGGAAAAGAGAGAGAGAAACTTCATCCAATAGAGAGAGGGAGAGAGAAATGAATTCAAGGAGAGAGAGTAATTTTGATTTATAAACACAGAGAGGCGGTGTAAAGACGAATAATGACCCCCATCGGATAATGACCGGGGGGGAGACAAAAAATGGGTAGAAAAAAAAATCATTTTTTGTAGAAAAAGTGAGAGGTCATTATTTTATATGTTAGTCCTATAAAAAATTGAGCCCCATTGAAAAATGACCCCCTTTAGAGTGAAAAGAGATTCTTTAATTGTCAAATTGTCAAGTAAATAAAATTTCTTTTTAATATTCCTCCTTATAGTGTTTGCTTAAAGAATGATATTCCACTTGTTTTTAGAAATCAAACCATGCAACAATCAGGTTCCAATACTCTTTAATAGAAGAATTAATTTTTCTTTCATTTCAACTTTTAGCTTGTATAAGTTTGGCAAATCCTATTTGACAATGAAATAGGAGGAAATTTTTAAACCCCCCCCCAAAAAAAATTACTTTAAATCAAAACAAACAAAAAATAAATGAAAAGCAAAAATATATATAAAACTCTATATACCTTTCAATAATAGAGAGGCTTGATAAAATATTGAAATGAAGTTAAGCCTTCACACAAGTTGTATCATATCATAATTTACTTCGCCATGATTAAAGCATTCTTTAAATGTTGGTGGGGGTATACTTGAAAGTATTGTGGCAAAGTAACAGTTGAAAATAAGTAGAATAGTTGATTATTTTAAGCTTATTTTTAGTCTCTCCTTATAGAAAAATAAAGGTAGGGTAGTTTTTTTGTTGTTGCTTTTGTTGATAATCAACTTCCTCCTAAATAAGTAAGGGGGTGGGGTGGGTATAACACCTAAAAATATGCTCTGTAAAGCTATGGGCTAGTGTAAAATACACATTCTAATGCAAAAACTGTATATGTAGACATAACTTTTTGATTTAGCACACAGTATTCATTACATTTCTTAATTCTTGTTTTACACCACGATTTTACCCAGTTCTGAGTATATTTTTCAGAGAATTTAATATGAAAATCAGAACAAACATTTTCATTTTTATAACGTCTTCTTTATACTGTATCATAATATGAAAAGTTAATTGAAGACCATTTCTTTTTATGTCCCTGTAATCGAAGACCGGGGGTATATAGTTTTATCGTGTCGTCTGTATCTATCCGCCGGTCTGTTTCTCCGCAAAAACTTTAACCTTTACCATAACTTGTCATTTATTGTAGCTTTGTCTTTCATATTCAATATGTGTACATTCCTTGTGACAAGACCTTACTTTGGGTACCAACAAGTTTGACCTTTTGACCTTTACCTTGGAGTTTGTCCCATTTTACACAAAAATGCCAAATTTTTATTTCATTTACTTTGGCTATAACTTTTGAACGGTAGATACTAGTACTCTCATACTTCACAAATGTAATCCTTGTTACATTAAACCTTTCTTAAGAAACCATCAACTTTGACCCTTTGACCTTTGAGTTTGACCTACCTTTCAAACACTTATCCTTAGCCATTAATTTTGAACAAGTGGTGCTAGGGCTTTCCTATTTTGCAATTGTATTTCTTGTGAGAAGGCCCTACTTTGGGTACCATTATATTTAAATTGCCTTTAAGAAAAGTTTAATCTTCGCTATGTTGCCATACAGGGGCATAGCTGTTTTACAAATACATCTTTTTATATATAAGAGGAGTTGCGGATAACAGATGGATACCCCAAAGCGTAACAGCAAGACGGACATCCCAATCAATATACACCCTCCCGCTTTTCAAGCGGAGGATAAAATAATATATGATACTGCTGATTTTTTCTGTCAGTACGATGATTCCCACTATCGAAAAACAATGTTTACCTAACCCTTTAGGCTCGATAAATCTTTACTCCTTTAGATTCTGAACCATCGCATTGACCTTAAAATATAGTTATAATCGTATGTTATGAGATCAACATATCATCAATTTACTCCAAATAAGCTCAGGTGAGCATTTTGGCAAATATGCTTCTTTATCTAATTTTTTTTTGCCCCCTAAAAATTTCAGCTTTAATCAACAGGGAGTCATTTTTCTACGGGGGTCATTTTTCTTCACGTGGGTTCTGCAAATTTTTAGGGTGGTGACAATTCAAGGCAAAAGGGTATTTTTCAAAGGACAACATCTTTTTTACTTCGAAAAATAGTAATTTTGATTTATAAACACAGAGAGGGGCTCTTTTTTGTGACATAACTCCACTTCAGAAAGATTACATTGAAGTCTTTTATAGTGCAATTTACAAAGAAAACTTATCACTGGTGTTTAATCATATCATTTATTTGTTTATTATACAGAAGACCTTTTAACTACATTTAAAACTTATTGACGGAGAAGTATTTAAAAAGCCTTTCACTCAAACAATACAAAAAACAGTGATTCGAAACAATGATCTCAACGATTCTATCACACTAATGCACAACTGAATTAGGTTTTGACAACATGAAGGTCCATTCCTTCTAGTTAAAATATGAAAAATGAATGTAGCTGTAGTTATTACAGTACAGATTGGAATATCTAGTCATTTATATAGTCAAGTTGGTAAGTTATAATGGATGAGCAATCACTACTTTGTTCTTGTAAAAACAAATTAATTTGTTTACATTTTTTCCAGTCGGTCTCTGCAGTTTTCCACAGGAATGGGATGGCCTTTGGTATGACAGCCGTAAAAAGGAAGTGACATTAAATCGGACAACGTCAGCTGTTCAGTCTGGCTGGACTCTGACTGCGTACACCTCCACCGTGACGTCATGGACATGCGTGGAACAGTCCATTGATAAATATTTGATGAAGTGAGTTATTTTCAATTCCATATTAACAAGCCATTTTTAATAAGTGAAACAACATTATGTTTTTAATCTATATTCAGAAGCGACCAGGAGGTGGACGTGTTTGGAGCACCAAATGCCGCGTACCTGTGTCTGACAGTCACGAAAGTTACAGATGTGTCGTACAGGTATACGATAATAGCAGGTGAGTAGATTATTTTTCTAATTACACGTGAACAGGTGAACATATGAATGTAAAATGCGTCCCAAGCCTTTTATCATTTGATTTATACACATAATTTTGTAAAAATTATGTTCTGTTACTTAGAGATAAAACGAAATACTTCCAGTTTATTATGAGATGTTAAAACATTTCAAAATGATTATCGACATCGAACTTGTATTCGGATCACATCAATAGGGTTTTCTTTTTTCCAAAGATGGAAGTGTTTCTTATCACATGCTCCCTTCAAACATGTAACATACAAGACTCTTCTTTTTAGATGAACAAACAAATGCTGGAAATGAAAGAGTCTCTGTGATTGCCACTACAAGAAATGCCTCCATATCGAGTGATTGCACAGCAGTTAGTCCGCCCGGCCCTGAGGAGTTTCACGTTCTTGTCAAAGCAGGTAACAGACATGATTGGGAAAGTATAATGATAGAGATAAATTCATATATTAAATTTGTGCTTTCTTATTGGCCGACCAGTTTCTGGAGCAAAGTCTATGCAAAAACTACATGGGAGAATTAAAAAAAACCAGTTCTTCTGGTTGCCTTCAAACCGATATATCACAATTTTTATCAATTACCAATAGCTCCTTTCATACACATGTCGACGAAATGAATCACAATGCACTCCAAATTATTTCAAGAAACCAAAGAGTCATTACATTTACATATTACTTATTACAATTGTTTCAAAGTTTAATATTTTACTGAATACAAACTATGGACGACGATAGTTACTAGTATATGGCAAAAATGAATGACTTCAGTTTCTTTCATCGACAACTCCCATTATTTATGCAGTAATATTCCACACCTTCATATCGCGTTTATTTTTACCCACTGATTTTGAGTCATATTCTGAGTACAATCATTTTAAATCTACAGGCAAATAAGTTGATGTTCCAGGTATTTCAGTAACAACGTTTGTCAACATTTACAAATTCTGTGGCTTTGACATTGTCATTACCATTAATCAGTCGATGGGTCCTGCATACCACTTGTTAGATTAATAATTCTATTCCTAATTTGACTGCGGATTACTTTATACATAATACTATAAGTCGCAAGAATGTGTGACTGGTCGGTAGACTAAGTTTACTCCTTCTACTTACTTGATTCCATAATGTCCAAGATGCATGCCCGATTTTTTGTCCATTTTCTTTACCTGGGATATTGAGATTCAAAACTATACCTATTTTCACTTACTTAACTTGAAACATATATTTTTGGCAATCATGTCATTTTCAAAAAGTAGAAATAAATGTGACGACATCAAAATCAGCCGTTTTCTTGAGATGATTATTCGTACGTGTAAGAACTTTCAATTATTTTGTAGATAATGTTTCCGACGCGAAACAGTACTTTCCAGAACCCTTGTTGGCGACTCTTTATAATTCTAACTACGCGAGAACTAATTCGACATGCGACTCTGACGTCGTATTAGACATGTGTTCTGATAGGTATATCATGAACCGCACAGAATGTTCAACAAGTAGCGGGCAAGTTTGTAAGTATGCATAGCTACAAGCAGAGTTAACATACTAGTAATTCAACAGTCTTTATTCAGTTCTTTTAGTAATAAAATCTTATAATAACCACCAATGCATTGTTTTTATCAATCAAAAAAATTGTTTAGAAATGTTATCTTTTATGTAAGTTCTTATCCACTTTCATCGATAACGCAATAAATTGAAATTGATCTTTTTATATAGTAGGTGCATTATACTTTTGTATTACATACGTACAAGATGGCGAGATGTTTTTTGTGTCGATGCTCGACCCTGATGTCACCGGAAGTAACCAACAACACTTGAAATGTTATGTAAGTACATCTTAAAATAATATTTTTATGCATTTATCGATCTTAGCTCACCTATGATGGAAGCTCAAATGAGTTTTTCTGATCACATTTTGACCCTCGTCCATCTGTAAACTTTTCATATTTTCGACTTCTTTTCAAGAATAACAATTTCAACCACCATATTTGCCAAAACCAGGTGAAGGAGATTCAAGTTTGTTTAAATAAAGATCCAAAACCTCTCTCAATGTGTGGATAATTATTAAGAAATGATGAAAACTGAAATTTTCTCAAAAACAACTGGTCCAGCAAAGTTGATACTGATGGAAAAGCAGTATTTCATAATGTAGATTAAAGTTCGTTCAAATAACCCCATCCCCGGGAGTTGGTTGGGATCAAAACAAGCATCGGAATCTTTACATACGGATATAAAGGAAATCTTTAGAAACCCTTTTTTCAAGAACAATTGACATACAAGAGTTAAATCTAAAGTGAAAACATTATACTTTATGTAGATTAAAATTTGTATGCACAATGAACGATCAAAATATATTTTAGCAATACAAATAGCATGATTAGTCATTTCTACTCTACCATTTACGAAAGCGTTTACTAACAGTCTAATATGGTCATCAAACTGGTGAGCTAGTTTTATTTGCAAGCTTATGCGATTGTAGCCAAACAACCAGTCTGGCAAATCTAAGTTCGTTACATGTATATAGTTATCTTCATGGTTTGGATAAACTTTTCTGTACTCCCTTTTTTGTTTGATTTAATAGTTGATCCCACTTTCCACAAATAATGGAAAAGTTGTCAGTGATAGTCACTTGGTTGATGTTTAGTAGTATAACCAGTCTCTCAAAGTGCTTCTTTATCTTGTAGTTAATTCTGATTCATTATTTGTTTGAACATATGTATATACAAATTAAAAAATCTATATAAATATTTTATTAAATTGATTTAAAGCTAAAATTTAAAAATTATTAATTTACCGGTAATTTAGGCGGTAATGAAATTGAATGACCAGATATACATCAGCGATAATAATGGGAGTTGTGCCAAAGGTCAAGATCCAAATGTAAGACAAGTAAACGGGACTGAGACTCTTGTTATGTACGCAAATGGTACGTTTGTTAACCATACTTTTTGTGATACATGTACTTCATTTGTTTTAAATTATGGATTGTGAAAAAAAATAATAGAAAAATCATGTACTATCTGATTTCCCTTTCTTGTTTCTTTGTAGTGCTATGTCGTAAGTATAAAACTATTACTTCTTTATCTGATATTCTGGATGGGACATCTTTGGTAATCTCTCAACATTTCTCAACAAGAAAGATTATATTTCTTATCTTTAATGATTTAATTTTACAGCATTCACAACAAGCCCGAATGAAGAGGATGTTGACATCGGTTTAATTATTGGATGCGTAATAGCAAGCATTATTTTCATTGGAATAGTCATTGCAATCATAATTATTTGTCTGCGAAAGAAATACAGAGAGAAAATACGAAAAACATTTTGTTCCAAATGCAAGCACAAGGTCCAGCAAAAAGGTAATAAAAAATATATATAATTGTCAAAGAAGTAACACTTCAACCTGCTAGATTTAAAATATATATAAATTAGAATTAACCTGCAAACAAGTCAGAGATGTATGCAAGTGTAAATATCTTCTTTGAAATAAGACAAAGTATTCTTCATTTTAGATGACGAAAGACAAGAACTCTCTGAAAAGGAGAAAACACAGTCAAATGGAACAGATGATACTGATGAAACCAACAATAATGAAGATCAAACCAAATCAATTTTATTTGATGAAGTGAAAAATTCCACACAAAAAGTCAGCGGCGAAGTTCTGACAACTGCAGAAGGGGAGGGTGCTTCTGATGAAAACAGCAGAAATCTCATTATGACTCCAGTTGAACTTTTGGACAACACATTTGAAGATATAGAAGTTGGGAAAGCGCCAGTGGATGTACAAAAATATTCAAAATCGGGTATAGTTGTTGACCATGCTAATTTACTGAGTGAAATAGAGGATGAGGACTCTGCTTTTAGGGTCAAGGAAAGTGAAAAAGAGAAGAAGTCCGTCATAAGTCGTCAAAACACCGAAGAGGATATGGAACAATTGCGGAGAATAAACAGAGAAGTTAATTCAGAGAAGCACTTATTCATTAAAGAAAACATGCCTCTTGATAATGAAATGTCAACCAGCGAACAAATATACTTCCAAAAGAGCGTTTTTGCAAAACAAAATGTTGAAGCAGAAATGTACTTAAATGAACCCATAGACGAATCTGATGACCATGCTATATTATCAAGCAGCTTACCTGTGATATTGGAGGCTCACGAAGGGATTTCTTATTTAAACTCACTAGGTGTTACATCTAGCCCTATTCATACGACAAGTTTTGTACCAGATAATCCACAGACAAAGAAAGATAATGATGGAATGGAAGACACGGGGGAAATCAAAGGAATGGTTATTGAAGATTTGGATTTTTCTTTGACAGAAGAGCAAATTATGGCAAGATCGAGCCTTTCATCAGCTTTGACCTCAAGACTTAGTTCAAGGATGACACCGACATCCGAAATACTGGCAAAAGAGTTGAGAAAAGTACTATCTCCCTCTAAACGAATTTCAAAGAAGAAAAACAAACCAAGAGCATCGTCCAAATTGTCTTTTCACTCAGCTCCGGAAATGAGAAGTAGGATAAAGGAATGTTCAGAGAGATATCAAATAAAGCCTGTTCTTAGACGTGCTTCTACTAAAATGTCCATACTTAAAATTGCAACTATAAAACGCAAATTAAAAGATATGGGAAATGAACCAAGAGCTCCCAAAATGAAATTTCGATGGATTTGATGAATCAGTATACATGTCTAACAAAGCCTGTTTAATTTGAACTGATAAAAAACAAAGAAATGCGAAATAAAACCCTCAGACTCTTTGAAAAAAATATTAGAATCAGAAATTACAAAATATGATTTAGTCAGTTGATAATAATTATGACAAACCATTGTATGTTCAAAAACATAAAGAAACAAAAACTTAAATCAAAAACCTGTTTGAAATAGTTACTACTTGATTCATTTAGACATATCATTATTTCCCGATCATGACAAGGAGCACATGGCGGGTGTGACCGGTCGGCAGGGGATGCTCACTCTTTCCTGGCACCTGATCCCACCTCTGACATTTTGGAGTTCTGTGTTTGCTCTTCCCGTATTTGTATGGTTATATGGACGTTTGATCTTGAATACTGTTCGTTATCTCCATATGTTTCATCATATCGTAGTACAAAGTGTTTGGAAGAAGATTTTTATAGGCTTGACTGGAACTCTTCAGCGCCAGAAATTTAAATGAATCAAATCCTTGAATTTGTTTGTTTATAGTACAGTGTAATAGAAGAGTGATGTAAGATGAATTCCAAAGCGGTAGACATTTCAACAGTAGTCTTTCTGTATGGATTTTGGCTGAGATCAAATCTGATCAGTAATTATTTTGTAATATAATGTCTTGCATCTACACATATTTAACTACAGTGTTAATGTTAATAAAGTTGCAACCTCGCTGTGTTTAATTCGAGTTTCTGATTTCACCCTGCCTGGGAACACTGTTTTTTTTCTGTTTTTAGAAGCTCATTTTGACTTTGGCTTCTTATAAGGACATGTACAAGGATATTCAATTTGAAAAAAAGACTGTTTATGTTAAGTTGTAATTACATGGAATGTCATGAAGATTTCAATATCAATCACATTTCTTTCCACAGTTCTTTTGTTTTTTTCAAATCCGACGCTCTTACGAGTAGCTCTTTTAATTGCAAGGCCAAGTGTTTTGTTCTTTTTCGCCTTTAACTTGACGGTTTAATGATCGATCCTTTCCTTCATAGGTCAAAACTGGTTGTTAAATATTTAATACAGGTTATTATAGGAAAAAGTCTCGAAATTGAATGTGATCCTTCATTGGTTTCTAGGAACTCCTTGTCATTGATTTTTAACATTCTGAGTATGTTCCTGCAACCGGATCTTTATTTACTCTTAAGAGCATATAAATAGAAATGCAAAAATCAGGATGGTTAAAGCACTTGTCATTAGGCGTAATTTTTTAAAGTAGTCCTTTGATCTACACCCCTTAAAAATTGATCAGACACTCATTTACTTTGAAGTTCATTTTCAAATCTCCATTAAATTTTGTTCTAATGATTGATGTCTTGTTTGGAAAAATTCTTACGTAACTGAATAAAGTAAACACAATACAAGTAGAGCTTTTTTAAAAAGCTTCTCGTCTTTAGCAACAATCTTAAACTGTAAACTGATCTACACCTATCAGGCCGTATAATTCTTTTGAATTTCTTGATTTTGTATTTCTACATTAGCTTTTTACTGGCATTAGCCCTACCACGGTTGTCGCTCGGTCATCTCCGTAAATGATTCCATTTCCTTCTTCAAACAAGAAAGGGGAAAAGAATAATAACAAATTGTAAAGCCTGCAAGCAATAAAAATCAAATTTTATTTATAATGAAGTTAAAGAGATCTTTTTTATTTTTTGCTATACAAAAAATCATGTTATTAGGAATTAATTACTGCTGACTTTGTTGTTGGTTTTGTCATTTTTTTTAAGATTGAAAATCTTGCAAAATTGTTAAGTCGTACGAAAATTAGATCATCAGAAAGTTATCTCCCTTGCCTTGAACAGCATTTCAACCAATGAAATAATTGAAAATTTTCTCATCATTTTTCTACCAATCACAAAAGAGAGGAAGTGCATAGTCCGAAGACTGTAAAAAACTTCAACTATACAATACCGTCTTCCAAGGAAGACGGTAATAACATTCGATCATGCCACATTTGCCAACATTTATTAAGGCACTTAAGCTCACTTGGATCAGGAGGTTAATATATGCAGATTCTACCTGGTCTAGAAAAAAGTAGAATATTTATGGAATCTACAGGCTGTAATATTACAAAACTTTTACAGTTTGGATCAGAATATGCCTTATATTTTAGTAAAACAACAAATAACATGTTTTGGAAAGAAGTTCTTTCTGACTATAAAGAATTTATTAATTTATTTGAACCTGAAAATATTCTTCAGGTCTTGAGAGAACCTTTATGGTTAAACAGTAGTATCAGAGTACAAAGTAAATCTGTTTTTTACAAACAGTTATATGCAAAAGGCTTTCATATTGTGTCTGATCTATTGGATACCGAAGGTAATTTGTTATCCTTTAATTGTATATCCATTAATTATGATGTTTTAATCCCATTTACTAATTATGAAGGGCTTAGACTTTCCATTTTGATAAAATGGCCTGAAGTTAAACAATGTAACATCAGCTATTGGAATAAACATTTACACATATTCAGGTCCTTTTATGATGATTCCGGCTGTAAATCATTATACAATTTCTTTCTATCTAAGAGTTATAACCAACCTGTATGTGTTACAAAATGGACAAGAGATTTAGGTTTGCAGAATGACTTTAACTGGAGAGATCTTTTTACAAACTTGAAATACATAAGTAAAGATTCAAATCTCAAATAGTTCAATTATAAGATGATACATAGAATTCTTAGAACTTGTAAATTGTTCTTTTTATCTAAAAATTAAAGATAATCCACTGTACTCTGTCTGTAATCTTGAGCAGGAAAAAGCATCTTTTTTTATTTCTGTCTTCCTGTTAAGGGAATATGGGATTGTTTAGAAGAATTTTTTGGAAAAAATATAGACCCAATTTCTGTTATACTAGGTATTTCTGGCAAAGAAAACACATCTTTAAATGTCATTATATTGCTTGTAAAATAGTATGTATACCAAAAATCTACAAATTGTAAACCTTTGATATTCAACGAAGTTAAAAATGTAATATGTAAATACTATACTTTTGAAAAATACTTGTTTGCATTAAATATGGAAGACACCCAGTTCAAAAAGAGATGGCAATTGTTAGACAATCTACATGTATTTGAAAAATGATCAGCTGTATATAACATTCATAAAAGGACATTGTAATTATTACTTTTGTCTATTTTTTTTTCTTTTTTTCAGTGAATTTACTTATAGTGATAGTAAACACAGTGTAATATATAAACATGCATACATATATGTATATGTATATTGAATTATCTTTCTTGTATAATTCATAGATAGGTGATACTGAAATGGATGAGTGAGGTGGAAGAATCAGTGAGTGAATGTTTAATAAAAATCCACAATGATTATATAAATATACTGTTATTTGAAAGTTGAAATGTGGAAATAAAAAAAAAACAAAAAAAAAACATTCGATCATGTTGATATTTCTATTTTAAAAAACCTCTTTTCATCCATTTGTAACCTGACCATTGTATGAAACTGTGATCATAATGTATAGCAAGGTAATATATGAACTAAACGAATCATTAATTACAAATTTATTAATGATTAGACTAGATTTGTGACAGGTTTATTTTTCTGTTAACCTTAATTTCAAACATGTGGGTCAGCGTTGCATGTCAAAAATTTCAACATTTGAAGCTTACCCATGTTCAAAATAAAAGTAAAATATCCCTCGGCTATAAATTTCACTTAAAATCCTAGGAATTGACTTAAAGCAACAATAATAGCATTAGATTCAAATGGAAAATAGTCTGAAGTATAAAGCGTTGCTTACTTTTTCAAAATTATATATTATGTCTAACCATGATTGGAGTAAAATAAGAGACAGTGAATAGAAAGTTCAATATTTTTTTTTTCTCAACATAAAATAAAAAAATTGAGGTATATATGAAAATAATATTTACTGTCAATCCCATTTAATTCATATTAGACAACATAATAAAGCGTTGCTGTTTAAATCAGAATATCACATTTTTTTTTCTGTGCTTGTAAAATAAAAATGCATCCACCTGCAACAGTTATCTTTTTAATTACTGGAGTATTCTTTCTTCAAAATATTTAAAAGAGAAAAAAGAAGATTTTGAAAATTATGATTCTGATAGATGATAGATTTCTGTAACAATTAAAGAATTATAAATTTAGAAATATCTCTGTCAACTTTAACAGTTGAAAGGATCTGAGTACAAATGTTTTAGCTAAACTATGATAAACCATTTTAAAAAATATTGGCAAAAAAAAAAGATAGAAATCAATGTTTTTAACACAGTTCAAATTTGATTAAATTGAATACCATATATACTCGATTTATTTTTTGACGTTATTTTGGTTGGATATTGACCCGCTTATAAGTCGGTACATTTTTTTGACAATTTCAAGTAATTCCGTTGATGTTTTAACCTGATTTCAATTAATACTTTTTTTTCGAAATGACACTGATATTTTATCTTAAATAATTAAACAAATAGTTAAAGCTCCCTTAAGATACAAATAAAATTATTAAAATATGTAAATACTTGTGTATTATGTAAGAATGCAAAAATTATCATACATATCCAGACCTTAATTTCGGTAATCGTCGGAAATGCGTATAAAATACTACATTTCAGCATCCAGAAAAATACTTATTTTTTGTGACTCGCCTATAAATCGTAGTAGAGTTAAAGACCAAAATTTAACTCCCTAAAAACCGACTTATAGGCGAGTATATACGGTATATAATGATCATCGAAAATAAATTCTAGTAGAACGATTTGATGATTCTAAAAAAAATACATGGAATCTTATCTTTCTTATCAGAGAGACATTACACATTAATGACTTACAATGAAGTGTTCTATTTTTAAAAAATCTAAAATTATAGTTATTTCATCCTTCTCTTAAAAAAATAATCATATACATGTTACACCGTGTAACTTTGCACCATTAGTAATATGTTGTAACATTTTTGTTAAAAGTACTAGAAGACGGTGTCATACTTGCATGTAATTTAGTTTTTGGGCATGCCTTAATTCTTATTTCTGAACACAATTTCATACTTATTATGAAGTTTTCTTATAAAAATGTTTTATATGAAATATATGGAGATAACGAATAGCATTTAAGCTAAAAAATCCATAAAACAATACAAAATATGAGCGGAGCAAACAAGAACCTCCAAAACATCAGATCTATAGGTTGGTTCAGGTGCCGTGGAGGAGTGTGCATCCCATGTCGAGCGGTCAAACCCGGTGTGCGCTCCTTGTCATGATCGGGAAGAAACGGAAAAATCCGTCGTCAATTTACTGTGTAGATAATGGCCTAACAATTAGCATGAAAAAGGTCAGTCAGCATTTGACTCCATGATAAATTATATTTGCTGACAAGGTTATTGTATCGACCATAGAACTTACCAAATATGACTTTAAACGAGACTGCTGATATTCTTGTTTAATCAACTGGTAAATTCTTGTATATATGATTTTTTTTAAAATTCCTCTTTGATCGGGCATTTATTTTAAAAAGGAAAAAAATGTATCTTCTGAAGCTTGAATTATTTTTCTGATTAGCCTTTATTATAAAATAATGATTCATATAAAAAAAATGAAGATAAATTCACGTCTTAACAGTAATAAAGAACATGTACAATATTATTATTGCATTTTATGAGATGTGATCATTTCGCAATTTTTTTTATTATAAAAAAAAATAGCAACGTATACAGGTTTGAATTCATATCAGTCAAAAGTTGTGAATGTATAAACTGGACAAAACATTTTTACAAACAACGTTGTTTCCTCGTCAATATCTATGTAAAAACTGGTATGACAAAAACACAGGAAACAATAAAAAAAATAATTTATTATATAAACGGTAGCAGTTCAGGTCAAATCAACCTTCATCATCAGGAAGCAAACATAAAAAATAAACAATTAAATTAATCACATATAAAAATTCAACAATAAACAATGGCGTCCCTGCACTGCAGACGATAACAATCTCTAATTTAGACCAAAGGACAGAAAAATTCATTGTTCCCAGTTTACTATATATTCACTAAAATATTTCCCCAGCTATTCATTATAATTTTTCCACTTCATGAAAATATACAAGGTTATTTTATTCAATTTTGGACGGAAGCAGAATTTTCCAAAGAGTAACTTCCCTTTTCCTTCGAAAATTTTATCTTGGAGTTGGAGCTGATGGATTGTTAAAAGATCTGAAAATAAAATTTAAAAAAATCTCATCAAAATAAAACTGTTAACATGATCAGCATAATATTTTTTGAAATTGTTTTCAAAATATAAGCCCTACGTCTCATGATTGATCAGCCATTAATGAAATTGCAGACTCAGATATTGAAATCTCTTGTTTCAAGACTAAAGTATAACTCTAATTTAAATAAGATAAATCAAAAGAATTAATTAATTAAAAGAAATTGAGATCAACCTACAGTTTCAAGTCAAGACAAAAGAAATGGACTTGTAAGAGAAGAGTGAGAAATTGATAAAGTTTGTCAAAAATGACTGTTTCTAATTTAAGTAAAATAATATCAAATAAAAATCTACTTATGAGAGAGAGAATCATTTTACTTAGACAAATTTCAAAAAACCCACTTCAATAGAGAGAATCTAATACGTGAATCATTTGTCTATACTTGTATATACATGTATATGAGAATTAATCTACATTCAGGTCTTTCTATCTCCGCACTCCTTACCTATTCCGTTCCCTGTAAGTATTTTAAAATTATGAGGAACACACCCCTTTGTTTGTATTTCAATACAATATTAATCTAGAATCTGAGAAGTATTTGTATTACGTTCCTGTATTACGTGACTTTGGAATGAAAAAGTCGTAACTGCTATGGAAATCATTGTACAACAAAAATTAAAATCAATTTTAAGTAGAATCGGATCAATTAAAAAAATTAAACCTGCTTTAAGCTTGTGTTTTGTTTCGTTGTTTTATCTATTATAAGCGGCATTTTAAAAGATCACCTTGTCAAAAATGCACTATTTGTATAACCCATCGTTCAAACAAATTGAATTTTAAAAATTCAATATTCTGTCTCATGTATTCCCTCGTTTATTTAGGTTAAGTTCTAGCTAGCTATCAAGAAATTTATATATAGATCCCGAACTGACATATTTGAAAAAAATCTTTTACCAACTATCAGCTTTGGATTTAATTTTAATTTTGTTTTTTACTTCCTATATTGTGTAAGGTTTTCCTTGAAAAAAATGTATATAACGTAAATTCAGATTGCAACGCATTCAATATTTTTCTAAGTTTTGTTTATTCAGAACAAACTTCAATTTTCTCTGTTTTTTTTTATGCAAATCAGTATTTTAAAAATATTTTAACATATAATCAATAGTTTTGAAAACAAATACAGCTTGCATTTTAAAAAAAAAAAAAGAAAAGAAAAACTCGTACGCATTGTAAAAAAAAAAAGTACCTAACATTGGACATTTGTGAAATGAAGTATGAGAAGAAGAACTGTAATCAAACTAAAAGTCTATAGAAACTAAACCAATTTTGATCAGAGTGAGAACTTTTAAAAATATCAGAGGTGGGATCAAGCGTCATGAAGGAGTAAGCATCCACTCATCGTTATGTGTTCCTGGTAATGATGGGGTGAAAGGGAAAACCCAGAAACAATTCAATGTGAAAATAATGGCCTAACAACTTGTACGAATATGTGAGACATTATTTGATTGTATTTGTTGACGAGGTCATTGTTTCTACCATAGAAAAATGCGAAATGTTGATTGCTCATATCTGTGTGTCATTGCTTGTTGGTCAATAGCTTGCTTATCTTGTTTTAGCCATTTTTTGTACGTTGAACCATGCATGAACTCCATATGCAAGTGATAATGGTATACATGCATTGCTACACAAATAAAAGAAGTACGATAGAAAAGTTGATGGTATTTCCTTTATCGAATAGTTTAGTTCTTATTTTGACATCAGTGCCCTTTTCCAGCAAAATTTATAAAAATTCAAACAATCAGACTTTGTGGTGTCTTTTATTTAGAGTTCATGGTATATACCGTATCAACATATGGATATGTACCGTACGTGAACATAATACAGTGTCTGCATTTATAAATATAAAGTCGTCGATTTATGAACCTGAAAGGCCGCAGTCACGACTCGTGTTGTCGACATGTTTTAAATTTCAATAAAACGATTTTATGACTATTGTAAGTGCATTTGTATTTTACCTTTGCATAAAGTTTTCACTTCAAAAGCTACCAATGCAAAGTATTTGTTTTGGCTAGAAAATGTAATTGGTTATGTAGCTTTAGACTACCAAAAATTACCCAATGTGGTAAAGAAGAAATCAGTTCCCCTATTATTAAATTAATTTAAGCCAGATCGACAGGTACAGATTCTTATCTACGCAAATAATATCAAAGCATTAAAAAGTTATTAATTGGTAACAATTGAAGAATTCAGTTATTTTGAACAGTAATTTATGTCATTAAAGATTGAAATAAAGCTCAGAAAAAGTTATTACCATTGTTTGGGATCAACTTTTGATGACTGTCGTGCATCACAAAAGATGACAAGAGCAAAGATAATTAAAACAAGCTGCAAAAATAAAAATTCAAGATTAACATTATTCTAACAAGAAAATTTTAAATTATTATTATAAGATTTTTCTTTACATGCTTATTGCTTATCTGAAAACTTTTTTTTATATAAATATTGTTATATATGTAATATGTAATATAGTATTGAAATAAAGTAAATTCACAATCTTTTAAGGATTTTTTTTTAACATTAAACATTGTGAACACATAGGTGACATGATACCCATAGTGTTGGCTTAATGTCACAATCTCTATGTATAGAAATGAATATAATGCTTTCTGTCACAATATTAAGTGTGTACTGGGCTTTCCTTAGTGTTATACCTGGAAGACTCCGCATCCAGCAATGGAACCTGCCACCAAAGCAACATTCCCCAGCAGCATATTATACACTTCATCAAAACAACTCTGTAATAAAGTGAAATATCTATTTTATAACTCTATAAGAAAACTCTTAAGTTTTTTTCCACTACTACGTGATGTTGTAAGGAGGCTGGGGAGGAAAGTCAACAAATTAACCGTCAAATACCTTTTTTGATATGATATCATGGGTTATCAACTATCATTTGATAAAGAAAACTTTCATACATTTTAGTTTCAAATTTTGATCAATTTTCTATAATTATCTTTATTTGGAGCTCTCCTTCTAAAGGAGAACAATATAGTCTAAAAATGCCCACCCACACGCCCAGTCCTTTTAATGTTACTTTTTTGTTCCATGTAGGCTTTTTAACGTTTAACTTCTAGTACACTTGTAAAACAAGCTATAATTTATACGTAATAGCTAACCTTGGTGTATATATCTACTGGTGTCGTTGCACACGTTGGTGTCGCTGAATTTGGGATATTTACGCAACACGTTATTGGAGCTTTTAGACCAGTTCCGTAATTTGTGTTCCATTGTGCTGCTCCAGTAAAATCATTGTAACTGTCCACTCCACAACATTCAAACTATGGGAATTATAAAAAATTGCTATTACTATTTACAGCTTTGTTTCTATCTGAATATCATAACTGTTATCTAGTCTGAAGTCAAAGCTTTTTATGTGGAAACTAGAAAGAAATTTCTATTTAGAATTATTTTAATTAAAGTTATTAGCTGTTAAATATACATAGAAGATAAAATTTGAAGTCTTTTTAAAGTTAAGTGTGAATTTATTTGAATAGAGTGGCTATGATCTTTATTTGGATTGCTCAATGTTCATGTAGAAGGAGATTTGCATGATACAGGGTATATTTACAATCTATGTTTCTATGTGTTGGCTTTACCTGTCTGTGTGCAAAATTCCAGCCCAGACTGACGATGTTTGTTCCATTAAACCCCATGTAATCGCTCTGAATAGACGTTTTCAACGGATTCCTTATTTCATCTTTTATCTGTAAAATATTTTGTAGAGGAATATATTTTTCTTTGTCAATTTTGAGCAAGAAAAGGTAAAAATATAAAATGACATAATGGAAATAATATTTTCAGGATAAAAAATTCTTTGTAAGACTTTTTCCATACCGTGTCTGGTGAACCGTAGAGGATTCCAACGAAAATGAGTTCTCCGACGAGAATAACGATGACGATGATTGCATAAGCAATCAACATAAATTTCACTTTACAGCAAGCTCCGCAACACCCAAGAATCGTAATGATCAAAAGAAAGAGGCCTAGACCAACGAAAAAGTACCCTAATCCACCAATCAAATCACTGAGGCTGAAGGAAGAAAAATCCACAGTCCCAAAGTTATTATTCTCCAATTGAGTTTGTAAGGTAGCCAAAGCAGTTTTATAGTAAGGTTCCAGTAAACTTTCTCCCACTAAACATATCAATCCGATAGCGAAAAACACCAGGCCAAGAACCTGCAAAGAGAACACTTATTTTATTATTTTTATTATTTTTTTTAAAAATAATTTTGAAAATTGAAATAACTATAATATCGAAAATCTTGTCAGTTCGTATTATTTTTTCAAATGATTTTCAAAATTAAAATAACTATCATATCGAAAATCTTTTCAGTTCGAAAAATTTAATCAGTCCCACGTCCATATGTACCAGATTTGTAGGTTGTATTTTATTACCTCCTTTGGAAGAAAAAAAAACCCAACTGTGTTCAAAATTATAGACTATTCCATATTTTACAAAAAAACTAATTACTAATTGAATTACTGGAATTATGTATGATATCCGACATATTGTCGTTCATAAATTGTATCTAAATTAATTGGAAAATTGTACTGCTTGAAAAAAAATCATTTACTTTAATAAATTATGATTTGCTTTCGTCAAGTTTACCTTTCGGTAAAATTTAATCCAAAAATAGGATTTAAAAAAAGTTTTATCAATAAGATAATATAATATGAGGAATAGTCAAAATAATTTAAGGTTATGAGTTTGAAAAAAGTTTTAGTCGAATGCTCACTCCCACATGGAACCCGAACGCCCCTCTGATGTTTTGAAGGTCCGTTTTTGCGCTGTTCCAATTTTGTAGTATTTAATTGGCTTTATAGCTTGAATACTGTTCGATATATCCATATAATTATATTTCATTCGAAAACATATAATTTATCTCTTTTTTAATTAAATTTATTACTGTACTTTATATTTTACAAAAGTATCATTTTTTTCTTTCATTCTATGTTCGTATTTCTAACAAGGAAGCTCAAGACTGACATTTATCATTGCTGGTGTGTTGCAAAGTAGATTGCGTCAAAGATTATCATTCAATTCATCTTCCTCATTTCACAATGCTAAATGTACTTCATAGAAGTACTATATAGGACTACAGACTTACTATTGGGTAATGGGATTTGTCAATCCACTTACAAGTAGATTCACCATAAGCATGATAAAGCACATACTTAGTATCAGGGAGTCAAGTGGGACCGCTCTCACTTATTTCAAAACATAACATTTTAATGGTGAAAATGTCCATTAAAAGGTTTTCCCTTATTTTGTCACAAAATGACTAAATATGTGCTACTATGTTTTGCAAATAATCGGCACTCGGGGCCATTGAGCAGGGAGGGATCTTTTTCGTGCCAGCACCTACTGCAACCCCTACCCCAACTATATTAATAAACGTCCAAATATGTATTTTTCAATTTTTGATATTTTTTGTTACTCTTCTTTTTTTCTTGTTTCTTAGCTAAGAAAAAAATTTGGCACTCCTTTTCAAATACGATACTACGTCTCTTTGTAGAAAAATAGTGTACTTGATCGAAACATTGAAAAAAACTTTTTTAATTTAAAAGTTTACAATGATTGTACATAAATAATAAAATGTACTCACCAGAAATATTATGTTTATAACAACAATAAGAACACGTCCCAGCACTACCAGGCAACTCATTTTTTACGATCTGTTCTCTTGTCAGCCTGAAAAGAAACTGAGTGAAGTACCAAGGAAACAGAACGCAGCTCCTCCTTCTATTCATGTTCCGAATGAGGAACTAAAGATAATAGTAAGTATAATCTCTACATAACACATTTAATTCTGAATTTATTTCAGAATACTATAGATTTATCATACTTTAATCCGCTAACTATTTATGGGAGTTGTGGGGACAATGTTTAGTCAAGCTTTAAATTAAACAACTTGTTGATTGAATATTGAAACACTATATCCGTTTTATCCCAGTAAGTTAGGTGCTTCAGCTAGTGTCCATATTGATAAAGTATATTGCAATGTGTGGATGCCCTCAAATACGAGGGCAATGATCGGTGGTTTTTCGTTCTTTCTTTAAAAAGGCAAGGCCATTGATGAAAAATCAGATTACGTGTATATTATTTGTATCGAAAATATTTGAAGACAGGTATTTGAAAATTTTAAAAATGCAAAATTGTTTTTGTGAATATAGAGGTTTGCTGGAGAGCAATTTGTTGGCATATACATCTCATGGTTTACTTTTGATTAACCATACACAGTTTATTTATTTTCGATGAAAGGTGTATGGCTTTTCCAAAACGCACTGAATTTAATAAATTATTGCGCATTTTAGTTGTTTAAACTTAAATATAAAATATTTTCAATGATTTTTTTTGCAGGAAAATAGGCTGTGTCAAGTCACCTCCTTTTAAATCCCAATACAGTTTTCTTTGTTCAACGTTTCTCTTCGATATCGTGTCATGCACACCTCTGTTCAAACACGAAGATCCCAATGATTACTGAGTATACATGTAACAGAGTCCTAAATAAATTTTCCATAATTGCCATCACTAAAGGTAAATTCTGTTTTTTTTTTCTATGGAACATAAAGTATCAAACTTCATGTTTTAAAGAATATATTGAAATTAAAACTAGAGAAACAATGACAATATACCGTATAAAAAAAATAAATGCATGCTCTAAAGAGAATTAATTCTTATATTAGATGACATGACTATGTACATTGACAATTTTTTCAATGCAAGTTTTGTGGCAAATTAATTTTTAAAAAAATAATGCATAGTTTTACAACATAGTAACCAAAGCAGGAAGCTATAGTTCATGATATCAAATTTGACGTAATTTTTAAACAAGTTTTAATTTTTATAAACACTTGAGACTGTTGACCGATAAAGAATAAATTTTATTGTAAAAAGGTTATTGTTACGCGTATCAGCTGAACTCTGTCGTTCATACTCTAGAAACAATGGAAAGAGTTGAAAATTATAAAGACTCTACTTGTAATTAATAAATATACTCTGAAGTTCTATTTTCTATGGCACGCCAAATTCACAAAAATGAGCTAAGCATAGTTTTACAGTCGATAAACTAGGTTTATCGGTTGTAAACTATAGTTTACGGACTGTAAACTATAGTTAACAACGTTAATCTATATTTTACATCTGTAAACCATAGTTACTGCGATAATCTATGTTTCAGAACCGTAAACTATACTGAACACTGTTCAAAAACAATCATTTGCGATTGCAAAACATAGATTATCTGATAAATACAGTTTCACGATTTGTAAACTATGGTTTACAAGTCTTAACTATAGTTAACGATCTGATAAATATAGTTTCGTGATTTTTGAAACTATAATTAACAACTCTTAACTATAGTTCACGATAGGAAATTGTAGTTTACAGACGTGAATCTATGTTTATCAACAAAATCTATTGTTAACGTTTTATTACAGACAGATAGACTTAGCTTAGGATTCGTAAACTATAGTTAACAAGCGTTAAATATAGTTTTACAGATGAAAACTATAGTTAACGAATTGTTAACTATAGTTTACAGTTGCTAAGCCTAGTTTATCAACTGTGAAACTTTGTTTAGCTCATTTTTGTGAATTTGGCGTGCCATAATTTTCGGACTCTAGGTTAAAAGAAGTTTTCATGATTTATGAAACAGTTAAATGGACCCATTTTTTCAGTTTACAGCAGTTTTGAAAACAAAGAGGGCTACTTTAAACAGTAAAATGCATTTGCTTCTCCATATATCATCTTAATAACTTAAAAAAAGCACCTATATACATGCTTTATAGCTTTAAAAACAACATTCATAAATGATTTTATAGCTTTATAAAAATATTTTACATGACTTTATAGCTTTATTAACGTTCAGTAATTCAAGTGCTAAAAAATTGATGAACGAAATCCGATTAAAAAAAACTTTTCGTTCTGAAGAACTGAAATATTGATTTCATGAAAACTTTACACATGTATTGTTCGTTTTGTATCATAGCTTATAACTATTCCCCAAGAATTATGAAGTCTAACCT
Source organism: Saccostrea cuccullata (assembly GCF_032062105.1). Classification (NCBI taxonomy): domain Eukaryota; kingdom Metazoa; phylum Mollusca; class Bivalvia; order Ostreida; family Ostreidae; genus Saccostrea; species Saccostrea cuccullata. The sequence goes on from NW_026933545.1 coordinate 198,123, forward strand.
TTTTAAATGATGTTCCTGTTAATGAAAACAAGAGTATTTAAACTTTGGCTGAAATATTACGCGTTCAAGTTAATAATTATTATGCTTCTTTAATAGCGAGCAAATTATTTACAAGGACTAGCAACTCTCTAAAACACGAGTATCATTGAAAAGTTTCATATCAATATGGAATCATTTCAATTGGGATTTTTTTAAGCACAGTTTGTGTTTACATGCTTGTTCTCCTTGGCAAGAATTATGTGTTATATTATGCCATGAAACCACTAGTTGTACAGAATTTGTATATTTCCAGTATTTGCCTCGATAAGGTAAACATTTTACTACCTTTAAAAATCGCGTAATAATATAGAAAGATTAGCCAAAAATGGACAATCAAAAAAGAAATGATGAATGTTTAACGATTTACTATAACTCTCAAGACCTGAGCAAATACATTGAGACTCGCCTCCGAGGACCCCGTCCTGAAGAATATTCTCGGGTTTGATTTACGATTTTTGAAGGCCACTTTAAGGACCTTTTCATTATTTGTACAGCAGTAAAGTGTAGGATCAAGAAAGAAATCAACCATTTTTTGCACGACCAGGGAATAAATCGACAGCTCGTTGAAATTGAGTTTGTGATGAAAAGATCTAGCAATTTCGTACTCATATGTAAATAGCTAGGTAAGTTAAGGGAGAATGTTTAACTGAAATCCGTGACTTCTTCAAAAGAAATATCCAACTGTAGGGACCTCAATTAATGAAGATATATCTATTCATTTCTATACAATTAAGAGCTGTTTAAATGTCCTGGACCTGGTTTTTATACGAATAACATGCCAAAAAGGTATAGCTTGATTTCAAATGTTGTATGATAAGACTCGACTAAAATAACACAATTTCAATTTTTTCACGTTAACGTCACAATGAGAAATTCTAAGTATAAATTTCCTTTTAAATAATTATATCTATGATCAATACAGAAGGAGAAAATTTCAATAAAAGTCATGGTCACATAAGTTTGCATATTGACTTTTCAGACAAAATAGCGTAAAAACTAAGAGTATAAAATTGATTCAAGAAAGTTTTGAAATTTCAAAGAATTTATCTTATACCTTCAAAAAAAGGTAAACCAAGCATAGTCTGATGATTAATTTGCACATATGGAGCATTTGAAAATGTAGATACTAAGTTAATGAACATCCTTGTCAACTGTGGTCACATTACGTTAATCTTCCAGTTTTACTTTGGCCCTGGGTTAGTAAAAAAAACAAGAAACGCAACGGAACATAAGCTTAGAAGATGAGAATGGTGTACACATAAATTTGAGCATATTTACTGGCAATGCTGTTCAAATATGTCATGTAAATACATGAATAATTAACCAAAACACCTTACTGATGTTGAATGAGACTCGTGAGTAATTAAGATCACAATGAGCCTATTTTGTTGCAATGAATTGAGGGTTGTTAACCAACAGAAATTATAATTTTGTGTTTCTTTCCATTATGCTTTTATGCTTAAGAGAGGAATTACACCCTAATAGAAAACATTTTGCAATTTTGTTGGCATTCCCGGGTTTTCTTTCAATGGAATATACAGAACCGTATATACATTCACTCAAAAAGAATAATTCAAATTTTTTTGGACACAGGATGAAACGGTATATAATGATATAATTACATGTATTATTACAGGTTTCAATTTACCATTCTCGACAATAAAATTGATAGAAATGAGGCACGAGTTGAGAACGGTTATATATACATGCTTGGATTGGGGAAGAAAAGAAAAACTAGAGATCGATTATGGACTTTACACGATATTCAATCACTACTAGAAAGGGATGTTCATTGTTCAGTTACAAATCAGGTTCAACATACTGTTTCAAATGAATAATTTCAGAAGAAGACAAAATTGATTTATTGTGAACAGTCTAAACTCTAAAAACGCACTATAAAGATTAACATAGAGTATTTAGAATAAATCTCTAACGTACACGTATAAAATTCAATTAAAAAGGAGATATAGGGAGGATATTCAATGCTTTGTTAATTGATTTCTTTCACGAGTGTGACATGGTATCACATTGAAATATTTTGCAAATTTCAATCAATATTCAGAAGGCAATTCATCAGTTTCTCAAAAATCGTTCCACCATATCTAATCAAACAGAGCACCAAATATATGTATCAATCCGTATGACAAGGGCTGATGTGAAGTTCTTTACTTATGAAAACATTAGTGACAAGAAATGTAAAAATATTTTGATAATTCTTATTTTAGTTTCAGCAATAAGTATGTTTATTGATGTATATAAACAATCTTTTTTAGAACAGGTCATAAAAAAACCCGAAAATATCAGGAGGTTATTATCAGTAATTGAATCTTGGCCTCAGTTTAATTCTTACATTACTAAGCAGATATATGCATGTTACATAATGCATCCTTTTCCCAATATATTCTTTTTTCATCTCCCCCTTTTTTCAAACTTCGACCCTCTAGCCCTCGTCCTTTGGACTGATTATATTTATTGGTTCTCGGGTTGATATGGTGGAGAGAAAGAGAAAGTGGTGTATTGTTCTATGATTATTGGCATTACGGCGTCTTTATTACTTTCACCTTTCATATTCGTGTCTTGTGGGAAAAGAAAAATTCTTCAGCATCTGTCCCGCAGAAAAATGTAACAATGTAAAAATCAATTTACTCTTCTCGAATCGATTTCCATACATGGCGTCCAGAAAATTGGAGTTCGGAGTGAAATATCGATTCCCATTTACAAATAGAAATTATACCCATTAAAATATACACGAGACACGATGCAATAATTCATATTTTTTAATACCTGAGATATCGAATTTCGCTTACTTGACTAGTCTGATTTTCAATGTTATGAAAACATAAGATAAAAGTCAGTGGATTTCAAAGAATTTGTACATTTAAAATACGTGTCAATGGTTTTGAAAAAAGATATAGAAAAGACTTTCAGTGATTCTACTGGAGAAAATAAGCAGATATTAACTTGCAGGTCTTTTTATGTAACTCTAATTCCTTTCTTTACGTTAAATTATCTTAGTTATACCAGTCTTTTGTGTTATGCTTATATTTGTGTATTGAACGTAATTGGCAGGTCGTGTGATTTCCCTCTTGGAAGTAGGGACAATTTGACCAAGGACACGCTACCTTGAGAACAGAAAGCCAACACTTTTAACACGACGAAGCTGCTTAATGGGTTTAAGTATTAAATTGAAAGCAACTTTGAAGTTTGTCGTCGTCGTTAATTAAAATTCACAAAATTAATGACATATTCGGTTAAAGGTTTTTTTTTTATTTTTGTACTAAAAAGCCATAAAGGTGATGTTGTAAATGAAGTTTTTTTTTTAGTATTGTGAATTAATAAAGGATTGTTTTCAGTCAAAAAGAATTATATGTAAAAAACAAGTCGAGAAAAGAGTTACACTGTTAATGTAAAACATCGAATTTTCTTTACAGGCGGAAAATTCCATTAAGATTAAATAAAACTTCTTTTATAAATGTTCATCTTAAAGAGATGATCAAAGATAATTTTCAAAATAAAAACAACCCAAGTTAAAGTAAAGAAAAAAATGTTTACCTGTTTAAAAGTTTATTCCTTCGGAAAATTTCGCAAGTGAAGAATCGTGGGGCCTGAAGTACGTGTAGTGCGTCAATGTGTGTATTGCAAACAGAGGCTGTTGACTGGAACTGTTTAAAGAGTCCGTGTATAGGTATTGATCAATATCTTCCTATTCAGGGAGGAGTGAGGGCCATATTGTGAAAGAGAACCCCAGCGTTTTCATTTAAAGGTATTTGTATTTGTCAAAATTGCAGATTTTTCATTCAAAAAATTCTTTTGAAAGAGAAAAGAATATACCGTTCCCTTTTTCATGGAAAAATAGAATAGACTTACTTTTACTTATTGAATTAACAAAGGTTCATTATTCTTATCGTTAATATACCCGTGGTTGAGGTAGTTTCAGAAGTTGTCATAGTTATGGACTTGGCCCAGTAAACAGTGTATAAAATGTTTGAATACTTTTAGTATACAATGTACCAATTTTACGAAATCTCGCCTACGCAGCTGCCATATATGGTTTAACTTCAAATCTTTTCTTGGAAGTCATGTCGGTGCTGACAAAGAAAGAAAAAGGAAGAAAATCTACTGAATTGCCAAAAAAGTATTTGTGACACAAGAAGTAGTCTTATCTCCGTCTGATCCAGAAAATATTTTTTTTATATTAGGTCATAGACATTTTTATTTGCTGCTGTAAGCCGTATGAAACTCTGTTATCTTAACCATAGGATTCATTTTCATATTGTACAAACTGGGAACTGTCTCTTATATCAATAGCTAGACATGAAATTTTATTTTTTATTTTTTTTATTGTCAAAACAGCATAGAATACTAAAAAATAAATCAAACTGACTTTTTTTGGTATGTCTGTACATATATTTGTAACTTGTGTGAAAGTTTCAATTAAAATAAAAACAAAAAACAAACAAACAAAAAAAAAACTTCATAATGGCCAATTTTTGAACAGGAACTTTCAGTTAGCCCCAGCAGACATGTTTTTAAAAACTATTTACTTACCAAGATGAAGAGGACAAAAACAGGTATGCTGGTACCCAAAGAACGGACTTGTTTCAAGAAATACTCATATGAAAAATAAAAGTTACAGCCCCAACTTATAAATAAATTATTGGTTAGGTTAGTCCAACAAATTGCGAGTAAAAAGACAGATTTACAAAGCAAAAAGTACATATATGTTTCAAAATTTTCGATTACAGAGACATAAAAACGTCAATAAAATATCTGGCTGAATTTCAAGAAAGTGTAAAAAATGCATGAGCAAATTCATATTTTTTAAAAGAAGTCCAGCATCTTTTAGTTAAAGGTGAAACACATGGAGATAACGAACAGTATTCAAGATCAAAAGTCCATAAAACAATAAAAACAAGCTAATTCAGAGAATTCGTGTCCCCCGCTTAGGGAAAAAGTCGGCTCCCCCTGACTGAATTTGTAGAATTATTAAATGTATACATGTATACTGAAGGAAATAAAATACATGTATGTCAATATGCATATAAAGATTTGATTGCTTATTCTTTATTATGTGTACAGAAGATTTTTTTATATGGAATATTTATCACACTGTAATGATGATTTTATAACCTCATAAATTTTTCATTTCACATGCTGAATACTATCATTTAGTAAAAAAAAAAGTATTTAAAAAAAAAAAAAAAAAAAAAAATGTTCGACCGAGATTCGATCCCGGTACCTCTCACATTTGAAGCGAGAGACATAACCACTAGATCACGGAGTCGCTTTATATGGTGACAGGTATATGCAGAACTAAAGCCACATACATGTATATATTCATGTTCGGTATTCTCAAAATTTTACACAATCCATGGTGTTTGATTTATTTAGCCTTTATTTAACAGTTATAATAAATGTAATAAGAACATAAAGTCCGCCGAGAACCTGTTTTATACACAATAACTCTCCTCATGCCCCTGCGCTAAAAATAGCGACATGTAATACTATAAATACTAATAAAACAAACGGGGCGGGACACTTTGAGAGGGGCGAGAGACGTCCTAGGGAGTTTTGCTATAAAATTACATTGCATAAGCTCAAAATGTTCTTGAAATATCGCCCGGAAATGAAAGTGTTACACACAGACAGAATGTATAAATTTACGACCTTGAACTTTGACCTTTTGACCTCAAAATCAATAGGGGTCTTCTTTAGGCCACAGGGAGTTGTTATGTAAAATTTCATTGCGATAGCTCAAATGGTTCTAGAGATATCGTGTGGAAACGAAAGTGTTTTAACAGACAGAATTTGCTTATTTATGACCTTGACCTTTGACCTTTTGACCTCAAAATCAATAGGGGTCTTCTTTAGTCCATAGGGAGTTGCTATGCTAAATTTCATTGCAAAAGCTCAAAGGGTTCTCGAGATATCGTGTGGAAACGAAAGCGTTACAGACAGACAGAAAGACGGACGGACGGACAGACGGACGGACAAACCCAAATTAATATCCCCCACTTTTCAAGCGGGGGACAAAAAAAGAAGGTGGTATTTCTATTTATAGGAATTACAGATTATTCAAATTCTTTTTAAAGAAAAAAAATACCGCTCCTTTCTTCATGGAAATAAGGCTTCGTTCTCGAGAAAATGCCCGGGCAAAATGCCATTTTTGCATATCATTGAATTTAATAATACATGTATTGAATCTAAAAAGAGTCTTTTATTCTTATGCTTAATAAACTGAGTACCCGTGAATGAGCAACAGAGGTGAAGATAGTTTCTGACTTGGCCAAATAAATTGTGCATAAAATGTTTGAATACTTTTAGCATACCAATTTTAAAGAAATCTCGCCTACGCTAGCAGGTGATATTACGAGTCGATGTATGTAGCCGACATGTATTGTTTAATTTCAAATCTATTCCTGGAAGCGTTTAGATGCTGACAAAGATGGAAAAAGAAAGGAAATCTAATGAAATGTCAAAAGAGTAACTGTATCCAAAAAAAATAATAATAATAAAAAAAAAAGAACAAAAAAAAAAAAAACACACAAAAAAACCAGCCATATCTTCGTCAGGTTTATAAAATTATTTGAAATAAAGTTTTTTTTTATTGAGTCATAGATATTCTTATTTCCTTATACAAAAAATGTATGAAAATCAGTTTTCTTATCTATAAGATTAATGAATTATTTCCATATAGTACAAACTGGTTCATGTAAAAATCTCATGTCAATCATTCGGCATAAAAATTTCCCTTTTATGTCAACTGAAAACTGAACTGAAAACTACTTTATATTGATCAATTTTCGAACAGCAACTTTCACTAAGCTCTAGCGGGCATTTTCTTGCATTTTCAAAACAGTGATGACGTTTTCTTTGCTTTGACAACGCCTCGTTCTATTCATAAGATTTGAAAACCTTTAGATTAATAAACAATAAATAAGATATGCAAACTATGCAAAATATGCAACAGCTTATGACAAAGGTTAAATAAACTGACAGCCCTAACACCAACCGTTAAATAATTTTTGCACACGGTTAAAATTTTCAAAAGTAGCTTTGACTCCAAGGTGAAAAGTAAGCGTCCAAGGAAGAGCTTGTCACGATTACATGTGTAATATGAAACCCTCAGTTGTTCCAAATCAGGCAAATGGTATAACCAAGGATCGATTTTGGTAGGTTAACCCCAAAAGTCAAAAAAATATTTGCAAGGTAAGGGTTTTTTCTGGGAAACAAACAATAGCTAAACAGAAAGATTGACAAGGCAAAAATTATCTGTTCCCGAATCTTCGATTACATGGGCATAAACACGCTGAATTTCAAGAAGGTGTAAAGAATGCTTGAGCAAATTCATAACAATGTACATAAAGTTACAAATAATACCCTTGGAAAAATATTAATCCTCCTTGCTCATAATACATATTACACGTTTAACAAATAATGGGCTCAAACATCATGACATCAAATGGACATTCTGTCCCAGCGTTGTAGTTCACTTCTTATTTCTTGTCGCTAACCTTAACTAGCGGCTATTCTGTATTAAATTAACAGTGACATTTTCAGTAATGTTACTGCGTTAGATTTTTTTCCCACTCATAGCATAAGATTTGCCGTTTAAAGTCTGATGCACTATTAAATTTGAAATGTTAAATACATGCTAAGGACGTTTATAACATATAAGCAGTCTACGAAAAGTTAAATGCTAAAAATTACTATAATTTATTTTAATTAAATAGTTTATTGAAGGTCATCCCAGTTACATTTTATGAGATAATGAATTTAAAACCAAACACTGAAGAAAAGTTTAAATGGTGTACTTTAATAGGTAATAGTAAAAAAAACATCCATATTTGTACATTTGTGAATACAATATAATTGAAAAATTATTTATCCTTATTGAAGAATTATTTCTGTTATTTGTATCAAATATACAATATTTAAACCCTTTTCTTCTGAAGTATCTTTTTCAAAAGCGTCAACATTTGTCTTCTCGGCATTTGAAGCTTTTTTCTCACTGCTGAAGTTCATGCTCTCTCTCCTCTACATTCAAACTCGAAGACCTAAGCCTAGAGTCAGAAAGTTCCCCAATCACAGAGTCGTAACTCCTTGTGTTAATCATACCAGTACTACTGCTGAAATGTCCTTGGCGTGGAATGTTCCCCAAATGTGGTTTCAAAGCTGGAATACCTCTGGTATTATCCGCTCTGTTACTTCCGTCTATCTCAGTAAACACACCTTGTTCCTCCGGTTCTCTGACAGAGACAGCTTGACAATCGTTGGTCCGATTTTCTTGTGGTTCCTCATCTGATCGGAGACCTTGGATATTTGGATTTCTAATTGTAGTTTCATCTTCCTCAGATGATCGCTGGAAAAGAAGAAGGAGATGGTTGAAAAACTTTTTTTTTACTTTCAGCATATAAACACGATCAAGATGATATTCAATACTTTCTTATTTTGGCAATATTCTGGAATAAATAGTTTACAATATTTAAACTTAAATACTAATTTATGTTTATGTAATGGATGCACTATATTTAATATTTTCAATCAGGTGCAATATCTCGGTCATAGTTCTTAGGTCAACATAACATCGAATTATTTTCTTTTAAACATGTTAAAGCAGACTTCTTTCTCTCTTTGGTGCAACATGTATGTTCTTAGCATTATTGCAAATGATTTGTTTCTCCTGCAGAACATGGCCGTGAGGGATTTCATTACTTCATGAAAAAAATTATATATCTCCAGTGAAAAGTTAAAAGAGAATATGTTCAGTGTATATTGCAATTAGATTACATATGAAAGGCATTAATTATACATGTATTTTATCCAATCTCAAATCCACTGATAGAAATTACTAAATTCCCATACCCTCCGACGGTATAATTTAGACCTTCCGGTTGCTAAATTATTGTGAACTTCTCTATTATTTGTGCGATTGTTGTCGTCATAAGTAGGAAAGTCAGTGAAAGAAATTTCAGCCAATGGAGTACGAACGTCACTTCCGATAGTATTGGTTGATGCGTCAACACTACGACGGGAATATGGTGGTGGATCATGAATTTGCGATGGGGGGTGATGTTCTCCCACAAAAGTTGGTGGGTACATCTGACCGTGTGAAGCGGGGTAGTTGGATGACTGATGAAAGGGATTATGGAAAACATGATTAGTATTCATTGGAAAACTGGAGTAAAACTGACCCATATGAGTTTGATATCCGTCATATGGCATAAGACCATGGTTTGTCTGTGTTGAGTAGGGGCGCGAGCTTTCAGGCATCAATGCATTCATTTGAAGATAGTTTGGGAATGGTTGCTGAGTTTGTATTTGCTGGGGTTGCATCATCATGTTTCCAAAGATACCACCAACATAGTTTTGTGAGGCACTAGGAGTGTTCGAAACCAGTTGAGGCGTTCCTTGTGTTTGATGGAGGTTCTGAACAAGATTTTGTACCGAAGGTATTTGGGCAGCACTTTGTTGGACAACAGGACAGTTATTGGAGCGAGATGCCAGACCACCTATTAGAGCAGAAATCGTATTATTTTGAGTGGGATTATTCGTTTCACTGCTCCCTCTCAAGTTTTGAACAAGAGAAGCTAAAGCTTGAAGACGACTGTTATTATTTCTTGCACCGTTATTGTTACTTCGATTATTCCTGTTGTTATTATCACCATCTTTATCGGTTTTGTTATTTTTGTTTCGACTGGTGTTGCTCGTTTTGTTGCCATTTTCATTTTTGTCTCTTTCACCGCGGTTTTTCTTTGAAGCTCGTTTATTTCTGTTCTTCTGTCCGTCTGTGTTGTTCTCGGCGTTTGTTCCACCGTTTGCTGAGGACGTCTGAGTATTGACGCCTATCTGATTTATCAATTGCGTGGCTTGTTCTTCGTTCTCTTCTTCTTCGTCTTCTTCAGTGTCTGTTTCATTTTCTTCTTCTTCTTCTTTTCTCTTCTTCTCCTTCTCTTCCTTGGAAACAGCTCGTGTCAGCCAAAACGAGAAGAAAATTAGGGTCAACTGCATTAAATAATGATATACTTGTCAGTAAAAATTACCTTGAAATTAAAAATCAAAACATGTTTCTGAAAAAAGCATGTAACTTTTACCTCAAATACTCCAACTGTTCCTAGACAACCAAAAGAAATTCCGTTCTGTTCTTCGATGATGTCCCACAAAGCTTTGTAGCAACCCTGCATATAAACATAAGCATCAATGTTTTGACACTTCAATTGATTATAATATATTCTTTTCTCCCTAGGATTTCCTTGTACATCATTTCAACATTCACATAGTATAAATATGTGTCTTTTATTTTACTTTTTATATAGTTTTGTATATATTTCACTGAGCTCAATAATTATATAATATTTTCTGGCTGTTTATGATTCATTAGAACACTGGTTGGCATAAATAATATTTTGTTTTCCCCTTTAAAAATGTGTGTTACTTGATAAAACAGATTACCGTTAGGTAATTAGAATCTTCGGTGGTAGGTATCACTGCACAGTCTCCGCCGACGTCCATTTCTTCCGGATTTTTGCAACAAGAGACTGGAGTTGTCAAAGTGACGGATAGGGTAATATTAAACTCGTCGACGTAAAAGTATTCCCGGTCCCAGATTAGACTCTTGTTGAAATCAGAGTAGTCCTCTATTCCACAACACGACAACTGAAAAAGGCCAACCCAGGACTGATATATCGTCTTAATTCATTTCGAGAATTTCATTTCGTTATTAATGTAAAGCGTTGATCACTCCAAATGAATATTTTACAATATGGGCACAAATAACTATTGTGAATTTAATTTACATGTATTTATTGAATATCTGCGTTACATATCTAATATACATTTTGTATCATTTAACAATGAAGAGTAAAGCTAAAATGATACCATTTACATTATTTTTGGAAGTTTTTTTTTTAAAACAATGAACCATTTAGATTATGTAACTGCTTCTAGAGTTGTACTAGAAATCTAGTTAATTTAATTGATTTCAAAATCAATACAGAAAATTCTTGGATTTTCTTTTTTCTTCATAATCTAAAATGACCGACTCCTTTTTAACGACCAGCTTGTGCGTGTTACTGAGTCTGATTGCAGCAGATTGGACATAAACCCTATCAGATTACCATGGACTTTGAGTGTGTGATTGCTCTATAATAGAAAATCAACACGCAGCATAAAGTGGTTCATTGTTCAAACTATATATAATATAAAAATCGAAGGAAAAGAACTTCCATGATCTTTCTCTCCACAGAATAAAAAAAAATCTTTAAACGAACATAAAATTAGAAGAAATTCTGTATTAGGAAGCAATTCAAAGAAAACCCGCTGAATTCAATTTCTACCCTTCTCCCCTTTGCTTCTCATCGAAAAGTCAGTTGTCAATAAGGATAAGAGATTCCTGTATTGAAACTTTCTGATCTGATAGTGCTAATGACACAGTAAGGTGCAAATTAGCATATTGATTATGTTTTATCTCTTCTGCTAGTCAGGTATCAATAATTTATTAATTGCAATTAATCAATTTTAGACTTACTCCGGACATAAAGAAATCAAAGGCCACAGACATGACGTCTGTTCCGTTGCCACCGACATATTGATTCTGGAGGAAACTCTGAAGAGATGGCTTCATGTAATCGTCTATCTGTAATACATATTTATTACATTACAATATAACTCATGTAATCATCTATCTGTAATACATATTTATAACATTACAATATAACTCATGTAATCGCCAATCTGTAATACAAATTTATAACATTATATTACAAGGTAATTCTTAGAAATCGTGTAATCGTTTCACTGTAACACAAGGAAATCCTTTAAACTCATTTAATTTACCAGCATCTGTCGTTATCACACATTCATTACATTACAATGCAATATAATTTTTAGAACCTGTATAATTGTTTGTCTGCAACACATATATTACATAACAATACAATGTAATTCTTAAAACTCGTGTTATTGTCTCTCCATAACATACATATATTATATTATATTACAATGCAATATATTTTAGAACTCAAGCATCCATCTATATGTAAAACACAAAGCATTGCAATACAATGTTGTTCTTATTATCTATCATTTATTATAATATAATTTTAGTACATTTGTGATATTACCAAAAGTATTTTATTTGAGTTTTAGGGTATTTTGATCATTTATACGAAGTAAAAGTTAGACGGAAACCCCACCGGAGAGATAGACACATGAGCATATTAAGGATTTAACGCCTCACGTTTATCTTTGCAGGAGTCGTTTGTTTGCAATGGCCGATGAAGAGTAGGTCAAATATTTATCAATATTTTAAATTCTGTATATTTCTGATTGCCCATCTAGGTTTTAAATGTCAATGATATAAATAAATATATTACACCTGGTATTGTGTTTTTGTAGATATCTCAGCACAGTTGGATTGCACAAATTAATTAAGGTAAATATATTTGAGTTACATAAGTATTTTTGGGATAAATTAAATTAAAGGCAGATTAATGAATTAATTTCAGAGAGAACATTGGATGTCAATTTTGGATAAGTAGGTTTTGCTGAATTTGTCTACTTGAAGCGTTTATTGCCAATCTGCGGCGTTAATATACTTTAAGGTGCATAGTAAATGAATGTTCAAATTGATGATTTAAGTGACCAGTAACATATACATGTACATATACATATACATGTACTACAGACTTTTATCACCAAAACTTGAAGAATCGTTTCTTCAATTGTCATCAGTCTCTCTCTCTCTCTCTCTCTCTCTCTCTCTCTCTCTCTCTCTCATACTATTGATATTGATTAATGGAAGTGAATTTGCTTAAGATATGATAATCTCACTAATATCATCTTATGGACCAAATAAAAATGGGGGATAACACTTCACACTTACTTTTCCTTGATACCACTTACCAAATTTCTCTTTGTTATCAGAATGACAATAAATGAAATTTCTCCAGCAAGAAGAAGAATAAGCATAAAGCCGTACTGCAAATAAAAAGACACTAGTATAAAATAGAAGTTATAGAACACAATGTGTCCTTGTTGGTTAGAGTCAAAGAGTCAACAACTGCCATATATCCAATATTTACCACTGATTATACAGACCTTTAAAGAGTTAACTGCTATTTATTTTAAAGCATATATTTTGTCTTTTTCACAAAAATAGTTATACATGTATATCAAACTTTCGTTATTTTACCAAAATTAGGAGTGCTTTGATCTTTTTCTTGGCTCCAAGGATCCCGATCCCGGCCACAATGGTCAACACCAAACCAATCGCAATCAGACCAAAAGCGGCATTCCCCACCAGAGCCGCTACATCTAGGCTAGAGAGATCCACCCCTCCTAATCCGCCCGTCATACTGGTCAAAGTATCTATCACCTTACCTATGACGTCATTGATGAGGTCTTTGGCAAATTTGACCAACATTCCTATCACCGCCATTCCTAGAGCAAGCAGCTAAAAACACCAGGCTTCTTATTACGTCGTATAAAAAGGAATAAGGATCAGAAACGGTTCTTTCTGAAAGGTTTGGGTTGGTTGTGAAGCATCTTGCTTAGCCAATGGCTTCTGGGCCGCCACTTTCCTCAAAACGATAGGTGTGGATCAGAAACCCTTGGCTAGCGAAGATGAATGAAGCGCAAAACAATTTCTTTTCAGAATGAACCATTTGGTGTTTATGTCTTACTTAAGGTCAGATGATACAAACCATTTTTTCTTTGGATGAGACTTAATATCATCTAACAGGTTTAGAAAAGTGGATAATTCTTTGAATTTTTTCTCCTTCGACTTGGAAAATGAAATAAACTTGGAAATATTAGTTAATACTTCAATATAATAACAAATATAGACAAATCACAATCAGTAAAGGTTTTCAGATGAAAACAAATTTCAGAATATGTAAGCTTGGTGCTAAAAGTATAATACAAACTTTACAAAGATATACCAAGCAAGGTAAATTTTACGAGGAAACGCAAATGGTGAAAAATCAGAAAAATCACAGAGGCTGATTTTTACCATTTTGCTTTTCCTCGTAAGATTCACCTGGCCTGGTATATTATTTAAAAGTTTACATTATACTTTAAGCACCAAGCTAACATATTCTGAAATTTGTTTTCATCTGTAAAACTCTATAGCTACTGAGTGTGATATGTTTTTGTTATGTTAGCAACAGCTAGCAAAGAAGATTCAATTAAAAAAAAATAAAAGAGTTGTTCACAGATCACGGCCAATTAAAGATGTATATAGTGCTAATTAAGTTTAACATGAATATATAAGATACAAAGAAAACTTTTGAAAAGTATAAAGGTTTTAATAATAAAAATGAAAACCAGGCACAAAATTTTAACCATAAATACCTTTTTTATATTCACAGTTTCTCATAGAAGAATCTGTGAATATATAAAATAGGAGTCAAACAGAAAGTCATTTGTTATTTGACCAGCGTGTGTCTCCTCAAGAGTGTAGAAATTGTTCATATGATAAATCGGAGTAAATTAAGAGAATGATACATGAACATTATCAGTGATTTTCTTTGTGTTTACGAAAACGTATTTATTGAATGAACTTGAAAAAAAATCATTTTTTTTTTATTCATCATAGGAAGTTGTTTTGATACATTTTCGAGCAAGATTTCCATGTTACATAAATTATACAAAAGCTTTTAAAATAAGAATTAAATTGAAATGAACGTAACCTTACCCCGAAAAATGAATTCAGGGTCATTAGACACCCCCTTCCACAGTTGGCCACGCTGTCCATTGCCATCTATCCTCAAGAAAAGCGGGGTTAAATTAAAACCTTAGTTAACACCATTTTCTTTTTTAAAAATTCTCAAAATGTTCAGATCAGATCAAAATGGTACCAACCTTTAATTGAAATTTTGTACGTTTATAAGACAGATTACATCCTTCCAACTACTTATACAAAATAACGAAGAAATGTAAGATTAAGGGGTTAATCAAAAATCAATGTATTAATGTTCTTTGACAAACATGTTGGCCATCGCAGTAAACTTAATTATGGGACAATGGGGTTACTGTAAGATAGCTAAGTTAATGTTATCAAACAAATAACCTGAATAATATATTAAGGCTCCTATGTAATTTATCATCATAGCAAGTGTGTATATTTTATGCCTTATTATGTAATTTTAGTGAGCATGTCTCAGACTTCTAGAAACTAATCACCAGGTTCTTATAAAACCAGATTTACACTAGTCTAGTGATACCGCTATTTTAAAAAAACTCTTTTACAGATTTATTTTTGATAAAAACTAAATTTTACCATTCTAGATATTAATTACTTTTCAGAAAATATTCCAGCTTTTATCTTGTTTTATAAAACAAATAGAAGTTCTTGCTTGGTAGAGTTGTCCTCACTCACTTCAAGGCCAACAGTGCGATAATTTTTCTTTTCAAATCATCCTTTCAAAAAAGTTCTCTTATTTTTGCAGAAAAAATTGTCCTAATTTACTGTTTCTGCAAAGTTAAACTAAACATGATGTCGAAATATGACTTTATAAAAGTTACATCATTCTGTTCACATATACTTTAAATAGAATTTCAAACAACGACAGAACATATTATCTGTTATTAATGAGGTAGCATTGCTTTAATTATATATACATGTGCATTGTTCATTCTTGCGGTTTATCATCCCTGGCATGATTATTTCACCTCTATGAGACATTACCGGATTCAGGCGAATGGCGAAACGGCACGCAAGACTATTGAGTAGTAAGTTTTTTAAGTGCGTAAACGCTCGCCGTAACACATATAGTCACTTGTAATTAGTATTAAGAGGTCTTAATTGACAAAAAAATCTTTCACTCCACACTGCTTGCGAAGGAACAGTTGCTGTCCATATTTTACCGACGTAGGTTTGGCTTGGGATCCACAGTACAACGTTTGGATCAGAGCGACCAATCTTACGACAGAGCTACAGTGGCCACTTACGTGCACAACATGATACGTTGATGTTGATCAAGTGGCATCAGGGAACTGTAATAGGGAATGGAGAACAATTTTTGATATAATACATTTTTTTTTATTTTTAGTTATGGAAAAACTAGAAAGAAATACTAGTATAGTGCTGATAAGGAAGTATAAACTACTGAGTTAATACTTTAATTTTTTTTTTCAATAGATTTTCCATTAGGAAACACGAAAAAATATCCAAAGTCAGAAAATTTAAGAAAAAATCAAGTTCTTCTTTATACTCATTTATAAAGTAGCTTTAAGTTTGTAAATTATCAAACAAATATGTATTGTTTCATTACTAAAAACAATGCTTATTCTTGTTTCAAGAGCCTTTAATAATCATTGCACATTTGAATGAAAGAATTTTCTATTTTAGGCCTATATAAATCGTAATTAATAAAATAATGGAAAGCCGCTTGGTCTTTCACTATATATTTACGTAAAACATACTGGTATTTTGATACATTTATTCTGAGTAACAACATCAGCAATGAGCAAACACACGGTAAGTTTATTCTGTTACATTAATTGCTAATAACATCCTTTGTCTGAAAACATAGGTGATTTGTCACAAAATGTCCTTTTTCAGGTACGATGCATATCATAGAGGTATGTGTGCAGAAATGTCGGCTCCTTTCAGCATCGTGTATGAATATCACAATGTCAAGCCTTCATTTCGATTTAAATAATGAAGATGGATGTGATTTAGATGGCAGGAACAGGAATGCCTTCATCTGAAATTAAAACAAATTTCCATTTAATCATTTTTTTCTAAAATTAAACTAAATACAAAAAGATGAAGATTATGAACAGTGTTTGACCCTAAAAAATCTATAAACAATACAGATCTGTGAAGAGAGCAAAAATCATTGTAAAGAGAGCAAAAATCATTGTAAAGAGAGCAAAAATCATTGTGAAGAGAGCAAAAATCATTGTAAAGAGAGCAAAAATCATTGTGAAGAGAGCAAAAATCATTGTAAAGAGAGCAAAAATCATGGACCTCTGGAAATTCCTGAGATGGGGTCATGTGCCCAGGAGGAGTAAGCATACTCTGTTGACCAGTCACACCCGTCATTTTCCTTCAGTATTGATCACGTAAACGGAAAAACTTAGTGATAAAAACAAAGGCGTGACAATTGATAGGAAACAAGTCAACCAAACTACGATTCAATGGAAAGTTAAATTTACTGATATGGTCATTCTAACGACCGTGGAATTTTCCAGTTGCATATATGGGTCCAACAATTGAAGTGAAAAAAATTAATGGCCAAAAAAAATGCTAAAGAAGTCACTAGGTGTAAACCAAGAAGAGCTTGAGTGGGTAGAGGACATCCATCTTTAAAAAATCAAACGGCAAACTTACCTATCATAACTGCCTGTCTGACGGTTTTAGGACAACAAATGGGAATCATCTGGCCAGAGTACAAACTGCAGGTCCAACCAGGTTGGCAAGCATTGGGAATGTTTCGTTGACATGGCATTTTCCTCATGTCAGAGTTGGGGGTGATGTCACAAGCTTGATATTCAGCCAATTTATTGTGGCATAAAATAGCACCTTTCATCATCTTGAGTTCTGTAAGTTGAAAAGGTTTAGACTGATGAGAAGTGTGATCAGAGCGCATGTAATTGTCTTTTGTTGGGTTACTTTTTACGTTTTACAAAACATTTAAAACTGTGAAGAAATCCCAAGAGAATAAGAATTATGCAAATTTTTCATATAATATCAAGAAATACAAAACATATATTTGAGAAACGCGTCTTCTGACCTTCATCTCATGTAGATTTTAAAAACTTTGTTGCAAACAAATTGTTTTCACATTTCTACTATCAACTTACCTAATCCTTGGGCCATAGCATTAGCACGAGCCATAGTACCATCTGTCATCATTTTCATAGCTGTCTCATTTCCTGGAGCCGGAGGCACAATTCCATTGCAAACAAATTTTTTGGCAAACGGAGGAATTTCTGAAAGTGAAAGTTTTTTAAAATTTATTTTCAAAGAGCAATACCAAAAGTATAACTTTTGATTTTCTCCAAACTAGAATATCATAAATACATGTAAATGCAAAATTTAATATTTTACCTATTCCAGCTTCTTGTGGATTCATTGCCTCTAAAACTCTTGTATTTATACGCCTTTGGAGCATTTGATTCATCATTCCGACCAAAGGATTCGCTCCAGTCATGGAATTTCCTGACGTCCATGTGTTCATTCCAGCATTCTGGCCAGTTCCTGGCATCGAATTAGCATTCATGGTTGGCTGAAGCGATGGGAACTGAACTCTGAATAAATGTTCAGCTTGTCTTTCTGTCATCATTGACAATTGTTCCGGGGAAAGTTGTGATACCTCTGCAGGAACATTGTTACCGAACCATTGGCTGTATTCTGGATTAGCCGCTGGATTAGTACCTGCAGAGGATGTGGGGTTGCTGGCAGGTGGGTTATTGGCCTGGGCAGCAGTGGGTACCGGTGCTTGGGCCTTGCTATTTGAAGGTGTATTGGATGTCATGGCTTGCTGAGTTGGAGAGTTATTAAAGGTTGATTGAACAACTGGTATGGATGATGGAACTACCACTTTTGGCTTAGTTTGAGGTGGTTCAGCTCTCGTACCTGTATTAGCATTGTTTGGCGAAGGTTCTGGTCCAACTGCTACAATTCTCGGAGCACTTTTTTCAGGTGGTGCATGTACTTTAATAGAGGGATGAAAACCATTCGATGATGATGGGAGCAGTTCTTTATTGGTCTTTAGCACCTGTCCTTGTCCTAGTGCACCTGAAATTTGTTGAGATAAAGATGTAAACGTCTTCTGTTTAGGTTGCTGGCTTGTTTTGGAATTGGTGTCTGTTCTTGATAAAAGATTTGGTCCTTGCTTTTTAAATAGGTCTTTCATGCTAAAACTGGGACCTAGTCCCAGGTTTAATATTGTTCGATGGTCGTTAATTCCACTTTTATTAGTTCTAACTGGCATATGACTGAGACTCTGGCAATTTATATCTGAAAATATACTAAATAAAGTAACTCCAGGGAAATAGCCTTTAAGAAGCATACAAGGAATATAAATTCTATGAGACCCCCTTTACCCTTTGAAAATGTTTTTTAAAATGTTCCTGTTAGTGGAAAATTCCGAATTATTGCCATATATAAATGGTCCTCTCTCAATGTAAGTTACGGTTTTCATTTTTGAAATCCATTTTGGATTATTACTTAACAATACAATGGATTTAAGTTTTCCCATAATAGCCCACTAAACAATAGATAATAGAGCAGTTCTTTTACCGCTGTTGTCTCATTTATCTTCACAAATATCAGTTGTTGTGGTAGTTTGTGTATAATTTTAATCGAGGAAAAGGACCAGTCGTAAAATGCAACTAATGAGATAATAATGGTAGATATCGTTGTTTGTGCTGCAAGGCATACAGCAAGAATCTAACAAGTGGATTATTTTTAAATTAAAATGAGAATTAATTAAGGCTGGTTCTGGTTTGTATACGTCACTCCGTGTCATTTAAATAAGTTTACGCTGCTCTTGTTCAAAACAACTATTAATTTGCTTCCGGGATCTAATTAATTTTCCTTGATGAGGAATTAGTGCGGAGAAAATATCAATTGTCTAGATTTGTGTAATTATAAGATTTTATTATATTTAGTGATCGTTTCTTTCTATTTTATGACAGATTGATTGATATATTTGTTAGAAAGTTTTATTTATCCTTAGCTGAAAAAAAAATGTTTGTTAGTATAGTCTCTTTTGAGTAATACTGGGCAGTACTAGTATACAATGTATACTGTGTACAGAGTATATTTTTTCCTATCTAATATTCAAAATGTTTACTCTTGTGAAGCATTTACCTTAGATAAATTAAAAAAAACATGTACATGTATATATTTAAAGATTTACAATACTTGAAAGAAAATATAATTCAAACTTACAGAAAATAATGATTGATTATTTATACTCAAACTTCTTATGAAGTCTTCTTTATTATCTTTTAAAAGTCAAATAACAATACTTACATGTGAGACTGGACAATAATAAGATACACAAAGTTCCCTTCATTTTCGAAAAAGTTCTAAAATCCAAGTAAACGAAAGTAAAATTAATCTTAACAGTAGCAACTTCTAAACACAGTCTGCCGACGCCAACCTCTTGGTTTCATTAAAAAATGACTGGGTCATTAACATAAACGTGATGACAGCTTGTTTAATTGATGAAACAAACACTTCAAATGCATATGTATTTTAAATTGTCATAATTTATTTCCCATTATAATCTTGTCATTTGAACTATACATATTATAATTATGACGCAAATTGCAACAAATTATGAGTTTGTGGTCATCATACATTTTAAATAATGTATATTTTGTTTCTTTTCTTTTATAGTACTAGATTTTTAAAGTAACAAATTAAACTGACTGATACTTATGAGATCTTAATTACAATGTATGAAATTTAAAAGAGACTAATAGGCCCCTGTCTCTTGACACTCGGCTTAGCATCAAGATTACTTTCAAATACAGGATACTTTTCTCATGTACAAGTTTCTCATGTTGCTTTGCTACAATTTAATGGTAAAAGTTGTTTTGTAAAAACCTACCAGTAAACAATGATTGATTTCCATGCAAAAAACCTCAAAAAGATTTCAAACCCTTTCTGAAAAATTTGTATTTCATCAGATAAATTTGGTTTGCATTATTTTTAAATATTTATCCATCTCTTAGATTATGAAATTAAAAATGATGAAAGTCAGTCACAAAGTTTTAAAAATAACATATGTAGATTTCCTTTTTTTCATCTTCAAGGTTAGGAATGCATGAACATATCTCACAACTAACTTGTTATTTACTCGTTTCTATTTTTAACATGTTAGCTCTAACAAGGACCTGATCCTCTTGTCTAAAATTTATTAACTTTAGAGAAAAATAACAAAATGTTGCTTACAATTTTTCAAGCAAATGTTTGTGTTCTAAGTGTAAAAAGAATCTTATCAGACTGTTATTTTCTTCCAAAAGTGATAATCTAGCATCAAACTTGGTGGAGACGCGTGAATCCTGGGTCAAGGAGTAGACTATAAGAATAAGAAAAACGTGCAATTTGCATGTAATAAGTCATATGTATGAAGCAATGAACTAATCAATCTAAAATTACATCGAATTTCAATAATTTTAACTTTTGAAATTAGCTATAAGCATGATGAGAATAACAATGAAAAAACTGAAAATGGATATTTTCTTTGATTATATCTATAATCTATCCCTAAATTATGATATTTTTAAAGGCATATAATCTTATGTTGAGGTAAAAATTATTTTTGTTTCTTAAAGAGATAGGCCTATGGTCTTTAAAATGTATAAGTTGATTACGATAGAAAAACAAATACGACCAGGGGTATTTTAATATCAATTGTCAGACCATTAATTTGAATTGCATATGGGTTTTCCCGTTTGCTTGATCAGGAGTACGTTGTGAGTTTTCAAAAGGGGATGCTCACCTCCATTACATCTAATCTCGCCCCTGATGTTTTAGAGATCCGTGTTTGTTGTGCTAGTGATTTGCATCGTTTCAATCGAATTTTGAGTTTAATAACTTTTTGAGTTTGATAACCGTTACCTCAGTAAAAGTACAATAAAATTTGTCGGATGAGGACTCTAAGTACTCCAGAATTTTGTTTATGTCGGATATGAATTTTATTCCCATGCAATCTTTATAATGTACTGTAAAAAACTCTTGTTTAGTCTGCATTTCATTTAATGAATGCAGAAATCGACTCATGTACTTTTATTCCGTAACTTTACTAACAGGAAACATGAAAGATCTGTAGAACATCACCAAGAAGCTAGCTTGGAAGCCAGTGAAAGACAAGGCAGGGAAACAACTAGAAGGGGAGGAAGAACAAAGAAGGAGATGGAAAGTGCATTTTTGTTGAATTTAGTTCCACATAATTCAAGTATTACACCAGCAGACGAAAACCTAGAATAGAGTGGGGGACCATCTACTTAGGAGTAAAATAAATAGCCTTAAAACAGATGAGGAATGGCAAGCCTGATAGCATCCCGGCCGAGGCACTTAAAACTGATATTGACAACTCAGCCGACGTATACCACCCGCTTTTTCTAAAAATATGGGGGGTAGAAACAATTCCAGAAGAATGGAAAGAAGGATACCTCATCAAGCTTCCAAAATGGAGACCTCAGTGATTTCTACAAGGGGAATTCTTGATGTTCCAGGGAAGGTATTCAATAAGATCATACTGAACAAAATGAAAGAAGACGTGGATGATAAGCTACGTGACCAATGCTTGCGCGTGGGTACCAACGGAAGCGGACACACTCGTAAAAGCAAGAGTAGGAAAGGCCAGAGTAGCATTCCTGCAACTTGGAAATATCAGGAAGACCAAGGAAATTACAACACGCAGCAAAGTTAGGCTTTTTAATAGCGACATTAAGGCTAACCTTGGTTATATTCTGAGATATAGAAGACGACTGTATAACAGGATCCTGACATCCATCAACTCTTGTCTGAGACCCATCCTCCAGACTACTGTAAACCAACTTTCATTCGCGACAACTTTATATCGTTTTGATGGAATTTTACGATTAATTTTCGCGATCAAGCATTTTTGGATATGTGGTTAATAGACATATACACTTAAAGGACCGGTTCGCGGCGAGAAATATTCGCGATGAAAAGGCTCTCGCGAAGAAAATTTCTCGCACGCGAATAAAAGTTTTTTATCAAAATCAGCTAACATATTTGTGGCAAAGTACAAATCAAGCCCCTTCAGAAAAAGAAATAATGCAGAGAAGGTGGAAGTGGGAAGTGGATAGGATATACTCTACGCAAGGCCCACAATAACATCACAAGGCAAACATAAGAGAGGCAGTCCAAAAGGGTTCCCGGCATAAGTTAGTAAGTAACTAATACAACTCACGAAGTGTATCGGCTTACAATTATTGCGACAAAATGGTCAATTTTTAAAAACAATGGTTTTATATGAGATTTGTTTCAAGGAGTGTTTCAGGAGCATGAACAACATCTCATGATCAAGGTCGGTGCAGTACGGCACCAACACCAAACGTTATATCAGAGCTGCATCGTATCTACACTGAGTCACTATATGGATCTACGGGTGTTAATGATTGAAGATGAAGAAGCCAACCCTATCAAGCGTTGATTCTTTGAATATTCCCGCCAAAACAGACCTCCAGTGAAAAACTGTTTATTAATTGCATACAGGAGGACATGGGTACCATCAATATCAGGAGATGGAGATTACAGGTGTTTCGGAAAGAGTTTTGATCGATCAGTCAATCAATCAGTCTCAAGAAGAGCGTTCTACTAGACCCCAAATGAAAAGAGAAAGAATGGAAGACTGAGAACACAATATGGAGAAGGACTTTGAAATAAATAAGAACCATACAGCACCCTTTGGGTATTGCTGACAAGATTAGTCCAAGACAGGCGGAGATGGAAAGACTTTTTTGCTGCCCTTGACACTAGAAGAGTATAATGAAAGATGATGATGACCACGCAGGCAAGCTCTTGAGGACAATTAACAATTAAATTAAAGAGAAAAAAAAACATGTTCTGATTTTTATTTAGTAAATGATACGTTCTGTAATATTCAAAGTTAAATCGATAAAAGTTCTATATACCTGAAATAAAAGCAGAAAGCTGTTACTAATACATGAGATACATAATTTTTATCTAATTTTATACTTCATAAATATTAGAGCCATTATGTTGTACATCATTCATAGCGTCATTATCTAAATCATATCATTTTACACTACAACATGCAACACTAGTAAGTTCAATTCTGTGTCTAAATTAAAATATGTATTTTTTTCTTGTAATTTTTTTTATTAACTAAATAACAAAAATTTAAGTAAAGAGGTAATTTGATATAAACATGCATAAGCTTTTGTCTGCCAGCCTTAGGTAGTATGACATGCAATTTTTATGAATTTTAAGGCAAGGAATTTTTCTTTAATTTGCATGGCAATGAAATGCCAGTTTTCAATTTTATTTTAATAATCATGATATTCTGTGATATTTTCACCTGAATTAATGTAAAATAATTGAAATAACTTAAATCTAGGGTTCAGCTTTTTTTGGAGTATTTGGTGATATTGGGAACATATTATCATGTTTGAAAAAAATCTTATTTCCTGTTATCAAGTGGGCAAAATGGTAACATAAAATTCACATTTGTTATTTGATTCAACTATACATTGTAAATATTATATTTCAAAAATTAACATCATTGCTTTTGTTGTGTTGTCAGTAATTTGTTGACAAAGGATCAAATTCAGTTTCACTTTACGTAAAATGAGTCGATGTTGAAAGTTTTTTTTTTTCAAATAAAACTTTCGATTTATGTATCTTTATCTAATTTTCAATTTTCTGTCATTAAATTGTTAAAATAGAATTGGAATAAAAAATCTTATAAATATATGAGAACTTGTTATTCATATATTCGAACAGTTGTGATTCTTATTTGAAAAAAAAAAATTCTTATTGTATTTCTGAAATATATTCTATTTATAAATAAAAATCTGCACATTTGCTTTAAAGTAGTCATAATGCAAATTTTTATTGATATATACGAGATCTCAGAGAGACAAAATTCTAACCTTTTAATTCCTTAATACCCGAGAACGTTTGATTTTTATTTATTTATTTTTTTTATCAAAAGAGTGAAAAGACATCATTTTTATCTATAATCTTGTGTTTTTAATCATAAATCTTGTTGTATAGCTAGTACATGTATATGTTATTTCATTTATATTCTTTTGCTTATTTATTATGTAAATTATCGCATACTAATATAAATGATATATCAAATATGAATCACATGATAATTGAAAATGAATTATAATTGTGCATCTAAATGATTTGGAATAAGAATACTGCAACTTTTCCTTAAAAAAAATCGCAGGATTCCGCGTAAAAATCACATTTTTACAAAAGAAAAACAAGATGTTTTTGTTTTGGCAACAAATTTTATTTTTAGCATATAGGTCACAAGGTCATTGATCTTAGTGTCATTTGAAAGAATATGATTAGTTAAGTAGGCATACCAAATATGAAGTCTCTTTCTCTTATGGTTCAGAAGTTATGATGACGGTTCAAAAAAGCTATTTTTAGCATATGGGACACAGTCAGGGTCACAAGGTCATTGTCCTTGGTGTCTTGTGAAAGGGCTTAATTAGTGGAGTATACAAGCCAAATACTAAGTCTCTATCTTTCTTCGTTCTAAAGTTATGGCGAAGGTTAAAGTTTGCCGGCAAAAAAAGCTATATTTAGCGTATAGGTCACAGTCAAGGTCACAAGGTCATTGTCCATGGTGTGATTTAAAAGAACTTAATCAGTAGTGTATGTATACCAAATATGAAGTTTCCATCTTTTATGCTTCAAAAGTTATGGCGAAGGTTGAAGTTTGCAGAAAAAAAAACTGTTTTTAGCATACAGGTCACAGTCAAGGTCACAAGGTCATTGACCTTGGTGTCATTTGAAAGAGCTTAATAAGTAGAATATGCATACCAAATATGAAGTCTCAACCATCCATGGTTCAAAAGTTACGGCGAAGGTTAAAGTTTGCAGACAAACAGACAGACAAATAGACAGACAGACAGACAGACAGGACCAAAACAATATACGCCTCGGATCTTTCGATTCGGGCGCATAACAATCATCGAATATCAAGAACACATATAAGATATTAAGGAGTCTGGGGTCAACAAATTAACAACAAATTAACCACCAGATATAACTTAAATTTTTAGATATGATATCTTTAGCTGTAAACTATCATTTGACAAAGAAAAATTTCATACATTTTAGTTTTAAAATTTGATCATTTTTGTATATCTTTATATGTAGCTCTTCTTATTAAAGAGATCGAAATAGTCTAAAAATGGCCACGACCACCCAGCTCCGTTAAATATATAAATAACAACTTTCGAAATACAAAACACATAATTTTGAATGTCAATCACAAAATTTTGTGAATAACAAGATGCCTTAATATTATAGCGGTTTTTTTTTTTCGATATTGTTGCGTATTCTAGCAGTGGTGGGACATGTAATCAGATGTGGATTCTCAAAAACTTGAAACTTTTAGAAAACTTGTAATTTTTCAAAAGTCAGTAACATCAAAACCTGTTTTATATTACTATGAAACAGAATTTATATTCAAAAAACTTTAACATGAGTAGAAGAAAACGCCTTCAACACGACATTGAAGTATATCGGTGATGTACTACAGTATGCATTATTCAGTATTAATAAACAATATTTACTTTCATTTATCAATCGATTCGATATGGTCCAGTTAACTTGAAATAAAAGACATCACAGAGTCTGTCACATCTTTGTCATATTTGGACGTATACCAGTTAACAACTAAATGTTGGACAAACAAGATGACTTCAACATCGCATTTTCCATTGTCAACTTTTTTTTATGTAGTAACATCCCACTTTCCCCTTGAATATAGTGAATATATCCCTCGACTTATTCGATGCTTAAGAGCATGCGCCTAGTACCATCAAATTTTAAACCGAGACAAGTTACTGACATATAAGATGAGATTACCTGGATTTCAGCAGCCTCATTTAAAGTCGGCATTTTGTAAATTCTATGATCCTTACAATAACCTTGTTAGCAATCGTAACCTTTTATTGGGGCGTATTTTGGCTGAATTGTTTCATACTAATTGTTAGGTCTTTGTTTTATACTGTGTTTGACTACAAAAGTTTTGTCTACCTGTTCATTACATGGGACGCATTGTCAACAAGGGATGCTTTCTTCTCTTAAAGGCACTTGATCCTAGCTCTAAAATTTCCAGGGATCTGGTTTTATACCCCCGTTTCAGATTTGTATTGTTTAAAAGCTTTATTTGATCGAACACTATTCGTTACTTTTTTATCTATGCTAAAAGTGAGCAGTGGCTACATTGCTTTACTGAATTTCTTTTTGTGATCAATTAATTCTTTGTTCATCTGAATATCATTTACTGACTATACTTTTAAAGATTTATTTTTCATGCTAATCCTATTTTATAGACTAAATACATAAAAAATATATGTCCTAAAC
Organism: Saccostrea cuccullata; assembly: GCF_032062105.1. Lineage (NCBI taxonomy): Eukaryota > Metazoa > Mollusca > Bivalvia > Ostreida > Ostreidae > Saccostrea > Saccostrea cuccullata. The sequence goes on from NW_026933545.1 coordinate 225,238, forward strand.
ATATTTTTATATGCACAAAGATAATTACAATTGTACAAAATTTGCTAATTTTGGCAGAGAATAACTCACGGCAAAAAGTGACATTTACAATGACTTCGTGATAAAAATCATTGTAACACAATTACAGTGCATCACGGCATATCAAGAAAAATACATAATTTTGTCAAAAGTCGTGAAAATTTTAATTGTGAATTATCTTTTACCAACCAAACATGATGTAAACTTTGTTTTAAAACGATATGCTGGGCTTAATTATCTTTTGATTTATGAGAGATGGTATGCCCTATGTTCAATTATAATAATGACAAATCTATTCTTATCAACAGATAGACCACGACACATTTTTATGTAATGAATCCATGAATTTGTTTAAAGATAATTTCTTTCTTCTACATGTTATTTTTGTATAATACACGTGCAACTGTTTTTCAAATATGAAGAGACTATTTACATACTCCCTCTGTAACAAAGGAAGTTTGTCGCAATTGAAAGAGCATGTTTTTTTTTTTTTTTGTTTTTTTTTTTTGGAGTTACCGACAGGCTGAATTAGATGAAATGCATCAACAGGACTTGGTTTATTTGTTATTTCATTATTTTTACTTTTTAAAAATGCTATCACATGTATTCGCTGTCATAGATTATTTACCCCCAGTCACTTACAATGCAGGTAGGCTTTAACTACCGTATTCTTATTCGATATTTGTTAGGCATCAATAAATTTTAGTATAAGTATGATAAGCAAAGAAATAGAGGACATTCAATGTTTTGTTTTTGAATAAGGAATTGATTTCACGAGTGGAACAGGATTTTTTAGATATTTTCACGAGTGCGAAGCACGAGTGGAAAGATCCAGGGGCCACATCGCTCACCTGAGCACATCGGCTAGGAAAAAAGCATAGATCAGATCAGAACTGAAAAATGTTCCAAGTGGACTACATGTCAATATGTATATTTGTTATTTCATTATTTTTGCTTTTTAAAAATGCTATCAAGTGCATTCGCTGTCTTGAAAAGAAGTTTTTAAAGATTTTTCCTATATACATGTACTGTGTAAAACAATGTAGGTAGGCTTTGAACAAAGCTACCTGAGGATGGTTCCTCATATTTTCATCTTCCCTGGCCCAGTGGTTCTTGAGAAGAAATTTTTAAAGATTTTTCCTATATATTCCTATGTAGGCATAAAAAAATTTGAACAAACTAGAATCTACACTACCTGAGGATGATTCCACATGATGGCCAAGTGGTTCAGAAGAAGATTTTTTTAAAATGCCATTAATTTTTTGAAAGTATCTCCCCAAAGAAGCATACTTTGTACAAGTTTGGTTGAAATATTTAGAAGATGAAAATGTGAAACGTTTACGACGACAACGACGACAACGACAACAATGACAAATTTTGATTGTAATATGATGATAAAAACAGTATTCAAGATATCCTTTCACAAAGATATCACTTTTATTCAATGGATAAATTGCAGAATTTCACTGTTGAAAATGTAATAATTGAGATTATTATACCTCATTATAAATATTCTAAACAACGCGTTATCTGATTGGTTCTAGGTTATATATAAACGACACGCTTTTCATCATATTCCACCTCTTCGGAGTACAGTGTATTTTCCCGCAATATAGTTCTCGTTCGTTGAACCGGTCACACCACAATAGCCTGCGTTCTCTTTGTCATGATCAGTGTGCAAACAAAATAATGGCCTAACAATTTGTTTAAAAAACGACAATTTATTAAAAACTATCCATTTGAAAATTAAAAAAAAGGACCTATTTGCCATGAAGGTCTCACATCCACTGCGTGCTCTTTGTCAGGATTAAAAATTTTAAAAAGGTTGTTTTATCAAAATTTTTGGGTTGTTCTTATTTTGTTCATACTTTGTACAAATTGCATAGCATTTACATGTATATTGTTTGTGTTGTTTAAATTCTAATATTAGTATCTTGTTTAACAACAAATGAGAAGATCTGTTATGGTCTTGGTAATATAATTAAGTGATATGCACCCTTGTAATACTAAGAGTGCAATTTTAAGAATCTGTTGAATTTCTTCATTTGATCTAAACACTGCATTACCATATTGACAGAAATTGTTTTCTCTTCAATACATAGATGATCACTTATAAAAATTATTCCACATGTTTTAAACGATGTCATAAACAATGTTGTTTGTCAAAGTTTAACATGACAGGAACTCTAATTTTAGGTAACATTATATATATAAATAACAGCAAAATTTCAGCGAGAGAAGTAAATTACTTTATTTATAAACTTTGATTGATGAAATTTTAAGAACATATTATCCAGGTTTCAGTTTCACGAATCTTCATGCACTAATCCCGTGTTATTTTTGGAAACAAATTGACATCTTTAAAAGCTTAAAAGAGACGTGCCTACCAATTCTTGGCTAATGGCCTAGTCCTACAATGGTATTTGACATAAAACTCATTTCTGTTACCTATTTATAAAATATATCTATAAAATTAAAAAATACAGAACTCCTAATTGCTTTGATCTTTTGAACTTTTCTTTCTTAATTTTTTTTTTGAGGACTAATTGCAGGAATTCAAAATCAAATTATATAAAAGGTTATAAGAAAAGAGCACGTATGATTTTTTTTTCTTGGTCATAAAATTACTTTAAAAATAAATCCATCAGAAATAAAGATTTATTTAGGGAGAAAAGAGTTCATCTTAGAAGATCAACGAAATGCAGTTTGGGTCTGCTGAAACATTGTAATTTGTATGTATTTTTTTTAAAAAGGTAATGTATAACTCTTGCAATTCAAAATAAAAATGAAAGAAAGATTTTTTGTTATTTTATGAGAAAATTCCAATCAATTTCCTCGTGTATATTACAGCATAATATTTCCTCACAAATTATTTTCATTTTATAAGCTGTAAATTTCGATGTTTCCATCTCACGATTTTATTTCTTTGTTCTTCAGAATAGGTAGCGCTCAACGAAATATAACATAGAGAGAAATCTAATGCGAAGTTGTTTCAGAGAAATGAAGCATTAAAACTAAAGCGATAGATATGACAAGTATCTCCTGTATCAAAAACTTAAGCTTGTTCACTTTATGACTCGATTTATCAAAAATGTCATTTTGTCGTGTTTTCTGTGATTTCAAATATTACACGATTATCACCGAATACTCCTCAGTACTAGTGTTTGTTTGGTTTGGTATTCAGCGTCGGCGAGAGAGGATATTATTTTTAAGTTATGAGGAAAATTTTCTTTCTTTTTCTTAATATAACAAGTGAGTTGTTTTTTAAATATCTTGAAGATTTTCTTTTCATATTTTGATTTCAAACAAAAACATCTAATAATAATATTAACAAACTGAAAATGAAAAAAAAATACATATAATATTTAAAAAAAGCAATCCAACCAAAATTATGATAGTAATCTTCATCGCAAGAACTACTTTGTAGTATACCAATTTATTACACACATTTCTATAATCTAGGGACGTGTAAAATAAATCGCACAAAATGGGGCAGGGTAGGGTGGAATCTAATTCACATCGAATAAGAATATTGCCGAAAGCCAGGTTTCTCCACAAGTAATTGCTCTGAAAATTTTTGCTACTGATTTTTGGCGGAATTATACTTGCATGCTGATTTACTTTGCTTTTATATAGGAATAGTATGTCAGTTTGGAAGTAGCGATTTCTACTCTCTGTCCCCCTTTGAACGCAGTGCGTTTGAGGGTGTGCCAGGAATCCCAGGAGACCAGCTATATAAAATGGCAGGTAAAAACGAGGTCGTTAAAATGCTCTAACGGCAATAATTTGTTTTCCCTTTTTTCTTGGCTAATAAAAAACTTTAAAACTTTTCAAAACCTTCTGGTATATGTTTAATTTATGATACCGTGCATTTATCCACAGACGGTTCTGTTTCTGATGCTATGAAGTTGAGAGCAAGATTAGCCATGTCTGCTGGTGGAGCTCAACCTGCACCCATTGCAATGCCAAGTGGTGCTGCGCCGGTTGTACCAATTACCGTATCAACAGGTGGCACTGCCTCAGTGACGCAACCAGTTGCCAGGGGTCGTGCTGCACACAGTGTACCGTTAACCATTGCTAGTCCTCCAGTGTTAGGAGGCGCCCCCACCCAGATTCCATCTTTCTATGCCTTACTGCAACCACAGTCCATGGGGGCATCGCAACTGGCATATATGCCACCAGCTTACCCAAATCGGGGCATGAATTACAACATGGCCACCTGGGCCTTTATTGGTAATTAAAACTTTTCCTTTTTCTTAAGATTCTATCAGTGTTTTTTTCCAAATAGAATACATGCAGAATTCCTTACATGATTCCCTTCATATTTAAAATTTACCTTTAAAACAAAGTTGGCTGCTTTTTTAGTACCCCATGATGTCATGAAGATAGGTGAGAAGAACTACTGGTTTTCCTCTCAATCTCTTAACTCCAAGACTTAGTCTTAAGTTTTCAATGAATGGCAAGGAATCTCTTAAAAGTGATGAATGTTCTAGAACTTTAAGCAAGTACACATGAAAATGTCAAGGTCATGCTAAATTATGTTCCCCAAACGAAGTTGGGGAACATATTGTTTTTACTCTGTTTCTTATTATTATTATTATTTTTCTTCTTCTTCTTCTTCCTGGAACTTTTTTGTCCGGGAATGATCTTGTAAACTGTTCGTCCGATGTATAAAACCTTTTTAGGGTTAGTACATGTTATGTAGATTTGCGGAATCAAGGTCATTTTGCGCGCACGTGCTTGCAAGAGCGTGCACGTGCAACACGTGAAATGACCAATATAATAGATATAGCCACAACTGTTCTATTTTTAGATGAAATGCTTTGAAACTCATAATGTGAAGATATATTAGTAGTATAGACATGACGACATGATGAAAATAGCAAGATCTCACGCGCATGCACGTGCACTTCGCTCTGATTGGCTGCAACTAAAGTCTCAATATCTTTCTTGTTTTTTGACGAAATCCTTTGAAATTTTGAACATAGTCATGCATTAGGATATCCTACAACATGAAATAAAGCAATTATCATGAAAACACGTGCATGCACGTGCGCTGCAATCTGATTGGCTGAAACTTTAAACAGCTATAACTCCCTCAACCAAACAGGATGGAACTGGTCACCATGCACATTACAACATGTGCTGCAATCTGATTGGCTGAAACTTTAAACAGTCTTAGTTTTCACCCAAACGGGGTGGAATTTAGAACATAGATAGATGTAATGGACTTCTACAAGAAGGTATGGTCACCATGCTCATGTATGCACGTGTGTGCACGTGAAATGAGTAAAATCAAACATACACTTGAATAAGAGTATTTTTTAAATAATTTTGGATTAAATACTTTAATATTCAGTGTATTAAAGATATAGATTGTGTAGACAAGATGATATGGTCATGACGCAAATGCATTCACATGTGCACGCGTGCAATGCTAAAGTTTAAATGATTTTTGTACACTTCTTTGTAAATGTTGTTAAAATCTCAGATGCATAGATTTTTGTCTTATTTAATGAAGCTTACAGGGAATATGGCACCAAAAGGGAGTTGGGGAGTGTCAAGGTCATGTTACAATTAGCACTAGTTTTAATCTGGTTTTAGAGATGCATATAATATACAACTCTGGTAGTTCATAACTGGAGAATATACTTGGCACAAAGATAGCTTATAGCCAGATGTTGTCAATACCTTGAAACAAGGACATTTGAGCAGAGTCAAGGTCACATAAGAAATGCACACTTTGTCCTCATTTGAACTGGGTCATGTTACACTTTACAAGGGCATCTTGATACATAATCAATTTGCAAACAATTCATGCAACCATTCTGTCTTTTCTGTCAAAATTTCTATTTCATAACAATGTATATGTATTAATTTATAAAAATTCTCTTTCAGATTAAACAAAGACCAGGAAACCTAACTTGTGTATTTTCAATATCTGATACACTGTACAAGTTTAAAGTAAAATAAAAGAGGTTTATCAATATTTTTAGTATTCTGGTATTTCAAAGAAGTAAAAAATGGTCTCTTGATTTCCAAAAATGAAGTGTGGTGAATATTAAAACCAGTAGGTATATCAAAATATAAACGAACGTGCTAGTTTTTTGCAGAAGTTTAATACATATACAGATCATTTTCTTCTTTCATACATGAAGTTTTTGATAGCCCTTTTTCTGAATCAAAAAATGAAATTTTCAAACATTTAATGACTCTAATATGATGAATTGCTGCAAGGGAGAAAGTCATTAGCAGGGGGAAAAATTATGTAAGTATTGAGTTAATTAGTACAGCAAAAGCAGTCATAAAAATAAAGATGAATTTTCCATTCATACAAAAAAAGTTATTTAAGCTTAACAGTACATTCTTCTGCCCTGCATGTCAAAATATTACAATCCACTCAATAAATCACTCAACTTTTATAAAGTCTCTATGCAAAACACTTAACAATTTCCATACACACCAAACACTCAATAAGTATCATGTGAATGACAAATTTCTGCCCAGAAAATCTCTCAGAAGTGATACAAACGACGTGAAATACAATAAAGAGAGCACCTTTTTTTCTGAAACATACAAAGCACAAGTAACAAGTTATTTGCAAATTGTGAAAACTACTTTCTTTGCTTTACGAATCTGGCAAAAAACAAAGTAGCAAAGAAATGCAAACATGTAACAGCCTAAAAGATTTCTGATACAGAGAAGATAACCATTGTGACATTAAAAGCACTACAGTTTATGAACAAGATATAAATACTGAAATTTATGTACAAATATTAAGGTGTTTTTCAAGTAAGAAGGAAAAAAGATTCCAATAAATTACAGTAGAATTTTCTTTCACTCAGTGTCTGAGATGGCAGTGGCACTTCCCATATATACATGCATTGCTGCTGATGTAATGCCATTTATCAGATTGTGTCTTTCTGCAGCATTTTATGCTGTCTACCAAAGATGAGATTCATGTTGGGGCATTCGCACCACCCCCACCCCTCCACCTAACCTGCGATAGTTCATTCCTCCACACAATTTCCAGCAGTTTGCCTCTGAATCGTACACTTCTATTGTCTTTAAATATGTTGTCCCATCAAAGCCTCCAATGGCCATAAGTTGTCCATTTACAACTGCTAATCCAACCTGCAGGGAGAGAAAAATTATCAATGAGTAAAAAATTCACAATACAAGTCAGAAATTGTCATTTCTTTTTATTAACAAACACACTAAGATAAGCTGTGTGATGATGAAGAGGTACTTTTTTCTGAATGATATTAATTTAAGCTACCATGTCTTGAATTTTCTGCTTAAACTTGTCAAGACATTCTTAAAGGTACATTTGATGCATATCGTGGCAATCTAAGAAATCTGCATCATTTTCTACGCATGTATTGAAAAAAAATTGTGATTACATAAAATAATTACTCCATGGAAAAAATTACCTGGTATATTTACAATATTTCAAAATGATATAATTATGTATATTCCACTTAAAATGAGATAAATGTGATGCATGGATTAGTAAAGAAGTTACAGAATGGCAGATTTTAAATAAAACACTTACCCCACTCCTCCGTGATGTCATGGCAACTACTGCCTGCCACGTATTAGTTTGGGGGTTGTATCGCTCTGCACTGCTTAACTCAGTCGTGTCGTCTCTCCCTCCCACTGCATAGATCATATTGTTATACACAGCCACTCCAAGGTGTTTACGTCTCGTGCCCATGGGAGAAACGGGTGTCCATCGATTGCTACGAGGGTCATATCTCTCAACTGTTTGGAAAAGTCAGTATAGAATGTACTAACAGAAAATTTACACCATGAATAATGAGCATGTACTAAGCCATACACTAGAGAAACCTGCTAAAAATTAGCCATTCCTATTGAATAATAAGCCAAACAGTTTGTTCTACATTGTACTACCATTCAGACATCATTTACAATACTAAAGGTACAGTTTTCTTTTGTATTGTCGGTCAATATGAGAATTTACCGGCATCAAACTTTTTGTCTATTTACATATCTTCAATAGTTGGAGCCGTATTTCAATAATCATTTCAGTTCTATATTGATTACCACCTACCTGTGTTTAGTGGGGATGTCCCGTCTGAACCCCCAACAGCATATAAATATCCTCCCAAAACAGCCACCCCCACTCCTAACCTCCTGGTACTCATAGACGCAACCTTGGTCCACTTATTCAGTTGTGGATCATACCTATTAGGCAAAACAGAAAAACATGCTATGAATTGAGCATATTTTAACATTGCTTTTTTTTTTAAATGATGATTTTTTTAAACAATGCATCAACTAGTGCAATATACATTTTTTTTTTTTGATATAAAAACAAACTATCAAACACATCTAATAAATGCAATCCTACAATATTAGTAAAAGGCCTTATGCTAATTTCCCCCTTTTTTGTTGTAGCAGAGAAAATGAAATTTTTTTACCATGCAAGGCAAAATTTCAGGAGAAATGATTTATTAAAGAGTTATCTCTCTCAGGAAAGGGTAACTCCTCCTTAATTCACATCAAAGTCAAGGAACGTTGACCACAAATAGCTATTATTATTCTTAAAAATTTCCATACCTCTCTACAAAGTTTAGACAGGAGACCCCGTCTTGGCCCCCCACTGCATACATGTAATTGTCCAGTACTGCCACACCCACACTGGTCCGACAGGAGCTGGTGGGGGCTACATCACCACTCCACTGGTTTGTCTGAGGGTCAAACCTAGGAAAAAAACAGACACTTTAATCAAAGCTGAAATACAGAACAATTTTATGATACATAGAATGAAACTTCAAAATTTTAGTCCAAAATTACATAATATGCAAAAGCCCTCAAACCATGTATTATATTTTACTAATATTTACGTTTGAGTGTCATTCAGTGATTTTATTAAAATAAGTATTTTTTATTATAAGGGCGCGCAAGTGAGTTAAGGCTACGCAGGAGTTTTCTGTGCAAAATAATTAAGTAAGACCCATTATTGCTATACATACCGCAAAGAAAATGTTAAGACTTGTTTTCTAATACATTATTGGTACCCACGATATGCGATAGCCAGTACACATTATGATGTCATCGACCTTTACTACAGAAGTTTATAAAAAACATCAACAAAATCGCTTCGGCGCAAGGGCATACCTTACTTTGTTTTACAGAAACAAGGTGTAAAGAAAAGCAGAATATTCCAAAGATTTAAGATATTGCTCCACAAATGTCGACACTGCAATTGTTTAATTACTATTTGCACAGTTCTAAGTTGAAACAGGGTAAAAATGTACAGTCCACCGTAAGTTTAGTAAAATTTTCATTGATTGAAGAAGAGGATAGGATTTGTGCAGCAATTTTACTAATTTTAAGAATATTTTTCTTAATATTATACTTTATTTATTTTAAATTAAATAGGATATGCCCTTGCGCCAACGTTGTTTTGTTGATGTGTTTCATTACCTTGAATGGGAAAGAACTATGACGTCATAATATGACGTCATAATGTGCACTTACAATGATATACTATGGGTACTTAGTATGTATAAGAAAATCAATTTGAACTTTCTCTGTACATAACAGATACAATTTATGCATTTTTATTAGCTCATTTGCATAGAAAACCCATATCTCGCCTTAACTCACTTGCGCGTACAAAAGTTTGAATATTCAAACACAGAGGAATTACGGTAATGTAAATTAAATGAAAAATTAACACAAGAAATTTCTGCAATTTATAAAAATTACCAAACTAAACAGTACATGTAAATTACCTTTCAATACTGTTTAGATAGGATTGCCCATCGTGTCCTCCAACGGCATACAAAAGGTCATTTAAAACAGCAACTCCCACCCCACACCGCCGCTTAGACATCGGTGCCACCATACGCCACTCACTGGTCTGGGGATCAAACCGCTCCACACTAGATATGGCATCACCACTACACCAACCTCCAACTAAGTTTAGGGAAAAAAAATACAAGAAGAGAAAAAATTGAGTGCTTTGTTTTTCATTGGATATGTCAACTTATAGATTAAGGCCTAGAAAAGCAACAGAGAGGGTATCATATTTCTTTTATTAATGTGTTATTATTATTGAAATTTATCACTCAAAGATTTGAAGGGCACTGCTCCCTTACCTGCAAATAAAACCTCTCCACATCTGATTGGTTTACGGGGGCGAGTTCTAGGACCCTGCATGAGGGGTCGCTCCTGGGGTAAAAGTAGGTAATTTTTAGCTTCATCCACTAAGTCTCTACATGTGTCATCACTCTTTATCAATAATTCAGACCCCACTGTTCCTACCAGGAATTTGGGGCTCATTAAGGGAAGACGGACATGCTGGACCACCTATAGTTGCAAAAGATTTCTTTTTTAAAATTTCCATACCTCTCTACATAAAAAAAGAAATTAAATCACTACATGTACATCTTTATGTATTTTTTCTCTGATAATTTAATATTAACATGGGCAAACTCAAAAATATCAAAGAAGTTGAGATCAGGAAGCTAGGATTCCATTTCATAATACATTCATGACAGCTAATTCTGACAAGTTCCTTTCCCCAAATATTCGACACATACATAACTGGAGTTCAACTTTGACTACGAGATCTGCAAATTAACAAATATGCAGAGCTTTAATTTACATGATGCAATGATTGACACTTACTACTGGTAGATGTGTTCGCCTCTCTCCAATGTTGAACTTGACCCAGTTGACGACTGCGTTATACACCTGTTCTTCACTGCGTACGTTCAGTTCGTCGCTGGAGATAATGTCCACCAACTGATTGACCGGAAGCAGCATAAACTCCTCACTCTCCATCACCTGTTATGTTAGAAATAGAAATTTTACAACTCTCAGAAGGAATTAAAGATAATTTACTTTCAACCCTGGAGGCATATCAAATTTGTTTTTTTTTTTCATTAATAAAAGACAAGTGGACAGAAAAGGGTGGAGTAGAGAGAACAAGAGGGAGAGAGAGAGAGGAAGAAGTTACTCTGGCATGACAAACTATAAGAGAAATTTCAAATTATTTTACCTCTTGAAAATTATGTTGAGTAAATTTGTCAGCAATTCTTAACAAATCCCTGCATGCATGAGTGTCAGCAAAGGCTCTGATACCCAGGCAGTTAGAGGGATCTAATTGTCTCTTCAGAAACTCACAACACACATCCTGTATCTCCGCCAGCTGTAACAGACAGGCTGCGGGGAGGAGGGTCTGAACATTTCCCTCCTCCACTGTAATGTTAGAGGTATAACAGAAGTCTATTAACAGCTCCATGGCCGTCTCATCAATGTCTCTGATGGTCACTTCTGTCTGTCTGCTCTCGGCCAGCTCTCCCGTGAACATGGCGTGGAAGTACGGACTACAGGCAGACAAGATGACGCGGTGAGCGAAGATCTTTTTAGCTCCGACAATAAGGACGACATCACACAATTCACGGTGTTTACGTAAGACGTTGATTGCCTCCAGGGTGTGTCTGGGGTGTTTGTCCGAGGTGTAGGCTAGTCGGGCCGGGGAGGGGGGTCGGTCCATGCCAGATTGAATCAGGTCAGCTGTCTGTAGCTCTCGACTGCATGAAGAGAGAAAAAACAATGAAGTTAATAGGATGAAGTAATAAATACAATGACAATATTCAATAATAAAAACTAAAATAATCATTTTTGGAAAAACTAATTGAAATTTTTCAACTAATATTTTAAGAAATATCAAAAACAAAGATAACTGCTGAAATTAAAAATCAAATTTCAATTTTTTTCCTTTGTATAAGCTACAGAAAATAATTCAGAATTTAGTTTTTAAAACTTTCTTTTAAAAATAATATAAATATATTTACAAAAAAACTAGAAAAATAAAGGATTTAAAATGGTTGTACAGTTTTTTCCTCCTGCATTTTTTCTTTGGTAGAAATGTTACTCTACATCTGAAAAGGAATTCTTGGGGTGGCATGATCAACCCTCCTGAATATGGTTATTATTTGGGGGTATATTCCTCTTTATATATATATCATACACCTGGAATAGCTATCAAGGTTTACTCAAATCTTTTGTTGGTACTGCAATCAAATTACAGTTACCCATGTTTGAACAACAATATAAATTATAAACAAACAGGGTGATTACTCCCACACTTAAAAAGCAATTAAAAACATTAAAAGGGAGATAATAAGTTTGTTTGATAACTCCTGTGGAGTAAATTGCTATGTGTGAAAAACTGACAAATGTCATTACACAAAATATAAAGACAAGTGAGGATTCATTCAATTAATTACAAAACTATGATAATCATGGATATAACTGATATAATTAATCAAAATTATCAAAAGGTTAGAAAAATTAACACCTGAATAATTGTGCATGCAATGGATTTTTTTACTTTTAAAATTTAAATATTTCAATCTTTAGTCTTTGATTTATTATTCACCTTTAAATAGATTACTAGGAATTACATGTCTGTCAACATAAATAAGACCCTAAAAATTAAATGTCATTTTTACTTATTCATACATAAATAATAATTACAAGCCAAAAATATATTACAAATTTGTTCTTATTCAGAAGAAAAAGCTCAGGTATTTAATATTTGTCATATCTGAGAAATCTGTGTAGTCAATACAAAGTCTCTAAGATAGTAAGATCACATGCTTTTTTAATTAATACCTGTTGTGATATCTGGGTTTGGTGAGAGCCAGCTGTCAATGGTGGTCAAGTACAGGTAACACTCAGTGAACGATAATCAATGATTTTCCATATAATTAGGAGGATATATTTAAGGAATAACTATCTTAATTTTTGGTTTCATGATGTGATCAATCGAGCAGCTTGCATGATAATTTGCATAAATGCCAAGTCGATCAATTGATCATTAGCATGAAATCAAAAAATGTGACAGTTATTCCTTATATTTACATGCTCTTGATTCTGCAAATCCATGTGCTTGAAGCCCCGCTTCTGTCACTATTTGTCCCGCCCCACAAGTGATCTTTTTTACCCCGCCTATCAATGAACCAGTACATTTATGTAGAAATAAAGTACATTAACTATTTGTAATTTTATCTCGGACAAAGACATTGGAAATGTAAATATTTATATAACAGTGTTGTACTTTGCATGCACTATGCCTAAATAGTAGTCAGGGTTTGACACATGGTGCTTGAGCTGGAGGCTAGTGCACTATGTGTCAAACCCTGACTACTATTTAGGCACAGTGCATGCAAAGTAAAACACTATTATTATTATGCTGACTGTTGTTATGAATAAACACGGCAATATTTTCTCCATTCCCAATGTTTCATCACCTCTTACATTCGTCTACTCTATTATGACGTCACCTTGTGCAACATGTATGTCATAATCTTTTTCTTTAATTTTGAACGTTCCATGCTTTAGGTATAATTACAGGTAGTTTTAGAGAATATTAGTTGAGTGAAGGGAGGAAAATTGCAAGAAACTATTTTAGAAGAATTATTTTAGTTTTCATCTTAAGTGTAAAATATTTGAAACTAATTAAGTTTATAAATATTATAGTACAATGTTATAGATAACAGCGTCTGTGGCATAATTAGTAGGGCGTTGGACTGACAATCTCGGGGTAGAGAGTTTGCTCCCCGGTATGGGCCCTGTTGGATTTTCTTCACAAAATGAAGCCATGCATTATTTAGACATAGTATGCTTATGCTATATATATAAATCCTTAGAACACTATGCGATAATAGTTGGGTATGGGTATATAGAGACAAACTGACAGGAAGCATAATAAATATTGAAAATGTTAGAAATTTTAAAGTTGTTTTGCTATATATTAATCTGAACTCAAATTAAGATACCTAAAAGGACAAATTTTTAACAACTGAGGTACCGGTAGTCAAAACGGTCGGAAGTTGTTTTTTAGAGGAAACACTGAATAAATGTTAACACAAGCTTCCTTTAAATTTTAATTATTTAAGAATTTTGCCATTATAACCCTGACATACAGTCAAGTTTATAATTGATTGCTCAAAGAGAAAAATTCACTTATTAGACCTTCAATATGGCTAGCAATGGGAAATAACTCTTGCTAAATTCAAGCCTATCATAAACTATCTACTAGCCCATTCACAATAATTGTGCTACTACTCTTTTGCAGGGAAAACTAACAAGAGGCCCATGGGCCACATCGCTCACCTGAGCAACTTGGATGATGAAGTTCTTTACCAGATTTCCCCTCTTGCTATACCTATTGTGCCCTCCCTACCCCCTCCCCTTTCATGATTTTCATACTTTAGAATCTACACTACCCCAGGATGCTTTCACATAAGTTTCAGCTTTCCTGGCCCAGTGGTTGAGAAGAAGATTTTTAAAGATTTGTTCTATATATTTCTATGTAAAACTTGGATTCCCTATTGTTGCCCTGCCCTACCCCCGGGGGTCATGATTTTAACAATTTAATATTACACTACCCAAAGATGCTTCCACATAAGTTTCAGCTTTCCTGGCCCAGTGGTTCTTGAGAAGAAGATTTTTAAAGACTTGTTCTATATATTTCTATGTAAAACTTGGATTCCCTATTGTGGCCCCGCCCTATCTACACTACCCAAAGATGCTTCCACATAAGTTTCAGCTTTCCTGGACAAGTGGTTCTTGAGAAGAAGATTTTTAAAGATTTATTCTATATATTTCTATGTAAAACTTGGAAATGAACCTTTTTGAGATTGTATATGCTTTTTATTCCATAAAATCCATATAAAAACTGAATTTCAACAATTTTTTCTCAATGTTTTTTCTTGCTTCAAATTAACCTGCCATGTTTATGTTAATTTGGAAATCTATGGATTGTTTGTAGTAAATGCACTGAAAGTTAGTTATCGCAAATTTTTATTTTGCTACATTGCCAATACACAGAACTAATTCTATTGTTAAACCAGGTCCGTAGGGAAATATCATTTTATTAACAATAGAACATTCTATCTAGATGCTCAGCTCTAGGATAGATAAAAAGATATGCTCAAAGAAAAATGAGAGCTTTGCTAGAGGTAGATAGAATGTTCTACTGTTAAAATGCTACATGTAATTGTCCTACGGACCCAGCGTAACAATAGAATTCCTTCTGTGTATTCCTAATGAAGCAAAAGAAACATGGGCGATAACTCATACTCAGTGCATTTACTACGAACAATCCAGAGAGTTCAGAATGTAAACATGGCAGATAAATTTGAAGCGAGAAAAACCGTTGAGAAAATTAGTTGAATTTTCATTTTCATATGGATTATTTTTTGGGATAAAAGGCTTATACAAACTCAAAAAGGTTCTTTTTAATAATTTGGTTATTTTCATCCCAATCCCTTTTATATTCTTCAAAATCATTTTGCAGCGGATCTGCTCTTGATTTGCTACATTGCAAGTATATGGGACTTATTCTAACTGTGGTGAGGGCTTGTCCCGAATCACAGTTTAATTATTATAATGATGCTAGAGGTAGGCCTAAAATAATTTTTTTTACTAACTTTATGCTAATTTCAGCTAAAAAATAAAATCTTCTGTTAAGCTTTATGTGCCTGCCACCATATTTCCTACTCGATGGTCCTTTTTTTTAACTTGCATATTTTATTCTTCACTGTAAAATAAAATCAAATAAAAATATGGAAATATATCGCATCAGGGCACAAATAGAAAGATACGCATAGAATCAGAAGAAAAGGTTTTGTCTCAGCCCAAGCACTTGACATCTAGCAGCTGATGAATGAGATGATTCATTAATGAAGTAAGTAAATCCAGTAAAATGCATTAATTATTAACTTACCATGCCATAATTGAGATTTTTTCAAAAATAAACTAATTAATTATGTAAAATTCAATATTTTCAAAGATAAATTTTCTCTTCATGACGCAAAATATCATTTTTCATTCTAAAACAATCTAGGTTTCATTTTTCAGGAAATGCCATTGGGAACTCTAATTTAGGAACAAATTGCAGAAAATATTTTCCCGGAAAAAAAATATATTATAAATATTTCAAAATAAATAAAATTTTGCAGAGAAACAACCGTCTCTGTTGAATAAAGAAAAAAATTGTCATTTATCCAAAGTCACATCTTTTAAAGAGAACTATTGTAAATAAACATAACTACGGAATTCAATGTTTACTTGGGTTTTGTAATTTATGTAGCCAATAATCAACGTCAATTATACACTTTGTTTATTAAACGAAAAAAGGCAGTCATACAAACGTATTGCCGACTTGTTGAGGCTAGCTACGAAAGTTTGGCTGGAAACGTAAACTCTTTTTCAGTTCAACCTGAATATTTAGCAAAATAATGACCACAGACGTAGCATCTCAACCAGAAGAAACAGAAGAAGAAGCAGCTGAGGTTTTGTTACCAAATACAAATATTGTGACCCACTGTATTCTGAAAAATGATGTGGAACGTTTAAGAAAATCTTTTGAAGACGATGAAGATCCATATAAAGAAACTGTAGCAGAATTAATCAACACAAGAGGCAGGGATGGAAAATCTCCCCTTGATTTAGCGTCTACACTTGGCAGAATAGAACTTACAAAAGAATTAATACTTAGGGGAGCTGAAGTTAATTCTGTAAACATAAAAGGTAAAATTGAGTTTGATGCTGCACATTTTAATATAAGGCCATTCCAAGTTTTTTCTCTGTTTAGCGTCCACCCATCTTTTAAAAACCTACCTACCTATTCGAAAAAAAACACACAAGCCAAAACATAAAACACAGGCTTAAAATATATATGATTTGATCTAACTAAACTGCTTTAATAGAAGAAATATCTATTCTTAAGCAAAAACAAGGGAATAAATGCTTAAAATACCCCCAATATAACTTACTGTACAGAATTATTTGGAGAAATTGACAAAATTCAAAAATTTCGACTAAATTAATGAGTTTCAGGACTCCTGATGTTGTGTACGTGTTTTTTCTTACATGGGGTCTCAAAAACCAAGGTGCACATGGACGCTAAACATAGAAAAAACTTGGAATGGCCTAAGGCAAAAAAAAAAAATAGTCTTATCTCCTGCTACCAGACTGAAAAAAAGGGTAGGTAGGTAGGAAAATTATTATTTTTATTTTTTTTTATTTTTCCCAAAGGTATTTTTTTGGAAATGAAATAATACAAGATCAAATTAAACATGTAATGGGTCTATATCGTCCTTTTAAAATTAAATATCTTGTTTTTTGATACACAACTCAAGTGGTATTTTATGAAAATCCATATTTAAACCATAGAATTTCTTGAAATACGACTTGAACGTATGTATTTTTTTAGTTTTAGGATATGAATTTGCAGAAATTCACAATTTTTTTTGTCAAAGCTAAAAAAAAAAAAAATTTAGGGTCGGGTGCAAAAAAATAGGATAGGCTGGGTAGCAGGAAACTAAACTATTTTTATTTAATGCCTAAAATGGATAAATATATAATGTTATAATGTTATTTATATGAAAATTAAAAATTGTTATAGTTCATAATAAAATTAAACTACCGGTAGATCAAAACTTATACATGTATATGACTCAGAATAAACTTGACCATTTATTTTCCCAGAAACCTCATCACAATGGTTTTTTTCATGAACTCTTCTTTTCTTCTGTACCCGTAGGTTATGGGGCACTTCATCATGCTGCTGCCTGGGGAAAAGTCAACTTACTGAAGGTATTAGTTGATTCATTAGCAGATTTACAACTAAAGACAGCTCATGGGGAAAGAGCCAGGGAAACTGCATTAAGATATAACCAAACAGAATGTGTGGATTTCTTAGACTGGGCAGGTAAATGTGTTTATCATCATATTTATAATCTTGGAGACCTCATATAGAATTGGATCAATTCAGTTAATAAATTGTGATGTTAAAGTTGATAACTTAAATCTTTTAGCATAAAAAATCAGGACCCAAAATATGCAAATACTTCTTAAACTAAGATATAATAGGTTATTCAGATAAAAAAAAAATTTTAAAATATTTTTTTATCTTTGAATACAGAAGCCAAGTCAGAACTACTGGAGGCAATCAGGGGGCATCAGGAATTTTTAACAGATCCAGAGAAAAACCAGGGTCGACTCACTAAAGAAGACAAGGTATAACAAATCAAACTACAGTGTAATAGCCATAGAATCTCTTATTTTCACCGTAAAGTAATATCAAGTGATATATGCAGTTGAATTTTTTCAAATATCCTGAATAGGTTAAAGTAAGATGTTTTTCCTAAACCACCATTCTTTTCTGTATTTTAATCTTGATATCTTCAGTTTTTGTGTGGTCCCATTAAGTTTAAGATAATGAGGTTTAGGTTTCTTCATTCAGCAGTTTGCCTTCTATGAAAGATCATTATAGATTTTTAAAGCAATCTTACTACTCTTACAGAATATCATTACCAATTCATGCAAAGAAAAAACTGAATGGGTGGAGAATACCTCAGATGCCACCACTCAGGATTTTATCACACAGCGACAGAACTTGGATGAAATAATTACACCTATTATACAGAAACTGAATGAACCAAGTAAGGCAATCTTAGAAATGTTTTGCATCTCAAAATCTGAATTTGAAAAAGAAAAAAAAACAAAGTATTTAATTCATATACACGTACATGTAGTCCTTTGTTTTCTGCATTAAGATCTGAATTTGATATGATGTTATTTGTTTATATATTGGATGACCAATATTGAAAAGGCTGGCAGGGTTACATTGTTCTTTTTCTGTTTTCAACAATTTATTTGGATGATAGACATATTTAAGTAATGAGACAAAAGGTCTGATATAAATATATGTTTGCATGGTCCTGTCAAGTACTTAAGATTTAAACACTTTTGAAAGGAAAAAGAATAGGGAAGGAGCCATGAATACTGAAAGTTTTCTCCCTTTGTACAAGGTCACATTCAATCATCATAAAAGATAGGTCCACCCCTAAAACTAAATATATGTCAAGGTCACAAATACTTGGAGCTCAGAGAATTAATTTTTTTATTTTGGTCACCACTGGAATGTTTTATCACTGGAGCATTATTTACTGTGTAAATCTACTTTATAAAACAATGTTTAATACAATATTTAAAAATATTTTAACAGTTGAAACAGTGAGTATACAATAAAATTGTGTGCATGTGTGTGTTCCCTTAGTACCCAACTAAAAAAGTTTTAAATTCACCCACAATCTGTGCCATTTGGTCATGATTAATAACACACCCAAATGTTTGCTGTGATTTGAAGCATGATTTTAGATTTTCTTTTTTTTTTCTATTTGGCAAGATTTGTCAGTGAAAGTATGTGAATAACAAATCATAAACATAGTAGGTTTCCACTCATTATCACATGCAGCATCTAATGCCACTAAATAACTATTACAATTGTACATTTCTATGTAAATGCCATGTAATTTTAAAAGTTTTTCAAAGTATTTACTTTTCAGTCTCATTACATTGTTTTATACTTTTATGCGCCCGGATCGATAGATCCAAGGCATATATTGTTTTTGTCCTGTCTGTTTGTCTGTCTGTCTGTTGTCAACTTTAACCTTCGCCATAACTTTTGAACCATGAGAGATAGAGACTTCATATTTGGGTTTGACCAATGAAGCTCCAAATGGCACCAGGTTGATCACTTGACTGTGACCTATATGCTAAAAATAGCTAATGCCATAACTGAATAACATAATTGATATTACTCCACTAATAAAGCTCTTTCAAATGGCATTTCATGATGTAATGACATGTAAAAATATTTTAAAACTTTTTTTTCATAAGTACTTCACTAATAAAGTTATAAAGTTCTTTTCTGACACCAAGGTGATGACCTTGTGGCCTTGACTGTACATTAGTTTTTTTTAACATTTTTTTCCTTCTGAATTTTCCATAAAAAAGATATTTATTGAATGAAGATATACTTTTCACAATTTATATATTTGTATCATAAACATGTACAATGCATTATATTTATACTGAGTATTGCTTACTTATATTTTTGCGATTAATGACTCGGTATTGAGTGGTATGAATCATAATTCCAAAAAGTGGGAATTATTTTTAATTTAAAAAAATAGCAAGATAAAAATACATGTATTAATGTCCCACATAAGTTAATATACTCATAATATTTCTCATTCCTGTTTCAGCCCCAGAAAAACCAGAAAAAAGGTAAATAAGGGGAGGAATGTGGAGAAGAACAGCTGTGAGGACTGTGTTGTGTTTTGTTCAACTGTGATAAATTCATGTACTAAATTTATATATACAAATAAATTCTTATATAGTTTTCAATGTTTTTTTTATCTATATTGCACAATGGGGACTTACTGAAAACATTTTTACATCACTAAGGTAAACTAAGAGACTAAAAGACTTATGTTGAAATCGTGTCACAAATGGTGCCCTGCAGACAATAGCTTTATACCATATATGTGGAAATTTTAGTGAGATGCAAATTGAGCAATTTCTTAAACAAAAAAAAAAAAAAGGTAATTTATTTTAAGGGGGCAGACTGGGGTTTTATTGTGTGAAAACTACAATAGCGAAATTCTTCATTTTTATACCATATATAACTTACATTAACTTCAGTGTACATACCAAGTTTGGGGGAAATCTACCGTCCAGGTATTTTTAAGGGACTGTCTCAAAATATAGGCACATTTACTATAGGATTATAAGAGGAAAATGCCAAGTTTTAGCACTTTAAAGCAAATTATACAAATACTACAATAGACTTTTTGTTCAAACTATAATATATGATGAGTAATAGTATATTATACATTATATGTATGAAACACAAAATTCTACCGTCTTGTTACCAGAAGGGGCATCTCAAAATGCCAAAAATTAACGAATTTTCCTGTTTTTAAAGAGTACTGCAAAATATGACAGACACAAAGGATTTATATGAAAACATGATAAAAATAATGAAGATATTCTCAAATGTTTATGTTTTAAATTTTAAGAGTGTATGTTTATTACTTTTTCTTTAATAGCATTTTCATTACCCCTTTCTTCAAGAGCTTCAGTTGATCATCGCGTCAAAAACACACTGTATCGACGTCAACCTACCTATTAATTGCAAAATCGGTTAAAACAAGTGATGTTTGTAAAACACTTATGCCCCCTCCCCCCCAAATTGGAATTTTTCAAAGTCCAAAAGGGCATAACTCTGTTCAAAATAGCGAGATCATACCCAAAACAGAACTTGACCTAGATATTCATCTGATAAATCTGTATACTAAATTTCATTTCAGTATGTGCAACCTCTGCAAAGAAAATGAACGGAAACTGCAAACAAATGGAATTTTTCTAACTCTAAGGGGAATAACTCTGTCAAAAATGGTGCAACCGTACCCAAAACAGAACTTGACCTAGATATTCATCTGATATATCTGTATACTAAATTTATATTAAGGGATTATATTTTGTGGGGGTTTGGTACGTTTTAAAAGTATTAGGGATGTACAGTGCATATTAACTGATTTAATATTGTGTATCTTAATTGTCTTATTTCAAACATGATTAATTAACAGAAAATGAAAATGCTGTTCTTTTGTTAATAAAGATATTTTAATGACAAAAATTAGCATACATTAAATCTTAGTTCAAAATATAAAATGCCCATTCTAACAAACAAAGAAAACAAAAAATCTTATAAAGTTAAAACTGATAAACTTAAAACACCATTCAATGTGAATAATGATATTAAACCATGGACTTTTTATAACAAAATTCCCAGACCAGTGATGTTATGCTTGATTAAGTACATTTTTTTTTATGTATAGAAGTTAAAAAACTTGCTGGCATAAAATATTGAGGATGAGTAATCATATCCCTGACAAAAAATCTGTGTAATGATTGTAAAACATCTCAACAAAAATGATGATAAGACAAGGAAAAAATCCTTTGTTTCTTGAGCAAAAAATGAAACAGGTAAGGGTTTTTAATGCAAGAGTTGTCTTTCTTAGACTACTTTTTTTTTTACAATATAAAGGGGAATAATTCAATTTTTTCCAACTTCAAATGCAAAGTTTTAAGTTATCTCCCTTCTCAATATTTCTCTACGGCAGAAATAGGTGGTGCCCGAGATTCTACTAATGTACAGTGTATTATTACCCCCTGGGTATATTTTTTTGCCATAAATGACCAGTCTGAATATAATGGCTCAAGGACTAGTATGAATTCCATAAAATTTGATCACAAGAAAGCCATTGATATTATATAAGATATCACACAATAAAATCTTCACACACTTTTTCTCCCTCAATAATCCTTTCAAATGAGAATCTACTTAGGTCCACAGATTTGTACTTTCGCTTCAACAGCATTTCACTGATGGCGTTTCCAATACAGACTGACTGCTGAAGGCCGTGTCCACTCATTCCATTGGCAAAATAAAAGTTTGGTATCATTGGATGTGGTCCTATAATCAGATTTTGGTCCCAGAGGTTGTAGTCATAGAAACCTGCCCAAGCACTTTTTAACTGAAATAAGATAAATAGACAAAAATTTACTCCATATTCATCATCTTAATTTCCATATAATGACTACCCATTCAAAAAGAAATCAATGTGTAATGTATGCCAAAATGGACAACATAATTACAGTGCTATTTTTTTTTTTAGTTTATTAATAAATCAGTAACATACTACAGAGACATTTATTAACCCCCTTTTGCAATGCATTAATAAATGTTTCTAAAGGAACTCATACTGTATTATATCTGATAAATACACTGTTATTGAAACAGTCAATTTAAATAAAAATTAATTCATTTTACAGGTGTAATAAACCTTTTCTTTCTTTTTTTGGCCCTCAACACTTTCTATAAACAAATGGGTTGGGGAATGGCTTTTCTTTAAAGATAAATTATGTTTTTAATTTACTGAAAATCCTGATAGAATTGAAAGATACATTGACTTCTGTATTCTGTTTATCTAATAATAATTTATTTCTTTTCTCATTTTCTGTATGTACAGTTGTGGAATATTTGCCATACTTGCCTTGATATTTTCAAATGCTGGAATTCGGTGAGCTAATCTAGGCCATATTTTTTCATTGAAGAAGTCATAGTCAACATCCATATTATCAATAGATGGTTCCTCGGCCTGAAATATTATCAATCACCATTTGCATTTATCAGAGAGTGTGGTGCTTACAAAGTTACTACATACTGAATTTTTCTAAGGTGTAGAAATTACATGTGTAGCAATCTTTCAAGCTACAAAAGTAAAAAAAAAAAAAAACTTCTGTCCCTGACACACCCCTTGTTAATCACAAATATTTTGAAAGTTTACTTTCAACCTGATTAAAATCAGCTGTTCTGATCAGAACAGCTGATTTTAATCATCATACAAGTAATATGCTTGTAACAATGATATCTAATGGTCTGTTGAATTTGGACACCTGAAAAGGTGTTCTCCTCACAGTCTGATTAAAGCCAGACCTTACTCTTTGACTTCACCGTATGTACATGTGTACATACAACGAAGTGAAATACCGGTAGTAGGATCTGGCTTAGTCAAACCGTTTACCTCAAAGAAAGGCACTACCAGACATACCTCTGATTCTGGAGATGCCCCACATATATACATGCCTCCCAGCCCCTCCCTCCGGAAGTATGTCCCTGTCGTGTCTACAGTTAGAGGTGTACTGATACCAGGGCCATTAGGACAGTGAAAGACGTACACAAACCTCTTCCTGTAAATCAATAATATTTACTATCAATCATCTGAAATCTATTTAGTTATTTACATAGCACAATATGAGTAGGGACAGATACATGGTACAGCTGTACAAGTATCAAAGTGTCAATAATTGAAGAGAACTTTTGCCAGAACAGTTGAGAACAGTTGTCATGCTACACATGGATATAGCAATGTAACAAATATTTTATCATAAATTCCTCAAAGGAGGTAAGGTACCTTTAATAGATAGAATGTTAACCTTCCTTGTTAAGGCAAAGGGATAAAAGACATCTTTACATTGCATGTATTAAAGGTAAAATAATGCATAGAAAAATTATCTTGGTATTACAGGTAAGACAATGTACATGATTTTGTCTTGATTGTAAGGATGGTTCTTCATTACAGGGTTTACCTTGGTTGTACAGGTGAGGACAGAATGTTAACCTTGGTTGTACAGGTGAGTATAGAATGTTTACCTTGGTTGAACAGGTGAGTATAGAATAGAGAGGTTTAGTAACAAGTGACGTAACAACATGTACGCGTAACATTGATGTACACGTTCTATTTGACGTCAACGTCAATAACATGATTTAGTTATACGTACTCGTGTACGTATGCAAATTTCGTGATTGAACAGTAAATAAATTGAACGGCATTGTATCTATTATTTTTAATTTAGACAAATCAATGGTGAGATGGAATTTATACTTACTCTTGTCATAAATATCATAAACTATGAAAAATTATCATATATATTGTCATCTCAATGAAGTGAATCGCTCTAAATATTTTGTCAACTAGTATCTCTACAGGACAATTAAGCTTTTAATTCTGCATCACTTTAAAAATGGAAGCAATCATAAAAATTATTTAATTGATGATAAAAAACGACCAGATTTCACACTTTGTGGAGGATCAAGGGGGGGGGGGGGGGCAAAAGAAAACCTTTTGAAAATGATTAAATGTGAAGGCTCAGTCATAATAATGTCTAGAAAGGAGGCATGGAATAAAGTTTAATACATCAATACCTTGTTAAAACCAAAATCAGACACCGCCCCCCTTTTTTAAATACGCATCTGCTCTAGTTCTTTACAAGTGATAGTACAAAAGAAAAAAAAATAGTTAATGAAATACAATCTCAACAAGCACAACAAGCACTTGACGTTACACATAGGCCTACTACCTATAACTTATTAGGCCAGGGGTTATATTTTTTGTTATGTCACTAGTGCCAGTGGATGTTATATAATAGTTCTAAAATATTTTATTATAAAAAAAAATAAAGAATATAGAGGTGTTAAAATAGGTTTTAATAAAAATAACAGAAAGGGAAAAATCACCAAGAAACCATGAATTTATATTTGGTGCATTGGCGGGCCAGGTCTTCTTCAAATGAATCCTGCGTACAAAATAAACATGCTGTTTGGTATCAGTTTGAGTTTAACTTTTCATTGATGAAAATTACTTTGATGGAATCATCGAACCATCATTCATTAATTTTTTTAGATAGACTAGTGTTCTTGTTTTAGTGCACAAAAATCAATCAACTGCATCAAAAAATAAAGAATTTAATCCATAACTTCACCCATTTACGTCTTACGTGTAAACAGTGTATTACACGTTCTAGACTTGTAGCTACACGTCGGATTTGACATCATGACGTCTGAGAACACAACAATTGATGACGTCACCCGTTCAAGTTTGTCGCATAACATGTAACTAAACCTCCCTAATGTTTATCTTGGTTGTACAGGTGAGGATAGAATGTTTACCGTGGTTGTACAGGTGAGGATAGAACGTTTACCTTGGTTGTACAGGTGAGGCTAGAATGTTTACCTTGGTTGTACAGGTGAGGATAGAATGTTTACCTTGGTTGTACAGGTGAGGATAGAATGTCTACCTCGGTTGTACAGGTGAGTATAGAATGTTTATCTTGGTTGAACAGGTGAGTATAGAATGTTTATCTTGGTTGTACAGGTGAGGATAGAATATTTATCTTGGTTGTACAGGTGAGGATAGAATGTTTACCTTGGCTGTTCAGGTGAGGATAGAATGTTTACCTTGGTTGTACAGGTGAGTATAGAATGTTTACCTTGGTTGTACAGGTGAGTACAGAATGTTTATCTTGGTTGTACAGGTAAGGATAGAATGTCTACCTTGGTTGTACAGGTGAGTACAGAATGTTTATCTTGGTTGTACAGGTAAGGATAGAATGTCTACCTTGGTTGTACAGGTGAGTACAGAATGTTTATCTTGGTTGTACAGGTAAGGATAGAATGTTTACCTCCGATGTACAGGTGAGGATAGAATGTTTACCTTGGTTGTACAGGTGAGGATAGAATATTTACCTTGGTTGTACAGGTGAGTACAGAATGTTTATCTTGGTTGTACAGGTAAGGATAGAATGATGACCTTGGTTGTACAGGTGAGTACAGAATGTTTACCTTGGTTGTACAGGTGAGGATAGAATGTTTATCTTGGTTGTACAGGTGAGTACAGAATGTTTATCTTGGTTGTACAGGTGAGTACAGAATGTTTATCTTGGTTGTACAGGTGAGTACAGAATGTTTATCTTGGTTGTACAGGTGAGTACAGAATGTTTATCTTGGTTGTACAGGTGAGTACAGAATGTTTATCTTGGTTGTACAGGTGAGTACAGAATGTTTATCTTGGTTGTACAGGTGAGTACAGAATGTTTATCTTGGTTGTACAGGTGAGGATAGAATGTTTACCTTGGTTGTACAGGTGAGTATAGAATGTTTATCTTGGTTGTACAGGTGAGTACAGAATGTTTATCTTGGTTGTACAGGTGAGGATAGAATGATGACCTTGGTTATACAGGTGAGGACAGAATGTTAACCTTGGTTGTACAGGTGAGGACAGAATGTTAACCTTGGTTGTACAGGTGAGGATAGAATGATGACCTTGGTTATACAGGTGAGTACAGAATGTTTACCTTGGTTGTACAGGTGAGGACAGAATGTTAACCTTGGTTGTACAGGTGAGGATAGAATGTTTATTTTGGTTGTACAGGTGAGGATAGAATGTTTACCTTGGTTGTACAGGTGAGGATAGAATGCTTACCTTGGTTGTACAGGTGAGGATAGAATGTTTACCTTGGTTGTACAGGTGAGGATAGAATGTTAACCTTGGTTGTACAGGTGAGTATAGAATGGTTACCTTGGTTGTACAGGTGATAATTACAGTTTTACCTTGGTCGTACAGGTAAGGGGATGGACAGAAGCCCCTGTTCTGTACCAACTCCTGCCATCTCTGCTACTTCTGCTGCCCAGGGTCCAGCACAATTCACCACCTGACCACATGTTGTCTCATACATTGCACCATCTGCATCCTTTGACTGCCATAGAAGAACAGAATGAAAACTTCTACTATTAAAATTACAAAATAACATTTCTTACTAAAGGATTGGAAATAAACATTCAGCATCTTCTAGGTTGTTGTTGACTTTAGAGGGATATCAGTTTAAATAAAAGCTCAAATTTATAATTCTGTAAACAAGTAGTATGAAGTCTTAGTTTATTACAGAAGACACTTGTATAATTTAAATACATGTAAACTTTTCAACTCGAGAAAGAAAGCATATAAGAAAGAAAGGTCAGACTCACGATTATGGAGGCTAACATGTAGCGATCTGAGACTCCCTTTTTATCATACTTCTTAGTAAATCCCACAACTTCAGCATCAACATACTGGACACCCAGACTTAAATTCTTCCTCTTTAGAGCAGCCAAGAGAGAATGGGGGTCAAACCACCCTTCTCCATGTAAACCTGCATAAAGGCGAAATACTGTAATTGTATTTCATCTGGCCTACACAATATTTGGTGGATTTTTTTAAAAGTCAGTGTAGATATAACATTCAAAATGCACATTATTTGAATACTTAGAAATATATACACACATGGCAATAAGCAATGCACTTAATTAATAAATATCCATTGGGGTATGTCTAACATTCGTTGATCAGAGCAGCTCACTTTAGTTTCTAGTTGATAAACTAAAACCACATCTTCTACCCACAAATTTCTTGTTGATTTGAAAGATTATTTTTATATTGAACAAGTGTTAGGTACAGAAAAACTCTGTTATAATGAAGTTACTGGGACCTGTTAAATTAATTCACTATATCTGTAATTCATTATATCCGTATAAGAAATTTCATATTATTTTCAGTTGGGGATCAAAGAAAACTTCACTATATCCGTGAATTCGCAATATCCCTGTTTGTACTAAACAAGTTTTACTGTATTGTCCCAAACACAGTGACTTTCTGATTATACCTAAAGAACCCACTTCTATTCCATCAAGATTCAACCACGGAAACCTTTCTTTGAGCATGCCTGCTGAAAAGAGCTCAACCTCTGCACCTAAATACCTGAAAAAATAAAACAAACCAATAACATCATAATATGTTTTTACACCATTATTGAGAAACTCAAACTTGATTGGATTATAAGAAAGCCAATTAAACTTAATCATATATGACCGCAAAAAATACTGTTTACAGCAATTTCATTTATATATCCAAGATCTAGGATATATTGGGTGTTATATGATGACCGAGATATTAACAATATCGACTGGTAAATAAGAAACTGTTAATTAAAAATTCATTCAAATTAAACTTAATTACTTTCTGCAAAGAATAGTAACAATATGGTTAAAAACATGCCATTAGAAACTGTGCTTTGTATGTTTATTTTACAGAATAATGTAGATCTTGGCATCATAATATCTATCATTTATTTATTACAAATTTCACTGTACCACAGAAGTGTAAATTGTTAATTAATAACAATGCATGTTACTGAAAATGAAAGTATTTTTAATAAATCAGTTGAAACCTTGCAAAAACTTGAAACTAAGTTAAAAGACTACAGACAAAAAAATAAACCAGAAGTCTCTGTTGAGACTGAAGCTCTACTGGTTTGTACTTATAGCAAAAGAAGAGAAAAGTACTTTGGAACTTTACAACAGCAATAAATAGAATAAATCCTTGATAAAGTCTCTTTATGTTCTTAGTGTAGTCTACTTGTGTGACAAGTTATATTGAAATCAGACCAAAACTGTAGGAGGAATAGCATTTTGAAACAATTTTACAGAAATTTCTATTTTTAGTAACCATGGCAACACGTTCATCGAAATCAAAAACCGATACACAGAATTATGTATCTTAGTGTTGTCTACTTGTGTGCCAAGTTATATTGAAATCAGACCAAAACTGTAGGAGGAGTAACATTTTGAAAGAATTTTACAGAAATTTCTATTTTTAGTAACCACAGTAACACCGTTCATCAAAATCAAAAACCGATAAACAGAATTATGTATCTTAGTGTAGTCTACTTGTGTGCCAAGTAATATTGAAATCAGACCAAAACTGTAGGAGGAGTAGCATTTTGAAATAATTTCACAGAAATTTCTATTTTTAGTAACCACGGCAACACCGTTTATCGAAATCAAAAACCTATAAAGAGAATTATGTATCTTAGTGTTGTCTACTTGTGTGCCAAGTTATATTGAAACCAGACCAAAACTGTAGGAGGAGTAGCATTTTGAAAAGAAATTTCAGAGAAATTTCTATTTTTAGTAACCATGGCAACACCGTTTATCGAAATCAAAAACCGATATACAGAATTATGTATCTTAGTGTAGTCTACTTGTGTGCTTAGTTAAATTGAAATCAGACCAAAACTGTAGGAGAAGTAGCATTTTGAAAAATTGTTTACAGACAGACAGACAGCTAGACAGCCGGACGGACGCCACGACACATAAGCTCTTCTGGTCTCTGACCAGTAAAGCTCATTTGCCAGATTTTGACCTTGATCAAGGTATATTGGTAATAACAAAAAACTCATCGTATCAAAAACATTTCTTTCATGCTTTTCAAATTGGTTTTAACTAAACTATAATAAATGATCTGGGTACATCCCACTAATTATTTTTAGAATCGGTAGGAGAGGAAAGTAGTGCAGAAAAAATTACAAGTTCCTTAATTTGCAGACTTGCATAAAAAAGATTGTGCAGATGTACTGAACTGAGCCTCACACTTGTTGATAAGGAGTATCTTTCCTACCAAAAAAGTTTGGCAAATGTAATTTATCAAGAAGATCAGCCAAATTATTTTGTGCATTATAACGCCAGTGAGAACTCTGAAATTCCCATACTTTCACTTTCATTTTTAGAGGTTCCCGCAGAGTGGCGCAGACAGATGCATTTTGCCGGAAAACGAATCTGACATGCCACCTTGAGATTTTAACCAAGGAAAGACAAGTTGACGTGCTTTGATTTGAGGGGTCACTCACCTCTGAACGAAAATTAGAGACATCGCTATGAGAAGAAATGTTAACATTGTCGCCTATGGGAAAACAATTAGTGGACTGTACCCATCTTTCAAATGTGAATTAAGCTTTATTGTATTAAGGTTGTGAATTCCATACTCAGTGATTGAAGTCAGTTTTAGAAAAAAAAATCATCCACAATTCTAAAAATTAGAACAAAAAAAAAACTGTTTCATCTAATATCAATATAACAAAACATGATACATGTAATTACCCCTTATGAGGTCAACGCTATCCCTTTTGCTCTCAACATGGCAAAAAAAATGTCCCTTGACCTCTCACTTAACTGACCTGACCTTTCACCATGTTGACCTCATAAGAGGTAATAAATTATTAGTTAAAATAATCTTAAGTCTTAGGACAAGCCCTCAATGGGTCAATGGGACAATATTGTTTTAACGATAGAACATAAAATTTAATAAATCATGTATAAATACTGCTTAAATTGTGGATTAACTTTGGTTTGAAAATATGTACCAGTAAGAAAAATGACCAGGGTAACAACAATATATCCAAACTTTCTTTAGAAAATGCAGGTATAATAACTCTCTTTTCGCCAAAACTACATGTAAATATTACTTTTGCATCTTCACTAGTTCAGCCAATTTTGCAGATTTCTCTCGAGGTGCTAGGAACAAGTAACCATGGTGATTAAACTGCACATCAGGAGGTGCCTCATCTATATAAAAAAAATAGAGAGTAGTTTCTCTTCTCTCCAAAACTAATTTTAGAAGAAAATAATTTCAAAAATGTAACCTTTTTGGAGTTAAAATGATCATAATATACAAAATGGACTATTTAGCATTATGAAATCACTTATTATTCCTTTTTTACAAGTCATATTGCAATATTTTTAACAGAAATTTTATATATAATGTACATATAATATTTTTTGGGGAAATACACAGTGTTCAGATGCTTTACCTAACTCTCCTAAAAAGAATTTGATGTTTCTGAGAAAGTCTGTGGTAAACATGGACATCTGGACATTTTCTGGTACACTAAACTGGTGCCTTATTCCTCCAGCTGATAGCGAGGAGGAAGCTCTTGTGTACTGAAAAAAAAGATAAGCACTATGCAGAACAATTTTAGCCAAACAAAGTCTTTTTAACCATTTTTTAACAAAAAAAAGATTAGGTTAATCATATTTCAATATTTTCATTTTGTGTAATATAAATTTCCTCATTGGAAATCCTCAGTCTGTCTCCCTTCTCTTACAAAAAAGCAAGATCCACCCTTGGTTTCAGGCGATGTTTAAACTTAGAATACAGAATCAAGAAGCAAGTATACTCTGTTTCCCCCTTTGTTTTTATTTATCTTATGAATAAATTCTAGATCCCCTTTTAGCTTGCATTACAATCTTACCATGGGATCTTTTTCTATGACAACAATACTGTGTTCATTTTTCTTTTGTTTGTGTGCAGTGAAGAAGGCCGCTGCAGACCCCACCAATCCTCCTCCAACGATAGCCACATTGGTCGTCCGCGGAATGTCCTGCTTTGAGGAGAGGACTCTGGATATGGAATCTTTGAGAACTTTACCCAGGTCCCTGTAAAAAACAATAAAGTTATAAAGTAAAGATAATAATACACATTTACTTTAATTACTAAATTAAATCTCAACAAGCGCACTGCAAAACAAAGCATCCCCTTGTAATGAACACATCTATAAATCAAGGCAGCATTTGACATATTCAATCCCAAAGCAAATTAAGTCACTTTCATTTCACACAATACACAATTTACGAGTAACCCACACAGACCAGATACTTGAACCTTATTTTGATGCTGAGAAAGGAAAATAAATAACAGCACCAAAATGCCAAGGGTATTATTTTCCACAGCCTTTTATCTTACAAGTTTCTTTTCTTTGGATAGAGAGTCTTTGATAAGAGATATAATGATCTTTACTATGACAAATTGAATTGACCATTGTCACCACGACATTGTGCAGCCATTTCTTCTGTGTTTGTGACATACAGCTGCATCCTGATCCCAACCTTTTTAAAATCTGTGTCACATTGATATTTTCAGTCATTTGGACCACAGTTTTTTAAAAATCATTGATCCAGACAAATTTTTACCATCCTTGCCGATAAGGCCAATGGATTTTGACAAGTCTGCACATTTTAAAAAAAAAATTTGGCATATACCTTGGTTTTCCACCTCCAGGCCGGATTTTTTCATTGCCCTCTTCATCATAAATGTAATCATCTTCATATGAATTGCCACCATTTCCCTTCTTATTATCAGAGAGGGATCGGACCCCAGTGACTGATGCGGAGGGATGTTTCTGTGCTAAGATTGACCTGAATTGTCTGCATAAGTGACAGGTCAACAGCTTTCTGTGATTTAGCCTCATTACGATCTCTGAAATTAGATCGAGTTACATTCAAATTTTGATTATCTTAACAGAGAAATAAAACAAAAATATATAAATAAAACATAATAGTGAGCGCAGCGAGGTGGCGTGAAGCACTGCTCGTGTAGCGAGCACAATAGACTAATGTGTACGAACAGAGGAAATTTGGGTTGAAATCTGCACATTGTTCCAAGAAATTTTTATGAGTCCACGTGAAAAGATTCCAAACTCCCAATAATCCTTTGCGGTGCATAACAACATGATAGTTTAAACATGTTAAACATAGCAACAACTTACTTATTAATAACAAAATTACAAACAACGATTTAAGGGGAGACAGGGAACATGTCACATGACTAAAAAGACATATTACATCATAATCGGTGATGATATACATCTTAAACGTTGTTAAAATCAACAGTTATTGTGTAATTTTCTTCCAAATTCTAAAATTGTTTTCAAAACATTTAATTTTAGAAATTATTATTAATAAACTTTTTAAAGATCTTGCCATCATTTAGAAATTGTGAAGTTGCCCAGTCCACACATTGGTTTCTCTTTACCCTGCAATCTGACGTCAGTGACGTCATAGACGTAGTGTTTGAATTGTCAGTGCAGCGAGATCAAGTACACACACCCGTCATGATCAGTTTTATTTCATAATAAACAGCTAGGTCACAGTCAATGTATCATGATACATTTCTGAAGCAGATTTTTTTAATTAATATTTTTTCGTGTTTAGTAGCAGAGATTCTCTCTATTTAGATAATTTTGAATGTTTATGTTTTCGTGTGACATCACAATTGATTTCCCGCACTTGGAAAATACAAACGTGAAGCGTTTTTATCATGCTTACGTCTAATTCAACGATGTCCTGTGCGATATTGAGGTAAGCTTCACCCTGTGATATTTATGCAGTGAATAATTACGATGAAGGACTGACATTCAATCGTAAATTTAGAAATATTTATTGACAGAATTTTTTCCAAATGAGGTTTTGGTCGTTGAAGCTGATTGAAAAATAAGAAATTATCCCACCCAAATACTATATAAAATTGAAACAATTGCTTTCAGATAATTTAAACACTATGAATATTCTGAAATATTTGAGTATATAGTGTTATCTATCACATTTATCGTTTGGGCGTAAAAATTTGCATTATGGACTCCGTTATGGGCCCGTAAACATGAAGTATCTAAACTCCATACAAACTCTAAACAGGGCGGTATTTGTGGGGCGATATCTTTTACATAAGTCAAGAAATCCCAGGACAGGACCGTTTTAAAATGTTAAGTACATATTAAATCAGTAATATAAAAAATACGAAAAAATTCATTGACAGGAATTTTTTCAGGTAAAGGTCCTGTTCCTCTTTAATGCAATCTCCATGCCACAAAACTATCGTTTGCGATATCCTACATCCAAAGGCAACAGGACCATATTTGACATCATACTTTCGTCACTTACACGGCTTGTGTATTTCCAATTTTGTCGGAAACTTCCGAGAATTTCAGAATCTCCAGCCCAATGCCTGGGAATTGATTTCTTTTTCTTATTGATATGTCTCTTATTTTTAATGAACTGAGGATAGACCATGTAGACAGTGCAAGTAAAATTTGTGTATAGGTTTTTGAGAGTAAATTACTGCGCTCGCCCCAATGGTCACACTGTAAAACATATTAGCATGGATATAAAGGCAAAATTGACAAATGACAAGGAGTTTATTGCAATGTACACACTTAATAGAGTAGAAAAGGAGTTCCTATTAGGCTTAACACTAACCAGCTGCTAACAGAGAAGGCCAAAAAATTACATTAAAGTGGTAAGAAATGCATTTAAAAGCAGTCTGATTAATTGTCTACTAATTTAGATTTAGCTAGCAAAGATAATACTGTACCATTTACAACTTGACAGTGTTTTTTAATCGTATTAAATTCTTAAAGTAGTAAAAGTTTTTCGCAGGTGTTTGTTTGTTTTTCATGTAGGAAACTTACTAGGCACACTAAATGACGGAATCCAAAACAACACACCATTGAGATATTCCGGAAAAACACCCCGAAGAGCAGTTCAGCCTGGATCTAATTAAAAGCGACTCGAAATATTTTATTCAAGATTTATTCAAGATTAAAGCATATTACAAAAAAAATGAAAACAAAACTCTGACAGACATCTGATGTGATATCCTCACTCCATATAATCATTTAAGTCAAACTGAAAATCTTGCTCTGGTAGGAACAATATCATGGAAAATAAGGATAAAAGGGGTTAATTTCAATCTTATTAATAATATACTATTTTAAATAAAATTTAAGCCCTTGTACACTGTACAGTGAATAGTTTTCTATCCAATGGCAACATGTTGGCAAATCCCTAGCATTTCGAGCATGCATGAAGATTCTGAGTCATGCAAATCTGTTCGTCTGTTAATTTACCCGCAAAATCTGTTACCAACTTTATGTTTCTGTAAGGTTTACAGCGTACTTTCGGGGGGGGGGGACGATTTGGGGGGGGGGGCGTTGCCCCCCTCCCACTTTTAATACCGTTGCTTGTAAATTCCGACCTGTAATGCTTATGATGTCAATTAAAATATATCAATATATAGCATTTTTTGTAAACGCAATTATACATATTTTTATCTATTTACTTATTTATTTATTTATCTATCTATTTATTTATTTACATGCATTAATTCATTCACTCATTAAATTTTTCATTTATTGTTTCTTCGTTTCTTTCTTTCTTTTTTCGTTTTTTTCTTTCTTTCAAAAATGATATTTTGTGATGGTTATCAGGAAATTTTTCCAGGGGGGGGGATTCCACCCCAGTCAATAAACCCATCCCCAGAAATTTTTGACAACTAAGCAACGTTAAAAAAAATACAAAATAATAGAAACCCTGATAACTACTTTCCTAAAAGTAGAAAACCTATTTCGTTGGGAGGTGGGGTGTGGGGTGTGGGTGGGTATGTATAAAGCTTCATATCTTTGACTTTTCATTACAACTCAATACAAATCTGTGTTTTCAAAGGAGGGTCATCTTTTTCGGGGGGGGGGGGGGCACGTGCACTTTTCAAGGGGGGGGGGGCTCTAGATCCACGCATGGTTAAACGTTACCAAGGCTCGGTATCGGACAGTATAGAGATGCTTTTTGTCCCCCGCCTTTGCGAAAGCGAGGGGACATTAAATCTCATTCATCTGACCGTCTCTCCATTCGTCCGTCAGCAGCAGTTTGTCCGTCCGTCACAAAAACTTTAACTTTGCCCATAACTTTTGATTTAGTGGAGCTATGACTTTTATTTCAAATGTGTATTCGTTGTTGTCTTTCTTTCGGAGTTAAAATTTTAGTACAAAATTATTTAATATCAGTTGGGGTTTGTTCATACGGTGGTATATTTAGGACACGCAATTCTTTTTTTTTTAAATACCAGAAAAAAATTATCTTGTGAAAACGACATAATTATCTTGTGAAAACGAGATATTATCTTGTGAAAACGACTTATTATCTTGTGAAAATACCTAAATCTGGTGAAAACGAATAATATCTTGTGAAAACGAAAATTATCTTGTGAAAACAGATAATATCTTGTGAAAACGACTTATTAACTTGTAATATTTAAATGAAAACAATTAATATATGCAAAACAATGTATGCTGTGAATAATAGTTTGAAAACATGATATATGAAAACTGATGACATTATTTAAGTGAAAACAACTTATTATCTTGGAAAATGACATATTATCTTGTGAAAACGAGATATTATATTATGTCGTTTTCACAAAGTTTATATGTTTTCACAATATTATGTCGTTTTCACAAGTTAATATGATTTTCACAAGATAATATCTCGTTTTCACAAGATAATTATCTCGTTTTCACAAGATATTATTGTTTTCACCGTTTAATATCTCGTTTTCTTAATTTCGTTTTCACAAGATCTTATCTCGTTTTCACAAGATATTATTTCTTTTCACAAGATATTATCTCGTTTTATATATTATCGTTTTCATAAATTATCCGTTTTCACAAGTAATTATCTTTATCACTAATTATTCGTTTTACAGGATAATATCTCGTTTTCAAAGTAAAATTTATCCCGAAATTTCACTAGATAATAAGTCGTTTTCACGAGATAATTCCTCGTTTTCACAAGATAATATCTCGTTTTCACAAGATAATTATCTCGTTTTCACAAGTGTATCTCGTTTTCAAAGATAATATCTCGTTTTCACAAGATTTCATTATCTACGTTTTAAGAAATAAGTCGTTTTCACAAGATATTATCTCGTTTTCACAAGATAATTTCTCGTTTTCACAAGATAATACGTTTTCACAAGATATTATCTCGTTTTCACAAGATAATATTCGTTTTCACAAGATAATTATCTCGTTTTCACAACATAATTATCTCGTTTTTCAGCAATGATAAATCTCGTTTTAGCAATTATCTCGTTTTAAATAATAAGTCATTTCACAAGATATTATCTCGTTTTCACAAGATAATTTCTCGTTTTCACAAGATAATATCTCGTTTTCACAAGACAATAAGTCGTTTTCACAAGATATTATATTATTCATAAGATAATTTCTCGTTTTCACAAGATAATATCTCGTTTTCACAAGATAATTATGTCGTTTTCACAAGATAATTTTTTTCTGGTATTTAAAAAAAATAATTGCGTGTCCTAAATATACCACCGTATGTTCAACATCAATTACAGTGCATGCATTATTAGATTTATTCAATAAAACTAAAAGCACGAACTCAAGTAAAGTGTATATATACATGTATCAACTGCGGTGAAACTGAAAATTATTTAAGTAAATATACCTCAAGGTATGGGCGAATAAATAAATGATAATAACGAATAAATTAAAACAGCTAAAATCATGACAGAAACAACTATTAACGTAATATTTATAATAAACAATTAAT
Organism: Saccostrea cuccullata; assembly: GCF_032062105.1. Lineage (NCBI taxonomy): Eukaryota > Metazoa > Mollusca > Bivalvia > Ostreida > Ostreidae > Saccostrea > Saccostrea cuccullata. Next base: position 262,556 of record NW_026933545.1, read on the forward strand.
GATATGCAAAACAATGTATGCTTGAATTAGTTTATGATATATGACTGATGACTTTTTAAGCGTCATTCGCGGTTCTTGGCAGATAATGCGTAATGTGAGCGGTTAATCTGTATCCCAAAGTTTATATGACATCCCAGGATTTTTGGCATCTTTAAGACGATGATTGTCGTAAAACGGTAAGAATTCACACTCATATCTTTTGTTTCCCCTTTTTTATTCCCTTCTCTTAATTTTTTTTCTCTTGCTTGGTTATTTATTTCTTTCTGCCTGGGCAGCCTGTATAAATTATCGATAAATCACCGTTTTATGTTCTATATTTTATCACTGGTATTAATTAAGGATGTGATCTGTCTTTAAAGTAAAATTTATGCCCTGTATTTCTAGATCTATGATCTAAATATCGCAATACTTTAATCTAATATGAACGGGAATGTCATGTGTCAAACTTAAACTGTGTCCCTACTCAATCCACCAACAAGTGTATTTAATTAGAAAAAAAGAAGGAATTAATATTTAGGGCGGCAAAGAATTTTCTAATGTACGTGGTTTATGTAAATAAGCTGTTCTAATTGCGATTTTCGTAGGTTGTAATTGAATTAATGACGATGAATCAAGGAATGTCCCGTATGAATGTTCCTTCAGTTCTGTAATTCTTATATGTTAAACATTTTATTATCATTTTATTATCATGTTTTGTGCACCATCGTGGTAAATTTTAGCATATAATTCAATTTAAAACACCTAGGACTGACTGTCATCTATTTTGCACAAAGACTTGCTCTATATCTGATAAATGAACCAATAGAAATATAATGTATATTCATATAGGATTTCGTTCCTTTCCCTTTTTGTAATTATTAACAGTTAAATATGTCTTGAAAATAGGGGGTGGGGAGGTTATTCCGTTAGATTTGCTCTGCCCCCCCCCCCCCCCCCCCCCCCCCCCCCACACAGTGACAAGCGAAAGGTAAACATCTTTTCACCAGTCATAATTTTGGAGTACCATAAACCAATTAAATCAGTCTTCTTTATTCTAACAATATATATACAATTATCATCGTGGCAACAGCAAAATACCCAAGGGAAAGAAAGTTTGTCGTTTTTATATGCATGAATGAAAAAGTCCTTCAATGATGTTTCTTGGGTCCAAGCATCTGATCCGCTACTATCCTCACTTTGAGGGATAATGAGGGACAGAAATACTTTAGAGTACAGTTTCAGAGTAAAGTTGAACTTCGGTATCCTGTGGATACGTGTATTTTGAATACCATGAATAATACATCAAAATTACAGGTGTTTGAGGACAGCCCCCCCCCCCCCTTCTTTGATCAGACCCCGGGACTTTTAGACTTTTTTCACATAAATTATATATGGATAACACATTTGTGATATAATGCATTCTATCAATTCAGAAAATTTGCTAAAGCAAACATTTTATAAAATGTCTACCCCACTCTTTATATCTAAATTAAATTGAATAGAATATAGGGTAAATTTTAAAAAAACATTTCTTTTGTGCATTTTTTTTGAATTGTTGGGTATAGATTTTATCACAAATATTTCATTGAAAGACAATTTATGAGAAAAAAGTCGAAAAGGCCCATGGTCTATCATATCGGAAAAAAGGGGAGGGGGTCCTGTCCTCAAGTACCTGTGATCAAACTGGTTTGTAAGTCTTAAAAACCTTTTCTCTAAGTATTTTTCACTAGATATCTTTAATCATCGGAAATCTGGAAGTTTTTCTTCTCAGTCCCACTAAGTTCGAGATAACAAAGTTTGACTGTATTTTGACAAAAAATAAGGGATAAAAATTGAGCTCTGCCCCCGTTGAACAACAGCCTAGGGAACAAATGATAGTACCAACCTCTCTGTTATATGATGTAATACGCATCAGTTAATGTAAGGGGAACAGAGAGTGAGGCAGTTGAAAAAAAGGGGGCTGGTTGAGTTTGGGTAAGGGATGGGACCGACAGCTACACACACACAAAAATGATTCATTAAATCAATCATGATCATGTATATTTTTACACAAAAAGGGGGCCTGTCCCCCTTTAAATTCGCCAGAGGAGTTGGTATGACCATGATACATGTATATATTCTTATTTTGTAATTGAATTATTATGAATTTACTCAGGAAATTGTACCAATAAATACATCAGAAATGCAATTAATGATTTTATAAATTTTATTTAAAAGAATTCCGGATCCCTCGTGATTTAATACCAGCCAGATATTACTAAGACATAAACTATCTTCTCTGCTGTGATTGATCATCTCCACGTTAAATTTTTAATTTCTCGATTACTGTTTATCATTCTCATCATAAAAAAATTAAAATATCAGGCATACTAGTATTTGTTCTCTAAAGTGTGCACGTGAACACAATTATTTGATTTTTGTTTTTAGGATATACTTGCTTATAGCGCTCATCTACAGATTCATCATTGTTTGTTATACCTGTAGCTGCCAAGAAAAACATCCCCAATCAGTCATCTGTGATGCAGAATGGGGTGAGTGTAATTTTTAACACTAAAAAAACTTGTAAATATAACTTAATTTAAAAACAAAATGTGTTAGTGAAACATTATATTGATGTCCCATTCAGCAGTTTATGGCGAAGGTTCAAGTTTCTCATCTGCAAGTCAAACTCCAAGGTCTGATCATAAGTAACGATTGGCAGCCACTAAAATAAAGGTATGAACCTATGGTATATAAAGACCTTAGCAATAACCATTCAAAGGTTATGGCCAAGGTTAAGATAAAAGGGTCAAAATAGGTGTCACACAAGGGAAGCATATGTACTTATCACAAAAAGTACTCAAGTGAGAAAGCCCTTGCACTGGTCAAAGATTAAAAAGTTATAGCTTAGTTTAAAGGTTTTCAAAAGTAGGAAACTCTAAGGTCAAGATTAAAGGTTTAAAATTGTTGGTACCTCAGGAAACTCTTGTCACACGAAGTACATCTTAACAAGGAATACACCAATTAAATATGAAAGCCCTAGTTCTAACTGTTTAAAAGTTATGACCATGCAAGATTAAAGTTTTTTTAAAAAGTGGGTCAAACTCTCAAGGTCAAATGGTCAAGAATATTTATACCATGAATTATCCATTTATACTTAATTGGCACAAGAACTTTTATATTTCACGCGTTTTTATTGCTTGTAACAAGACCTTCACCTGACAAGACCTTCACCTGAATAACATTAATTTTGACTTTTTGACCATTACCTTTTATCTGTGTATGTTGTACATGTCTCGCAAATACACTGTATGGTATTTATAAACTCAATAGTTACTTTATATCCATTTGTCCCTTCAAACTATTTAGTAATGGATATTTTTTATACATTATTATATTTGTGTTGATAATAAATATTCGCCCGCGTGGTGCAGTAGTTAGAGTGTCTGCTCTAGAGTCGCGAAGTAAGGAGTTGATCCTTACGTCGCGGGCCCTAATCCCACTGTGAGACTTGAGGAACGGTCCTTCGGATGAGACCGAATAAACTTAGGTCCTGTGTCGCAGTTGATGCTGGCACGAAAAAGATCCCTTCCTCCTCAACGGCCTAAGATTCCGGGTATAGGTCAAAAGAAGTATATAGGGTAAGGGCCATATAAGGCCCCCTTTCAGAAAATGCAGCTCTCCACCGGCAAGTGGTGGTGTATCCATATGGGTGAAAATTTCTCGAGAGGAACGTTAAACGATATACAATTGTCAATCTTACAAATGTATTCTGTGAAATTATCGAAGAATGATTTCTATGGATAATGGTATAATGAAATCCAATGGTAAATTCCACACTTTTTGATATAGTTTTGTTTGTTTGTTTTTCATTTCGAACCAATGTGAACACATAGTTCTGTTTAATTAATATTTGCTCATCCTGCCACTACAATTTTCTCCATTTGCTTTTAGTGAGACAGTAAATGATGTTGACTTAAATAAATAGTGACTTATACATCAGGGGTAAGCAAGTCTAAATGACTGCATTTTTCTATTATTCAGCATAAGAAATAAAGATAAAAAAAAACAGAAGTGATATAAAACGTATTTCTTTATGAAAAGACAACAATACTTGGGGGGGGGGGGTATATTCTAGCCCAAGATGCTAGAATATACTGCTGAGTTAGACATGTGAAAATTAAGAAGTTTTGTAAAATTTCCAACTATATAAATTGCTGATTACGTCCTTCTTGTTACATGTTATAAAATGTCAAATGCTGTTTTTCAATTAATATGTTTGTTATAAAAATGCCTACGTGCCACACATATACAACATCTGCCTCTAATTAAAAATCCTTGATCTTCAACAAATAATTAATTACATCCTCAACAATTTTTAAATTAATATTTCCGATTTATTACTTTGTATTTGCTGCTCTTTTTTTGCAATGACAATGAAAATGACAATGACAATGACTTTATTCTCATAAAACTTATAAAGTTGTAGAGAACAATAATTAATACAAATACTTAATAACAATGCACATTGCGTGGGAAAGAAGAATTTTAACCAGGAGAGCGAACTCTCTCGATAACGTGCTAATATGTCGAATAGATTGATACAGGTCAATATATTTTTTTAGTGGATTCACTATATGAGGGAGGCATAACACTAAATGTACTTATATTATATTGAATATGTTTTTAATTCAAAAATGATTAGTCCAATATCGTGCACAGTTAGTTGGTGTATTTAGAAAGGTCTTGTCACAGGTATTTCACATGACAGACATAAAGACTAACGGACGGACAGACGGACGAATGCGATTTAATTTCCCATCGCTTTCGAAAAAGCGGGGGACAAAAATCTTATGAAATGAAAAATTCGTTAGGAAAGGCCGAGGCAGATTGGATAGGGATTCAATTCACATACACTTACCCCTACGATATACACAATTGCTAGTTTGAGGTATATTTTGGGGGGTGGGGGTGGGAGTGGAGTGGGGGCGTTTCAGTTGATGATTCTAAAGTATATTGGAAATTAAAAATTCACAAAAAGGTCCTTCAAAAAATAGTAAAATCCCTAGTCCAACTGTAAAATAGTTCAGTACTTTTCAAAGTACATGTATAACATAAAGCCAACTTGATCCGATGACAGACTCAAAATAGAGGTACACATGTAGTTCTTCAAATGTTCTAAAGTTTTTAAGAAAATGAAGTGGAAAAATTAAAAAAAAACATTCAAAAACATATTTATAAATGGAAAAATAAAAAAAAATACCGGTAGGGGACTAATAAGCTAGATTAAGTAATGAACAGATTAAATCAATGTCTCTCCAATGCTTTCGAAGTCAACCTTCCACATCCTCGGTTATTTTAAGTTGTAGAACATTTCTAATAAACAAAAACATATTAATTTTTTGTTACAATTTATTCTTTAAATAGAAAGTGCATATTTTTCATTTTACTAAATTGACAATGTATTTCTCTTTAAAATGTTTTACCTATATTCTAACTGTGAAATCTATTAATTAAATTAATACTAATTGATTGGTAAATGTCATTCAGTAATTATAAGAATTGTCTTGTGTTTGGTCATCTACATATTTTGATTAATTACTTTATTGGAAATCTTTCTGATTCTATATACAAGTACTCAGAGGTTGATATCAAAAGATGCTTGAGTTTCTCATTGACAATATCTAAGTATCTTCTGGATACTCCGTCCTGTTGGAATGACGATAGGCACTAATTGTGCTCCTTTATTAGCGACGCTATTCCTTTAAAGTAGAATCTATTCTTTTACAAGGGAAGGGGAAAAAACTCATGATGTTGCTTTCAACTCAACAGAAATATATCATCGAGATTCATAACCAATTACACAACATAATACTCATTTTTGTTCATATGTCGACTACATACATCCGAATGAACTCAAAATATTATGACACGGAATCTGCCACACCTGTCTCATATTGTAAGCCGTGGGATTTGTAATAATATAATATTATTCAACAATGAAGATGTTTTTAAAAATATTGAACCCCGCATCCAATAGTACATTGCCTACTGTGTCTTCCGTGTGTTGAGTGCCAGTGCTGATAGATGACCTATTATCTACACGAGGAGTGGGCCGGGGAAAGAGGGAGGGGAGAACGTTACATGAAAAATGACATGATTGCATTTATGTTGCATTTGTGTTTTTCATGTAGCCCATTTCCGCTCTCATTCTGCTTGACACAAATCATAGCTGGGTTTAAATGTCAATTAAAGTGTCTTCTATTATGATCTTTATAAAAGATTAGTATTTGATATTGTAAGGAAACAAATGATATACCAATTATATGTAGTTGTATTTGCGATTTTAATTAAGTTTCTCTAATTTAAATCACCAAAATATTGAAATAATACACATGTTTGAGTGAATTTATATTTGCCTAAAATATGCCCGCTAAATGAATCATTTCCGTTTTGCAAAGGCATTATTTATGACAAACATGTAAAAGCTTTGTGTCAACTGACTAAACTATATTCTGCAAAGTCTCTAAAATCTTGAATAATCAGAAAATGTTTACTAGTTTTAAAATCCCTCTGTAATCTGAAATACAGTTTTATCTGCGCCTGCGTCCTGGAAAATCACTCTGACTAACGCACAAACGCGTAACGCACAAATTGTAGTTGCACATGTATTAAATTAATTTAACATGTACAGCCTTCAGTTCCGCTTAGAATTTTCAGAGTTGATAAATTTATACATAATATTGAATAGTAAAAAAAAAACCGACCCACGACCCTTCTCCCGCGTCAAGGACACTTACGAAAAATATTACAGAGAGTGTCAAGATGTTAAGGACAGACGAGACGTTCCTCAATAATAGATAAATTTTTCTGAGAGTTTGTCATTGAAGTATTGCTACTTAAACATGTTTACTCACAAAAAAATTGAGGTACCTTACCAGGCATTTCTGCAAGACAGCAGGGGTAGATTTTCTTATATAATCCTTTGGGGAAGAAAAATAATTTTTCCAATTTCAAATGTTTTAGTATTTGAATTTTTTGAAAACGTTCAGAAACTGGTTTAGAAATCAAAATATTATTAAAATTTTTGATATTTTTCATACATTACGAAGATATACAAACCAAATTTTGAGGAACGTCTCGTCTGACCTTAAAGAAAACCACTTATCCTTCCAATAACCCTACATCCTCAACGAAATAGTTTATCTTCGGGCATGGTTTTTTTTTTCAAAAATTCTAAGTGGGGGTTAAATACCCTGGGAAAAATTTCTTAAGTCACAGTGCATGTCTTTTGCATACTATACACAAATAACCATTTTTTCATATTATATTTCAGCTTTTCTTGGAACTGTACAGGGGTCTCAGAATTTTACCGGAGTCAGTGGAAAAGCTCAGCAAAAATACGAGATCTATATCAACAAAGTCATCAAGGCAGGTGGTCTGAAAAGATTTTTTTAGTAATATTTTATACAGTTGATTACATTTATGGCGATTCTCCCCCCCTTTTTTTTAAAACAAAGATAATCTAAATTCAAAAACAAGATTTAATGCAAATTATGCTTTCCCACAAATTAATGATTGAGCCAATATACTTTTTTAAAAGTTTTTTTTTTCAAATATCTCTTTGTAAAGAGAAAACTTATTTAAGGTGTAATGACCCTTTGATAAGAGAGATAACTTCGGGAAATACATTTGTAATTCTTATAATGTCCATGATGGTTTGTATTCATTGCCTTGATTTTTTTTTATGAAAGTAAGCTCTGTGGGAAAACAAGTAAGTTACTTCAAAAAAGTGCTGTAAGATATTTCAGGCAGAAGCAACACTTCAATGAGTGTATTTTTTCCTCTATTCATTTTTAGGATAAAACAAAGTCAAAGCTTAAGGATAAAGCAATAGCAGTAGTGATAACTCCTTCCCCGCTTGATGAGTGTGCCGTCAAAGTAGAAAAAGACCTTAAAGCCATATTCACAGGTAACACAAGACTTATTTTCTACATTTTCCCACAAAATTTACAAATATCCAACTTCCACTGATCATCAGTTTTTGATTTAATTTATGAGTCAGTGCTGACTATATTTTGAGAATAAAAAATAATGGCACAGACAGAATTAGAGAGGGGCATGCTACCGTGTTGAGAGTCTGAAATGGGGCATTAGACCAAACTATAAATGTTTCAAAACTTGTACTGTTGTATTTGCTTAAAGTTTGTAAACCAAAGAGATTAATACTTTAACATTTTTCTTTATATTTAAACGAATTAGTAAGCTCAAAGGGCAAAAACTTGACAAAGGTTAACGTTAAAAGTTTCTAAGGGCTGTCTTTATTTTAGAAGATTTTGTTTCGTTTAGAATTCAGTAAATAAGATTTCCGGGGTTTTCTTTTCAACAGGGACATTTGACAATTTTGGATCTCCAACCATGAACAAATGTAACTGGCATGAAGATTATTCCAATGTCCCAAAATGTCAAAGAAGAAATCTGTTCAGGAGACTATATGAGAAAAATTGCGGATGTACCGTAAGTTACCAAGAATTTTTCAAAACATTTTAAGTCCCTTGTTTTTACTTGGTATACAGTAAACATTCTCAAGATGGCTTCTTACATTGTTAAATCAATATCTGAAATTTTATCTATCGAATGTTATTGAAAACAATTTTAGGAAATTACATGCTGTCATCATCTCGAGCAGATTCGAATTTTATGCTTGTTGATTGAATACAAACTTTGTTTAATTTTCAGTTAATACCAGTAATTTTAATATTTAAAATAATAGTATTTCATAATTAATATTTCTGTAAATATCAATCAACAGGTCTGCCTTCCTGGTGAATGTCCAACAGACGGCGCCCCGCACTGTGTCTGGCGTTCCCATGACGACTGTGACAACAAACACAGCCATTGTGCCATGTATTCAGGATGTAACAAGTGTTCTTGGAGACGCTGTACTTCTTACTATGATTGCGAGGATGAACTAGATAGATAGTCTTCGCGTATCCAAGAATACCCTGCCATTTAGTATTCATTATTTTATTAAATGACGGGAGGTGTTGTTCTGTTAACCAGTCCAACAGATAACCGGATTCCCCCGAAATACTCCAAAACATTAATCATATTTGGAGAGGTTTTGGCGGTAGAAGTTCCGTTTCTGGTTGGCTGCCATTGCTTGCCCTTTGTGATGATCTCCATTAGCATCTGTAAACTCATGTTGTTGTTAATTCACGAATGCATGCAATACTTAAATTATTTTTAAATACAATGAATTTGTGTTGTATTACGGTCTTGAAGCGTTTTTTTTTAAATGTAAATTTAAGACATGTTTCTTGTTCTATATTCTGTAGATAAAAAAATCTTAACAGAGAGGGCGTTAGGAATAACCCGCAGTTATATCTTGTTGTAATCTTAGCAAAATGGTAATACCGGTATATTTCAATGATAGGAGAGATTTTTCCCATCTTCTGTACGCCTTTTGAAAAGCTATCCAAGGATTCTTTTTCTTCAATATTAAAAAGTGACCGTATATACTCAATAGCCCTTTAATCCAGTAGACTAGTGCGCTCTCTATACCTGTTCAAACGACATTGCATATTGACAATACATCCTTATTCAGCCAACCCGTGTGTGATACTATAGTGTGCTCCAGTGTATTTTTCTATGCGTTTTATTCATTGTACTTGGATTTGTAGATTTGTACATCTCAGCATATCTAATTTTTGTTTTGCTTTATTTAAAACTTGTTAAAATAATCTGTACAACAATTCAGTTTCTGAAATTTAAGGTGAAAAACAGTTTAAACGAAGTGAACAAAGACATATTACTAGTAAACACATTTGTTAGAATCTGCTTATACATTTCTTCATGTGAAGAAACTGGACAAGGTCCTGGCCCCGGGATCATGAAGCATCTTAAGCTTAAGTCAAAATCTTCATGTATTACATAAATACTGTAGTAGTCAAAGAGACCAAAACCAAACTGTTTTACAATATTGTTTTACAGTTCTAAGTGTTATCATTTGCAAAATTAGAGATTAATTCAATAAATAATGAATATTTTACAGGAGATTGAAAATTTGACGTAAGTCTAAGTTTGTTTCATAATCTTGGGACCTGCAGGTCTGAATTTGATTCCATAACAGACTTGGATGATGACGTCAGTACATACCAGGAGGTAAACACAGTACTTTATGTATTTTCTTCCAGTCTTTCTTTTGACAATCTCTAGAACAGTACACCGCTACTTTACACTGTGAACATTTCTTAAATTTAGTCTGAGAGGACTCCTTTCCACATTCCCAACATTGAGATCTTGTTGTTGATGACGGTTCCTCAACTGAGACCGAGAATTTCAGATTCACAAACACCTTGATCTTTTGAAAGTATGACTTCAGTTGTACTTTGTTTTGCATAACGACGAGTGATTTCTCTGGATTCTGCAAATCCCACTTGAAGAGTTTTATGATATGGTCATCGATGCCATGTTTTTTCGTGACTTCGTCACCGAGGTACAGACCACTCTCTTCTTCTGGGTTTTTCTCGACGTACTTAGATTTAGATTTCAAAAGAATCAATTGCTCTGATGGAATGTCCTCTACAAATGTATTGTCAACCACGTGACCTTGCACTTCTAACCACACGTGTGCAAGTTTTATTTCTCCAGCGTCAAGAATGCCGTACACAATTCTACTCTGAATGTCCATTGCGGTTAGACATCGATGCAAGATCAGATTAATCTTGCTGCAGGCATTGCTTACTCGAAGTGACTTTTGCAGGCCCATACTGGTTGACAACAGCCCCCGAATAGCCTTTGCTCTAGCAACATCATCCGGCACACCGAATGGAGACTTGGTAAAATCGAATTCCATTTTTGATTGGGGCTACTGGTTTTTGGCTACAAATAGATATACATTGTGCATAAATATACTCATACGGAAAAGGGTGCTATGTATCCTCCTTCCCATTCCTCAGCCCAACAATATGTCAGAATTTTCATGGGTAATGCATCTTAGGTAGAAGGTGTGTCCCGACCCGGCTATTTCAAGGTCACTGTGACCTTTAATTTAAGTGAAAAAAGGTCTTGTCACAAGGAATAAACATTTATTCAATTAAAATATATGGGCAAGTTTAAAGTTTTTGCGGACAAACAGACAAACAAGGCAAAACCTAGATACCCCCGAATCTTCTATAACGGGGGCATAAAAATAAATAAACAAAACAAAAGCTGCAATAATTCCATGACAACAAACTCTCTGGCAGAAACGGATTAATTTATCTAAAAAGTGATGGTGTAAATTTTGATATTAGGTGTTTCAGAAAATGGGGAATGTGCTTTTAATTATATTTTTCTCGATGAGTGATGTAATCAGATAGAGATGAAAATAAATAAATGAATGAAGCAGCGTTAGATTTACAAATTTAAGTTTTGGTTTGCTTGACAATAATTGAGTTGGTCCTCTCAAAAATAAAACAGTAACTTACCGAAATGAGACAAGAGAAATAGTCCTACAAAAGATGAGATGTAAATTGTATATATAAGACAAAGTTAATACATGTATACCTTTGAAATTGAACGTTATCGAAACTCTCCAGCTTCTACATGAAATGATATCTATAACAAATGGATTTAAACAATGCTAAATGGCATTTATTTTCTAGTTAATTTGTGTAATTCTTCCTTAAGGAAAAAGAAATAAAATAAACGCGTCCTTGTCCTTGTTGTTGTACGGAACTTTTAAAACACCTTTTTGTCCAATGCCCCACGGTCAAGATTAAGAAAAGGGTTCATTGAATATATATGACAACAGGAAATAAAGACAATTATTTCTTTGAAAAATGAGCGAGTCAAAATGTCAATTTTGTAAAATTTTGCCCCGCAAAGTATACTAGTAATAATACATTGTAGTGTGTGCATTTGTTTTTCAATAAAATTTCTTTTCGAAAAATACAAGCGTTAATTAAAGCAATTTTTACGAGTGGTCAAAATGACTATGACCCTCACAAAAAGATCAGATAATAAAATATAGACATTTTGTAGGAAATGCTTATTTTATATCATAGTATACTGAAGTCATATTCCAAAAGATCATAGTATCACACATGCAAGTAATTTTTATTCAAGATAAAATAAATAAAAGTCTGGAAAATATTGATCAGGATATGGGATATGTCAAGGTGACACAAGTACATGTACATGTACCCCTCATCTACACGGTCACTTCTTACATTGTTGAACTTTCTCATTTCAGTCTGTCTGATCGTCTGTGAGTACATCCGTTTTTGTCTGGTTACTGAATCGTCTGTGAGTACATCCGTCTGTCTGGTTATTTCCCCGTTATTTCCCGATCATGACAAGAAGCACACGGCGGTTGTGACCGGTCGGCAGGGAATGCTCACTCCACCATAGCACCTGATCCCACCTCTGATGTTTTGAATTTCTCTGTTTGCTCTGCTCCTATTTTGTATTGTTTAATGAACTTTAGAGCTTGAATACTAATCATTATCTCTATATATTTTGAACATTGTGTTATGATGCTAGTATGTTCAATACATATTGTAAGAGAACCAAGGTACATGTACTCTTCCTTTCTGTACTGAATTTTTTACATGCTGGTTCTGTTGACTTTTTAAAAAGAAGTCAACAATCTTGCCAGGACTGAGACAGAGATTTTTCCCTTCTACGTTTAGCAATGAGATTGCCCAGAACTGATTTATCCTCTCAGAGATCTCATCCTTTGCTAGAAAGCACCCCTCAGCTTTTTGCCAACAAGATGGAATCTTCTCTTTCCTCCATACTACTCTTAATAGTTTCCATAGGTGTTTAAGAATCTTCGGTCATCTCTTATAGACTTTATAGGGGATACCGTTTGGACCTAGTGTTTATGATGTTCTTGCTTTCCTTACAATATCTTGCACTTCTTTCAATAATGACTTCTTTTCATTCTTTGGTTCTGGTAACTCTTCTATTCTATATAAGCGGTTCCACTGCTCTTTGTCACCGCGTGTTTCTTCCAAGTTGTTTTCAACATCCTCTTAAAATCTCTTCAGTGCCCCAGATTTTGAACCTTCAAGGGTTGAATGTGTAAGTCTGTATGGTCCTGCCACAAACTTTGCCCTCTTTTCCTCTCTCTTGTCTGGCTTTCCTTATTCTCTCTGATCTATGTAGGTTCTTCTTCTCTCTCAGAGTTTTTCTTAGTTCACTGAGCCCTATTTTCTGATTTTCATTTGTTGTTCTATACTGCTTGGTTATTGCATTGATTTCTTGTCTTAGTTTTTGTATCTCCTGCTGGCGTTTGTTTGGTTTTCCTTTTGGTTCCCCCTACGTTTTCTCTTTTTGGTTCCAAAGCGTTCAACTCCTACATTGTATAATTTAATAATATCGTAGTCAATGATGTTATCTTCCTTTGCACATCACGCAGTGTGCTATGTAGGATTTTGTTCACGTTACTGTATATATAAATATTGCATGTAGTTGAGTATAACATTGAAAATTTTCACCCCAAGAAAACCCATTGTCAGCCAAGGCGCAGCCGAGGTTTGATAATGGTTTTCGACGCGCGAATGCTACGATATGCTACGCTGGGTAACAGTGTTTTTAAACAAACGTTTCTCGAGGAATCTAGATTCAACCATTTACATGAAAGTATAATATTGTCAAATGCTTCCAATCCCTTGTCGTCTGTTGATGGCCACTGAACTGCTGGATTCCTATTATCTACAGATGGTTCTGGGGTTGTAGGGTGTCCGCTCGACTTTTTGGTATCTGGTTCCAGATATCTGCCCAGGATAGTGTCCCCTGGTCTATTTCCAATCTTGTCCAAGCCTCTTGGAATCCGATCTCCACTGCCTTAATTAGCTTGTCGATTTTCTTCCTCTCTGGCTTGGATCTCTTTCTACACCATGCTACTCCTCTCCTTTGTGCCTGCCTTCTTCCAAAAGCTGCTTTTGGATGCCCCTAGACCTTGCCTTACCACCGCCACCGTTCCTACTATGTCTTCGTGCCTCAATCTGTTCTCCGCCTCGCCCTCTGTCTTTCTTGCTATAACCATTTCCGCTCTGTCCATACTTCTACTCCAGATAATCGGACCTTATCATTCCTTGAGACCTTAAAGGTCATGCCATGGTAATCTTTGCTTTGCTACTATTTGCTACTGTATTCCTGTTTGTCTGTAACAATTCCACGCGATATTCCGAGATGCCTTTTAGCTGTTGCAATCAAATTTTACACTACAACTCTCTATGATCCAAGGAGGATCCATATTGTTTTCAAGTCAAAAAGTCAAGGGTGAAGGTAATAAATTTAAATTTCTGTCTGTTTAACACTTTCGTTTCCGCGTGATACCTCGAGATGCCTTTTGCAATGACATTTTATACAACAAATCTGTATGGCCTGTAGAAGAACCCTATTTATTTTAAGGTCAAAGGTCAAGGCCGTAAATTCATGCATTCTGTATGTCTGTAAAACTTTTCATTTTCAGGGGATATTTCAAGAAGCATTTGAGCTTTTGCAAAAATATTTTTGACCATAACACCCTATTGTCCCGCCTGCCCTTAATTCTTAATTAAGACACCGAAAGCGGGGGACCATGCGCAATTCGTTGAATCTGCATGTTATTTTGATTCTTTAAAGAAATATACTTTATAGAAATAAAGGATATATAGTTATTCCAGATGAAACCATTAAGCATATCTGAAAGATGAGAAAAAGGTTGATGACAAACTAGAATCCGCCGATGGAAAATTAATGAACCGTTCTTAAAGACCTGGGAATATAATACACAGTGTACTTCGAGTTTTAGATAATTAAAGTGAAAACTTCCATGTACTAAAACAAACATGTGATTGTCGTCTATATACGAATTCCAAATAAAACACACGCACTCAACTGCACTCTCTCCCTTGCATACGTATTTTCAGAACAACATAAAAAAAGAAGATGGGAAAAATCTCTCCCATCATTGAAATATACCGGTATTACCATTTTGCTAAGATTACAAGAAGATATAACTGCGGGTTAATCCTAACGTCCTCTCTGTAAAGATTTTTTTTAATCTCTAGAATATAGAACAAGAAACATGTCTTAAATTTACATTAAAAAAAACGCTTCAAGACCGTAATACAACACAAATTCATTGTATTTAAAAATAATTTAAGTATTGCATGCATTCGTGAATTAACAACAACATGAGTTTACAGATGCTAACGGAGATCATCACAAAGGGCAAGCAATGGCAGCCAACCAGAAACGGAACTTCTATCGCCAAAACCTCTCCAAATATGATTAATGTTTGGAGGAATCCGGTTATCAGTTGGATTGGTTAACAGGACAACGCCTCCAGTCATTTAATAAAACAATGAATACTAAATGGCAGGGTATTCTTGGATACGCGAAAACTATCTATCTAGTTCATCCTCGCAATCATAGTAAGAAGTACAGCGTCTCCAAGAACACTTGTTACATCTTAACAGAGAGGACGTTAGGATTAACCCGCAGTTATATCTTCTTGTATTCTTAGCAAAATGGTAATACCGGTATATTTCAATGATGGGAGAGATTTTTCCCATCTTCTGTACGCCTTTTAAAAAGCTATCCAACGATTCTTTTTCTTCATTATTAATATTAAAAATATCAATACGATCAATAAATATCAATATTAAAAAGTGACCGTATATACTCAATAGCCCTTTAATCCGTAGACTAGTGCGCTCTCTATACCTGTTCAAACGACATTGCATATTAACAATACATCCTCATTCAGCCAACCCGTGTGTGATACTATAATGTGCGCCAGTGTATTTTTCTATGCGTTTTGTTCATTGTACTTAGATTTGTAGATTTGTACATAATGTGAAGAAACTGGACAAGGTCCTGGCCCCGGGATCATGAAGCATCTTAAGTTTAAGTCAAAATCTTCATGTATTACATAAATATTGTAGTAGTCAAAGACACCAAAACCAACCTGTTTTACAATATTGTTTTACAAAAGTGTTATCATTTGCAAAATTAGTAATTCAATAAATAATGAATATTTTACAGGAGATTGAAAATTTGACTTAAGTCCAAGGTTGTTTCATAATCTTTGGACCTGCAGGTCTTAATTTGATTCCATAACAGACTTGGATGATGACGTCAGTACATACCAGGAGGTAAACACAGTACTTTGTGTATTTTCTTCTAGTCTTTCTTTTGACAATCTCTAGAACAGTACACCGCTACTTTACACTGTGAACATTTCTTAAATTTAGTCTGAGAGGACTCCTTTCCACATTCCCAACACTGAGATCTAGTTGTTGATGACGGTTCCTCAACTGAGACCGAGAATTTCAGATTCACAAACGCCTTGATCTTTTGGAAGTATGACTTCAATTGTATTTTGTTTTGCATTATGGTGAGCGCTTTCTCTGGATTCTGCAAATCCCACTTGAAGAGTTTTATGATATGGTCATCGATGCCATGTTTTTTCGTGACTTCGTCACCGAGGTACAGGCCACTCTCTTCTTCTGGGTTTTTCTCGACGTACTTAGATTTAGATTTCAAAAGAATCAATTGCTCTGATAAAATGTCCTCTACAAATGTATTGTCAACCACGTGACCTTGCACTTCTAACCACACGTGTGCAAGTTTTATTTCTCCAACGTCAAGAATGCCGTATACAATTCTACTCTGAATGCCCATTGCAGTTAGACATCGATGCAAGATCAGATTAATCTTGCTGCAGGCATTGCTTACTCGAAGTGACTTTTGCAGGCCCATACTGGTTGACAACAGCCCCCGAATACTCAGTAGCCTTTGCTCTAGCGACATCATCCGGCACACCGAATGGAGACTTGGTAAAATCGAATTCCATGTTTGATTGGGGCTACTGGTTTTTGGCTACAAATAGATATACATTGTGCATAAATATACTCATAGGGAAAGGGGCGCTATGTTTCCTCCTTCCCATTCCTCAGCCCAACAATATGTCAGAATTTTCATGGGTAATGCATCATAGGTAGAAGGTGTGTCGCGACCCGGCTATTTCAAGGTCACTGTGACCTTTAATTTAAGTGAAAAAAGGTCTTGTCACAAGGAATACACATTTATTCAATTAAAAGATATGGGCAAGTTTAAAGTTTTTGCGGACAAACAGAAAAACAAGGCAAAAACTAGATACCCCCGAATCTTCTATTACGGGGGCATTAAAAATAAATAAACAAATCAAAAGCTGCAAGAATTCCATGACAAGCTCTCTGACAGAAACGGATGAATTTATCTAAAAAGTGGTGGGATAAATTTTGATATCAGATGTTTCAGAAAATGGGGAGAGTGCTTTTAATTACATTTTTCTCTATGAGTGATGTAATCAGATAGAGATGAAAATAAATAAATGAATAAAGCAGCGTTAGATTTACAAATTCAAGTTTTGGTTTGCTTGACAATAATTGTAAAGTTGCGTCCTCTCAAAAATAAAACAGTAACTTACCGAAATGGGACAAGAGAAATAGTCCTACAAAAGATGAGATGTAAATTGTATATATAAGACAAAGTTAATACATGTATACCTTTGAAATTGAACGTTATCGAAATTCTCCAGCTTCTACATGAAATGATATCTATAACAAATGGATTTAAACAATGCCAAATGGCATTTATTTTCTAGTTAATTTGTGTAATTCTTCCTTAAGGAAAAAGGAATAAAATAAATGCGTCCTTGTCCTTCTTGTTGTACGGAACTTTAAAACACCTTTTTGTCCAATGCCCCACGGTCAAGATTAAGAAAAGGGTTCATTGAATATGACAACTGGAAATAAAGACAATTATTTCTTTAAAAAATGAGCGAGTCAAAATGTCAATTTGTAAAATTTTGACCTGCAAAGTATGATAATACATTGTATTGTGTGCATTTTATTTTTGAATAAAATTTCTTTTCGAAAAATACAAGCGTTAATTAAAGCAATTTTTACGAGTGGACAAATGGACTATGACCCTCACAAAAAGATCAGATAATAAAATATAGACATTTTGTAGGAAACGCTTATTTTATATCATAGTATACTGAAGTCATACTTCCAAAAGATCATAGTTAATAAATAAAAGTCTGGAAAATATTGATCAGGATATGGGATATGTCATGGTGACATAAGTACATGTACATGTAACCCTCCCACCATGCTCCTGGATGTTTATTAAACATACTAATCAAATGGTTATAATGGGCAAAGATCTTTTTCCCTTGGTAAATTTGAAAATCATTCCTATATCGTGAAAAATAACTTTCACCGATTTTTCTTCAATTTGACGAATCGCGAAGAAAAAGTATACTCAGGTGACTGATGAGGCCCCTAAGCCATTCGATGTGAATATAAAATCTATTTTTGTCCGTAATGTACTCGTAACATGCTATGAGTACCTTTGTGTAATCTGTATGTCGAACAGTTTAAATTCCTTAATACATGTACAGAAACTTCGTACTTTGATGAAGAGTAAAATTCTTTTTCTGTGGATTATATTAGACACAGATTGTTGGTGTTTTTTTTTTTCATTTTGTCATCTACACGGTCACTTCTTACATTGTTGAACTTTCTCGTTTTTGCCCCCCGCTGAAAAATGGGGATATTAATTTCAGTCTGTCTGATCGTCTGTGAGTACATCCGTCTGTCTGGTTACTGAATCGTCGACGGATTTCCCCGTTATTTCCCGATCATGACAAGAAGCACACGGCGGGTGTGACCGGTCGGCAGCTCACTCCACCATAGCACCTGATCCCACCTCTGATGTTTTGGGGTACCGTGTTTGCTCTGCTCCTATTTTGTATTGTTTAATGGACTTTAGAGCTTGAATACTAATCATTATCTCTATATATTTTGAACATTGTGTTATGATGCTAGTATGTTCAATACATATTGTAAGAGAACCAAGGTACATGTACTCTTCCTTTCTGTACTGAATTTTTACATGCTGGTTCTTTTGACTTTTAAGAAGTCAACCTTCTTGCCAGGACTGAGACAGAGATTTTTCCCTTCTACGTTTAGCAATGAGATTGCCCAGAACTGATTTATCCTCTCAGAGATCTCATCCTTTGCTAGAAAGCACCCCTCAGCCTTTTGCCAACATGATGGAATCTTCTCTTTCCTCCATACCACTCTTAATAGTTTCCATAGGTGTTTAAGAATCTTTGGTCATCTCTTATAGACTTTATAGGGGATACCGTTCGGACCTAGTGTTGATGATGTTCTTGCTTTCCTTACAATATCTTGCACTTCTTTCAATGATGACTTCTTTTCATTCTTTGGTTCTGGTACCTCTTCTATTCTATATAAGCGGTTCCACTGCTCTTTGTCACCACGTGTTTCTTCCAAGTTGTTTTCAACATCCTCCTAAAATCTCTTCAGTGCCCCAGATTCTGAACCTTCAAGGGTTGAATTTGTAAGTCTGTATGGTCCTGCCACAAACTTTGCCCTCTTTTCCTCTCTCTTGTCTGGCTTTCCTTATTCTCTCTGATCTATGTAGGTTCTTCTTCTCTCTCAGAGTTTTTCTTAGTTCACTGAGCCCTATTTTCTGATTTTCGTTTGTTGTTCTATACTGCTTGGTTAGTGCATTGATTTCTTGTCTTAGTTTTTGTATCTCCTGCTGGCGTTTGTTTGGTTTTCCTTTTGGTTCCCCCTACGATTTCTCTTTTTGGTTCAAAAGCGCTCAACTCCTACTTTGTATAATTTAATAATATCGTAGTCAATGATGTTATCTTCCTCTGCACATCATGCAGTGTGCTATGTAGGATTTTGTTTACGTTACTGTATATATAAATTTAGCATGTAGTTGAGTATAACATTGAAAATTTTCACCCCAAGAAAACCATTGTCAACCAAGGCGCAGCCGAGGTTTGATAATGGTTTTCGACGCGCGAATGCTACGATCTGCTACGCTGGGTAACAGTGTTTTTAAACAAATGTTTCTCGACGAATCTAGATTCAACCATTTACATGAAAGTATAATATTGTCAAATGCTTCAAGTCTGTTGTCGTCTGTTGATGGCCACTGAACTGCTGGTTTCCTATTAACTATAGATGGTTCTGGGGTTGTAGGGTGTCCGCTCGACTTTTTGGTATCTGGTTCCAGATATCTGCCCAGGATAGTGTCCCCTAGTCTATTACCAATCTTGTCCAAGCCTCTTGGAATCCGATCTCCACTGCCTTAATTAGCTCGTCGATTTTCTTCCTCTCTGGCTTGGATCTCTTTCTACACCATGCTACTCCTCTCCTTTTGGATGCCCCTAGACGTTGCCTTACCACCGCCACCGTACCTACTATGTCTTCGTGCCTCAAACTGTTCTCCGCCTCGCCCTCTGTCTTTGTTGCTATAACCATTTCCGCCCTGTCCATACTTCTACTCCAGATAATCAGACCTTATCATTCCTTGAGACCTTAAAGGTCATGCCATGGTAATCTTTGCTTTGCTACTATTTGCTACTGTATTCCTGTTTGTCTGTAACAATTAATTTCGTTTCCACGCGATATCCCGAGATGCCTTTTAGCTGTTGCAATCAAATTTTACACTACAACTCTCTATGATCCAAGGAGGATCCCTATTGTTTTCAAGTGGGATTATCTTTCTTTGTACCATCAAATATCAACATTCTATTGACACGTACAGAATTCGTAACAAATCCTGTCTTTCAAGTGAAATAAATTCCATATCCAACTATAAAACAAAGTTAAGTTTTCTTTTGGTCAAAGTCAAAGTTTTGCCGACTTGTGATACTTCATATTTGAGAAACAGAAGGTACTGTTGCTACTTTCACATATTTTATTCACATTTTTTTTTCAACGGATAAATTCAATACTTTACTGTCATACGTAAATGTAATTGGATGCAATACAATTATTTTTTTTGTCATCAGTATATTTTGATTTTATACAGTTTTTTAAAATAAATATACAATATAATAATAGTATTTTTATCTAACAGAGGTGAAAATAGTGCAATCTTCATGTTTGACAAATACTTTAAAATTTAAGTTAAGTAAACGTACTTTTAAAAAAATAATCCTGCTTTTGGGAAATCAGATTCAGATTATGTTGTGTTACAATATGAACTAGAGGTACTGTGAGCGATGAGCTCACTAACTGATACCCCCCGCTTCCCATATGGTTATAACTGGTGAAAAAGTCCATGTTTTCCTGTGGCCGGGAAACCCAAAATATGTGTCGGATCAAAAAGTAAAATAGGAGGTGCACAACGGCAATATGTAATAAAGATTCTGTGAAAGTTTCATCAAATTTCATTCAGTGGTATGAGAGGAGTTGCGGATAAGAGATGGGTACCCCAAAGCGTAACGGACGGACGGAATTAACGATTACTATATACCCTCCCGCTTTTCAAGCGGGGGGTATAATTATTTTATAATTAATTCAGAAATATATCTAAAAATTCATACCATTTCTTTTATGTTGAAAACAAGCAAATTCAAAGAATTGTGGTCCCCCGCTTTCGGTGTCTTTGCGGGTGAGATGTTATTTTTTATGACATATTGTGTCTAATATGAACACCCTGTCGTATGTCATTTATTTAGAAATTATCATTGAAGTTGATTTTTTTGAAGGATGAAAACCCTAATCCTGACCGTTTAAAATTTATGGCCAAAGTTAAAGTTTTTTAAAAGTAGGTCAACTCCAAGGTCAAGATCAAAGGGTCAAAGTTGTTGATATCCAATGAAAGGTCTTCTCACAAGGATTACATATGTGAAGTATGAAAGTCCTAGCCCTTACCGTTCAAAAGTTATGGTCAAGGTAGTACTTAAATCTTTAAGGTCAAGGTCAAAAGTCAAAGTTGTTGATATCCAATTAAAGGTCCTGCCACAAAGAATATATATGTGAAATATGAAAGTCCTAGTATCTATCGTTCAAAAGTTGAGACCAAAGTTAAAGTTTTTTAAAAGTAGTTAAAACTCCAATGTCAAGGTCAAAGGGTAGAAGTTGTTGGTATCCAATGGAAGGTCTTCTCACAAGAATTACATATTTGAAGTACGAAAGCCCTAGCTCTCACCGTTCAAAAGTTATGGTCAAGGTTAAAGTTTATTCATAAGTACGTAAATCTCAAAGGTCAAGGTCAAAAGGTAAAGGTTGTTGGTATCCAATGAAAGGTCTTGCCACAAAAAATACATATGTGAAATATAAAAGTCCTAGTATCTACTGTTTAAAAGTTGTGACCAAGGTTAAAGTTTTTTAAAAGTACATGTAGTTAAAACTCCAAGGTCAAGGTCAAAGGGTAAAAGTTGTTGGTATCCAATGGAAGGTCTTCTCACAAGGATTACATATGTGAAGTACGAAAGCCTTAGTCCTCACCATTCAAAAGTTATGGTCAAGGTTAAAGTTTTTTCATAAGTACTTAAATCTTTAAGGTCAAGTTCAAAAGGTCAAAGTTGTTGATATCCAATTAATGTTCCTGCCACAAAATATATATATGTGAAATATGAAAGTCCTAGTATCTATCGTTCAAAAGTTGAGACCAAAGTTAAAGTTTTTTAAAAGTAGTTAAGGTAGGATTCTTCTCTGGTTTTCTGACTAGATGGAATATTCAAAGTACATTTGTTGATATGTCTTATATATTTAGATGTAAGAGATTTAAAAGACCATATTTTTCTTTCCTCATCACAATTATACAACTTTAAATAGAAATGGTAAACTGTGTGTGAAAACTAGCAGGGACTATATTTTTGGCGGAATGGTGGCGTATGAAAATATCTTCTTTTCTGCCTCTCAGAATTATTATAGAACATTGAATTTAGCTATAATTTTTACGCAATCAAAGTCTAGACGAAATTTTCAAATGTAAGTTAAATTAATAATAAGGGACTCAAGTTTCAAAATATATCAAGTAAATAAGATTTTTCACACGTACTAGATCTATGTTGGCTTTTAAATGCTTCAAATCTAAGTACAGATTTGAGCCAAAAATCCGTAAAAAGTGTTATTTCTCTCAGTAAACGATCAAAACTTTTAGTTTTTGTATCATTTTGTACCTTTATGTGACAACTTTACTATATGTAAAAATTGGAAAAAGTTAAATATAGGAAGCATACAAAAATGACTAATAAATCCTAGAAATTTAAGAAAGGTAGAGGAAATTCGGATTAGCAAATATCCATTTTATTTAAATTATCCATGTCAGTTTGGTAATATCATCATTTAGGCCCTACATGGTAGTATCTTTTTATGCAAAAAGAAAAACATTCAATTTTTTGAATTACAAGTAGGGATCGCATGAATGGAAACAGTAATTTTTTATTCTTAATGTCCAGGAAAAAGGTAATGACCTTGACCTGACCTTGCCTCTAATATTAAACGGTCAAATTTAATTCCACTGATACCATCACTTAGTGATATTGTCCTCTTGATTCTGTGAAAATTTCATTAATTTTTAAATACAAGAAATGTGAGAAGAATCCTACCTTAAAACTCCAATGTCAAGGTCAAAGGGTAGAAGTTGTTGGTATCCAATGGAAGGTCTCTCAAAAGGATTACATATGTGAAGTACGAAAGCCCTAGCTCTCACCGTTCAAAAGTTATGGTCAAGGTTAAAGTTTTTTCATAAGTACGTAAATCTCAAAGGTCAAGGTCAAAAGGTGAAGGTTGTTGGTATTTGGTATCCAATGAAAGGTCTTGCCACAAAAAATACATATGTGAAATATAAAAGTCCTAGTATCTACTGTTTAAAAGTTGTGACCAAGGTTAAAGTTTTTTAAAAGTACATGTAGTTAAAACTCCAAGGTCAAGGTCAAAGGGTAAAAGTTGTTGGTATCCAATGGAAGGTCTTCTCACAAGGATTACATATGTGAAGTACGAAAGCCTTAGTCCTCACCATTCAAAAGTTATGGTCAAGGTTAAAGTTTTTTCATAAGTACTTAAATCTTTAAGGTCAAGTTCAAAAGGTCAAAGTTGTTGATATCCAATTAAAGTTCCTGCCACAAAATATATATATGTGAAATATGAAAGTCCTAGTATCTATCGTTCAAAAGTGGAGACCAAAGTTAAAGTTTTTTAAAAGTAGTTAAAACTCCAATGTCAAGGTCAAAGGGTAGAAGTTGTTGGTATCCAATGGAAGGTCTCTCAAAAGGATTACATATGTGAAGTACGAAAGCCCTAGCTCTCACCGTTCAAAAGTTATGGTCAAGGTTAAAGTTTTTTCATAAGTACGTAAATCTCAAAGGTCAAGGTCAAAAGGTGAAGGTTGTTGGTATTTGGTATCCAATGAAAGGTCTTGCCACAAAAAATACATATGTGAAATATAAAAGTCCTAGTATCTACTGTTTAAAAGTTGTGACCAAGGTTAAAGTTTTTTAAAAGTACATGTAGTTAAAACTCCAAGGTCAAGGTCAAAGGGTAAAAGTTGTTGGTATCCAATGGAAGGTCTTCTCACAAGGATTACATATGTGAAGTACGAAAGCCTTAGTCCTCACCATTCAAAAGTTATGGTCAAGGTTAAAGTTTTTTCATAAGTACTTAAATCTTTAAGGTCAAGTTCAAAAGGTCAAAGTTGTTGATATCCAATTAAAGTTCCTGCCACAAAATATATATATGTGAAATATGAAAGTCCTAGTATCTATCGTTCAAAAGTTGAGACCAAAGTTAAAGTTTTTTAAAA
The DNA here is from genome assembly GCF_032062105.1 of Saccostrea cuccullata. NCBI lineage: Eukaryota > Metazoa > Mollusca > Bivalvia > Ostreida > Ostreidae > Saccostrea > Saccostrea cuccullata. The sequence goes on from NW_026933545.1 coordinate 287,123, forward strand.
GTAGTTAAAACTCCAATGTCAAGGTCAAAGGGTAGAAGTTGTTGGTATCCAATGGAAGGTCTCTCAAAAGGATTACATATGTGAAGTACGAAAGCCCTAGCTCTCACCGTTCAAAAGTTATGGTCAAGGTTAAAGTTTTTTCATAAGTACGTAAATCTCAAAGGTCAAGGTCAAAAGGTGAAGGTTGTTGGTATTTGGTATCCAATGAAAGGTCTTGCCACAAAAAATACATATGTGAAATATAAAAGTCCTAGTATCTACTGTTTAAAAATTGTGACCAAGGTTAAAGTTTTTTAAAAGTACATGTTGTTAAAACTCCAAGGTCAAGGTCAAAGGGTAAAAGTTGTTGGTATCCAATGGAAGGTCTTCTCACAAGGATTACATATGTGAAGTACGAAAGCCTTAGTCCTCACCATTCAAAAGTTATGGTCAAGGTTAAAGTTTTTTCATAAGTACTTAAATCTTTAAGGTCAAGTTCAAAAGGTCAAAGTTGTTGATATCCAATTAAAGTTCCTGCCACAAAATATATATATGTGAAATATGAAAGTCCTAGTATCTATCGTTCAAAAGTTGAGACCAAAGTTAAAGTTTTTTAAAAGTAGTTAAAACTCCAATGTCAAGGTCAAAGGGTAGAAGTTGTTGGTATCCAATGGAAGGTCTCTCAAAAGGATTACATATGTGAAGTACGAAAGCCCTAGCTCTCACCGTTCAAAAGTTATGGTCAAGGTTAAAGTTTTTTCATAAGTACGTAAATCTCAAAGGTCAAGGTCAAAAGGTAATGGTTGTTGGTATCCAATGAAAGGTCTTGCCACAAAAAATACATATGTGAAATATAAAAGTTTTAGTATCTACTGTTTAAAAGTTGTGACCAAGGTTAAAGTTTTTTAAAAGTACATGTAGTTAAAACTCCAAGGTCAAGGTCAAAGGGTAAAAGTTGTTGGTATCCAATGGAAGGTCTTCTCACAAGGATTACATATGTGAAGTACGAAAGCCTTAGTCCTCACCATTCAAAAGTTATGGTCAAGGTTAAAGTTTTTTTTATAAGTACTTAAATCTTTAAGGTCAAGTTCAAAAGGTCAAAGTTGTTGATATCCAATTAAAGTTCCCGCCACATAGAATATATATGTGAAATATGAAAGTCCTAGTATCTATCGTTCAAAAGTTGAGACCAAAGTTAAAGTTTTTTAAAAGTAGTTAAAACTCCAATGTCAAGGTCAAAGGGTAGAAGTTGTTGGTATCCAATGGAAGGTCTCTCAAAAGGATTACATATGTGAAGTACGAAAGCCCTAGCTCTCACCGTTCAAAAGTTATGGTCAAGGTTAAAGTTTTTTCATAAGTACGTGAAACTCCATGGTCAAGGTCAAAAGGTGAAGGTTGTTGGTATCCAATGAAAGATCTTGCCTCAAAGAAAACATATGTGAAATATGAAAGTCCTAGTACCTATCATTCAAAAGTTATGGCCAAAGTAAAAGTTGGGAATTTTTGTGTAAAAGTGGGTCAAACTTCAAGGGCAAGGTCAAAAGGTCAAATTTGGTGGTACCCAAAGAAAGGTCTTGTCACAAGGAATACATATGTGTAATATGAAAGTCATAGCTCCACTAAATCAAAAGTTATGGGCAAGGTTAAAGTTTTTGTGACGGACAGACTGACAGACTGACGAACAGACGAATGAGATTTAATGTCCCCTCGCTTTCGCGAAAGCGGGGGACAATAATCTCAAAATATAGAATTTCACATGCGGTCATTAAAATATTTTTGTATATAATAAGAAAGATATTACGGAAACAAATGTATGTGAATAAAAAGTAGAGAAAGACGGATCTATAATTATATGGCAGTGGCGGATCCAGAGGTTCATGTGGGGGGGGGGGGGGGGGTGTTGAGGCTCAAAGGGCCGAAAGGGGAGGGCATGAGAGGGGGTGTCCCCCTCCCATAGGTGGGGGTTCGGGGTGCCTTCCCCGAGAAAATTTTGTTCTGAATGGTTTTATACGGTGCAATTTGCAGCATTTTTGGGTACTTTTTGTCCCCCGCTTTCGCAAAAGCGAGGGGGCATTAAATCTCATTTGTCTGTCCGTCGGTCTGTCAGTCTGTCCGTCTGTCAGTCCGTCACAAAAACTTTAACCTTGCCCATAACTTTTGATTTAGTGGAGCTATGACTTTCATATTTCACATGTGTATTCCTTGTGATAAGACCTTTCTTTGGGTACCACCGAATTTGACCTTTCGACCTTGACCTTGGAGTTTGACCCACTTTTACACAAAAATTCCAAACTTTTACTTTGGCCATAACTTCTGAATGGTAGATATTAGGACTTTCATATTTCACAAATATATATTTTGTGACAAGTCCTTTTATTGGATACAAACAACTTTGATCTTGACCTTGGAGATTTCCGTACTTATGAAAAAACTTTAACCTTGACCATAGCTTTTGAACGGTAAGGGCTACGGCTTTCATACTTCATATATGTAATTCTTGTGAGAAGACTTTTCATTGGATACCAAGAACTTTGACCCTTTGACCTTAACCTTGGAATTTGACCTACTTTTCAAAAACTTTGACCTTGGCCACAATTTTTGAACAGTAGATACTAGGACTTTTATATTTCACATATGTATTCTTTGTGGCAAGACCTTTCATTTGATATCAACTCAACAACCTTGACCTTTGACCTTGACCTTGGAGATTTTTTGTACTAAGTCTTATGAAAAAACTGTAACCTTGACCATAACTACTTTTGAACGGTAAGGGCTACGGCTTTCATACTTCACATATGTAATCCTTTTGAGAAGACTTTTCATTGGATTCCAAGAACTTTAACCCTTTGACCTTGACCTTGGAGTTCAGTGATGATTTCTTAATAAATGACATATGTTAGGGTGTTTATATTCACACAATATGTCATAAAAAATGACATCTCACCCACAAAGACACCGAGAGGCGCGGGGGACCACAATTCCTTGAATTTGCTTGTTGTAGCTTTTTTTTATAGACCGATCATCACAAACTTTTAAGAATTTAGAAAAATAAAATGTTTTAATTTAATTTACCAGGTAACTTTAACACAAGACTTGAGACTTTGCTTTCAATAATTGTTAAATCTGACAATTTTAGGAATACAAGCAGTTGACTCCAAGTTGCCTTCACTTTAAATTCACCTTCAATATTAATTTTGTCATATGTCAAGCTGACTTCTAAGATACAACTGATGTGTATTTATGTAATTTGTGTGAAAGTACAAATAAATTCTTTAAAAAAAGATACAACTGATGTGCAATTTTTAAACACTTTCAAAAATTAAAAAATTGAATATTCAGAATCCCCAACTAGTGCTTTTAAATTTACTTGAGTATACTGTCAATATGATTTGTAATATGAACACGCATGTACTATTAATGATATTTCAAACTGAAGAAAAAAATGCATAAACTGAAGAAATAAAAAAAAGGTATTAATTTAATTTTTAAAACGGTAAAAAAAAGTACTCAATAATAGTTTATTCAAATAGTTAAAAAAAAAACCACATGCATTTTATCAGCAAAAAAATATTACTGAGCAGCACCGTGACTATGCATTTCTCTGTGTTGGTACCTGACTACATGTATTGTACATAGTATATGACCTTGTGACAAGATGCACGGACTACCCTAATCTCTGTTGATTACCTGTGTATTGTGTGCGTTTAAGCGGAAAGTGATTTCCTGTTACGTAGTTGATGTATACACTGTATTTCCCAGTTGTACAGAACAATGGATTCGTGTTTATTAGAGTCTTATCAATATCAATGCAACAAAATGATAAAATGACACTTGTAAAAAAAAAAAAAAATTCAATGAGTGGGGGGGGGGGGGGGTCCCGAAAACCCCCCAAACCCCCATGAATCCGCCACTGTATGGCCTGAGAAAGGTTAATAATTTCATATTATCTTTATCGTAATATTTAACGTTTTCCTTTGGTATTTAATTTGTTTGAGTTAGAAAACCACCAAATTTGAATTTCTTGTTAATGAAAAAAGTTATAATGATGTTTTGATGAATTGAATTAATCTCTGTTGAGATTCTGCTGGGCTATATATTTGGACTTGACGCCAGGCGTCAAGTCCAAATATCTAGCCCAGCTGAATCTCAACAGAGATTAGAACTGAATATAAATCATACAAAGCAAATATTTTATACCATATTAAACAGAATAAATCCTTCGTAGTATAGAAAAAGTTACAATAATTGCAGTTTGAAAAATGTGTGTTTTTACATTAGGCCTACAGAATGTCAAGATCTTTTGGAAGACCCATTGACGCAATATTTTTGCATAGGCCTATTCAGATGAACAAGTAACATTGATGACGTCAATCAGAAACTCTGAAGTATTGATTTCCCATTTAGGCCTCCATAGAATTAGCAAAAATATATCATATTTAGAATATACCTTCTAAACATCGTGTGCAATCTAAGGAACCATATAACAAAATTCATAGACGGATATATCAAAGATTTTAAATGATTTTGTGCATTATGGCAGTTTACATACGGAAAAAGTGAAAGTGGCAAAAATACGAAACTTCCGCTAACCTATTTATCTTGCGTGGGTGTAAAATTATTAAATTATCATAAACAAATGCACTATCAAGAATATATTTGTCGAGGTAAGTGCGATCTTTTCTTTGATTTATTTGGTTAATAAGAATGTATGAGGGAGAAATAATAGAATTTGCTTTGTTTAAATGTATGTGAAATTTTCCAACCTTCAGCAATACACAAATCTTATTTTTATTGTCTTCCCCGATTTCCTCTGCCAATATGACTTCGTAATGTATCCAAAACATTTATCTACAATTCTTTTCAACAATTCAAGCATACTACATTATTCTATTACTGACGGTATTTATAACGTTAAAATGTCATTCTATTCTTTTGAAAATGAAATTTTGGCTTGCTGATTCAACAAGGTTTAAGTACAAAAATGTTCGTCACTTTCAGACTGTCACTGAGGCTTGGCCCTGAGTCAGTGAGTGTATATGTTAGCCCGAACTGATAGAATATGGTATTTTATATTTTCTATTGCTTCTTCAAAATGGCTTTCTATTAAGGAAAAGATTGAGTTAAACAAACATTAAAAAATGTTGAATGTAAAATATTTCACACATGTAGTGTAAAGCTTATCATAATCTGAAAACCAAATACATAATCTCATTCTGAATCCGTATTTGTGAATGAATGTTTGACCATTTGAATTTTTTAGCATAGCGGGTTGAATAATTTTTAGTATGTATTAGATTTTAAGTCAAATTGCAGTCCATACAACATAGACAGTGTATTGAATGGTACTGCTATGTAAACATAAGGCACTGTATGTATGAGATACCTTGCAACAGAAATATATATAGTATGCCTTTTGAAGTACTGTCTCTTAACTTCCTTATTTTATGTTGTCAAAACTACCAGCTGAAATAAAAATGCAACGAAGCACTTCAATAACAAGTATTGCAATCATGTTTGGGCTGAATACCTGGTAATAAAAGTGTGTTTCCAAGAAATGGAAAATAATGTAATCCTAAGTTGCATAATAGATTATAGTCATGGGATGAGAAAGATTTTTCTGTTGTCTGGAAGGCTTTCTAATGATCTTGCTATTGAGAATCTATTGACTATTATATAGGGTCGCAAAATTATTTTAATGATGTTACGTCCATGTGCACATAATGTTCTTCATGTCCCAGTAGAATTGGTTTCACAAAGAATATCATATGACAATGAAAATGTTCCATTTTTCCAAAATACAAAATAAATATTATTAAATACAGCTCTGCTGAGTAGTTTGCAGAAATGATTGTGTGATTGTACATGCAAGGTGTATAATGGAGCCCAATTAAGAGTCACAAATGCATTACAATATAAAACTATATGTATCTATCAAATTAGACTTCATTAGGATCAACTTCTTATGAAAATACAGTTGAACTTTGTTATATCAAAAACCAATATCAACATGATCAAAAAAAAAAGGGAATATTTCAAAGTGTATTGGCAAATTAATCCAATCCCTTTTTCTTTAACATTTTTATCCTCATTGTCTCAATTCCTTGAATATGTTTTGTGTCCAGTGGTCAGTTTGAGATAACAAGGTTAGACTGTATCAAGATACTGTCACTTATTGTCCACAGCTTTTCACTGTGAATGCTTCGGACTGTACAAATCTAGACATAGTGATAAACTAGATGACGAAATGAAAATTTTAAAATAGCATTACATTCGCTACTAATAAAAGATAGTCATGCTCTTTATAATCAATTGGAAATACAGTAAAACCTTGTTCTCTGGAACTTGATGGGACCAAGAAAAAACTTCAAGAAATCTGAGGATTTGAAATGCTTTACATGGGACTTCCACATGGTGTTAGAGATATTTGTGTTCAAGATACCAAAATTCAACTGTATTTATCTTTGATTTTAGTTAAGATTTTAGGCTGCAAAATTTCATTTTCAATGCTGGATAGTTGATGTTACACAAATGCATTCCTATAAATTCAAGTTTTTATTTTGACTGAAAATCAGTTCTGATCAGATTGTGTCATAGATTAAAAGCACATTAATACAAGAAATCAAGAATCAAAAAATACATAAAGTATATTAAAATCAAGGCTTTACTTGTTTATTCAGATTAATTGAAAATAAGTGATTGTATCAGTAGGATGATAGGATGAATAAAAACTTGGATAATAAGAGTAAGCATATAGACTGTAAATCTGTATCAGAAATTAAATCAAGATATCATCAAAATCACTGGTGACACAAAGCTTAAGAAAGTTAATCACCATTTGTATGAAAGAGTACATGTAACATTGGGTATTTGATACTTTACAGAGAAGTTTTAATTTGACAGTTAATTATCAGTTAATGTTCACACACAGTGACTGTTAGTCGGTACTGACAGACAAGCAAATTAAGTACCATTTTAGTAGATCAACAACTAGCTGATGTGCAATATTTTTATTCAAAACTTAATTGTTAGCAACTTGAGCTAGGTTTTACATGATTTTACTGTAACAAGTTTAAGAAAGAAAATTGGTTTAATTTTAGCAACCCCCCCCCTCCCCCATTTTTACAATTTTGAATTAAGAGTTTTTACAATGTAGAAGTTGGAAACAGAGAGTTGTAAGTTTAAGCTTAGGAATTACTGTTTTTCTTGTTTTTGAATTTTATTCCATTTCATTATAACTTTGATAATATTGAAGTCATGATATTTTCATTTAGGTTTTATTAACCAGTTTGTCCATAATGATATTTTTTTAAAAATACTAACGGTACTTTGATTGGATCTAATCAACATTATATACAGTATATGGGATGTTTTACCTACAGGTGTGGAATAATTACCTGAAACATATACCTTCTCTGGTGCCATTAGTACTTTCCCTCGGCCTTGCTTGTTGCCTTTGATGTGCATTAGATTGCTTATATGTTTTATACCAATCTGGTCATTTTATGTAAATTTTATGAGAGGTACACATATGTGTGGTAGATGACCCCGAAAAGCGTACTGGTCTACCGTAGGAATTTCTACGAGGACTTGTCATGAAATCATGTTTTTTGGAGTTTGAACATCATCATGTTGAAAAAAGAACACCATGTGGATTTCATTCATCTGGAAATTTATTTCATTTGTGGTGAGCATTTTAAACAAAAGATAATAGCAATTAAGGCCGTGTTTCCTTCTGTGGTAAACAATACAAACAAGACTATATAGAGAGGAAAAAAGGTTTGTTCATAAATGTATTTAATTAAGTTCAAATTGATACAAGAATACTTTTACAGAAAGTTCATGTAAATATAAGTTTAAAAGTACGTTTTTGTGTGAGGTATTTATAATGCAAATGGAAGTTTAAGAAGAATTATGCCAGAATTGATCCATGATAATTCTTTGTGACTTGCGTACATTTATGTCGGAAAAATTAACTGGGATCACTTTAGCATAAATTGATTTTCATTTTTCATTTAAAGGAAGTTCAAAGATTGATTTACAGCCTGAACAATGAAGCTTTTTAAGGTGGCAGTAATTCATTCCCCCAAAACCCAATGCTTGGTTTTAGAGATAAGCAGTGATGTATTTGATTAAATATCTTCTGTTATATATGTCTAGTAGGAGAAAGATTATCAGGATGATCGACCACTTTTAATTCTTATTTCTTGTGGGGTTGTGTTTTGTTTTGGTTTTTTTTTTTTTTTTGGGGGGGGGGGTTTGTTGGAGGACTGGAGGGGGGTCAGGGTCAGGTGGAGATTAAGAATATAAAAAAGTAGTGATATGTATCTTTTTTGCCTAATTGTACTTACATGTATACCGGTACATCATATAAAGAAAGCATAAAAAATATTGGAAAAAGAAAAGAAATTATCAAGCATCCTTGTGAATCATCTGAGTGTGTGCCTTTGGTGAATCATGGAGCGTTGTGACAGTAAAAATTTGTCTTGTCTGCTGCCCAGGGCAGTTGCCATTACACATGGTGTTTTATGATGCAGTTTATAGTAGCTGGACATGGACACTTGTCATGCATGTTCCATTATCTAAACTATAGGCTCTGAGTAAGGAGTACCAGTTGAATACTTTGGGAACCAGTCAATGAATGCCACTCAGTTCCATTTACTATTTTCTTTTAAGGACATAAACAACATACATATACAAACTCTACTGTGATTTTAACTTTCCAAATGATAATTTTCTAAGATATATTCTCAATTTATTATCAAATAGTACCTAAACATGGTCTTATAAAAATCAGCATACATTACCATGAGTTTTGACCAGATATAAAATGATGAATATTCTTGTATATGTATTTTTAAAGAAATTTAACAAAAATATAGTTTAAAGAAGTATTTCCCAAAAATTTGAGTTATAGGAGGTGTACAGTATTGACAGGGATCATAAAATCACAAAAAGGTCCTTCGATAGGGAACTTTTAAATTAAACAAGAAATAAGATATTTAAGTTGGAAACTGCATATGCATAGTCCTTAATTCCACTTGATCTTCAAAACTGCAATAGATTTTTTCGCTTCTTCGTATCAATCCCACTGAATATTAATTTTACAGTATACATTAGTATATACACATATTACGTGTATCGAAATATTTAGTTTTAGAAAAGCTAGTACACTGTACTGGTATATTGCAATTTATAGATAACAGTTACAATAATTGTTTAAATGGTTGATGTAAATTGTAAAATTTTGCTCTGTCCATTGAGAAAGTTTGTACCTTGAGTTGATCGATACTTCGTTTTAGAATATTTTCAAACACGTGCACATTATTCAGGAAGTAGGAAAACTTATCTTGTGGAATCATTTTTCAGAAAACTTCTATTCTGCAAATAAAGTTCTGCCTGCAAAGAGGAAGTGCTAGTATAGCTAGGATATATAGATTTTTTTTTAATTATTGTGGACCACACGTCCTTAAACACAAAACATACCGGATACGCCAAACACAGTAGTCAATTGAATGCCAAGTTCTGAAAAAGCAATATTCGTGTTAGAGAGTCACACCCAAGAATTTTTAAAAAATCAATTTTTATATACTGGATTGCATTTAGTTCCACCTCATCAAATGGAATTGTAGAATATTTGCATGCAAAATCAGAACCTGTTTGAATTGTCACAAAAGCGTTCCACCTAAGACCTGTAATAGGTTGATATAATAAATTAACATACATAATCAATGTGTGAAACATTTATAAAAGTACAGCGGTACTCCTGTTCCTTTGATAAAAAAAAATTAAGATATGCTTACCATTTTACAGATAGGGAAGTTATGAAAATGAAATATTCTTGTCATTATGCAAGTCGCTGATCCATTGTAAACTAAGGGATTTGTATGGAATGTCAAAAAGGATTATATTTTAGATAGTACATTTATTTAGGGTTAAAGTATTGGAGATGACAGTGATATTGCAAAGAATATTTTTTATTTTGACCTAATAACCTAGAATGCCATTTCCTTTAGTCCAATATAGCAAAAATAAGACCCATTTTGTCGGAAGCCCAAATGACTGTAAATAGAAAAGACAATAAAAGGAGATTGATTCGATTTCATCCGTTTTTAACTTTTTTTCTTTCTTTTGGTTGTCCATTGGTATGTTTGTCATGTTTGATAGTAGGCGTACTTTCCGACTATTAAATATATACTTATGATGAAACATTTAAATCTCCAGTGATTAAGTGGTTCAGCTAGGCATAAAGATGAACACTCCCACGTGTTGTTAAACGTCAATGAGGAGCCTCAGGACAGGTTGTGTCAATAACGTTTCACCTTTGACCTTCCTACCATATCTTAATTGTTCTCTCGGCCAGTAGTAAGCGGGGTCTTTGTTTTAGAACCATAAATGTCTTCGAATATCATTGTAGTAATGTTTTGTTGAATAATAAGGTACTGATGTATCGTCAGTTGAATAACGCCAACACACCAATGATGGTCCTCTCGATGGGCTATACGGCCTTAATCCCAAAGGCTAAGGTGCCTGAGATTATCTCTGTCGTTAATGCGATGACTTAATTTAACTAAGATTTTTCATATACTTCCTAATTCATCATAGCTTGGCTGAGGACTTGGTGTAATAAAAAACACATCAGTATCTCATGATATTCAAATTTTATTTCTTTATTCATTTTACTCATTCATCATAACTATAATAATTTAAGTACTAGTGTTCATAGCCAAAAGTGGAGAGGATAAACTCTTTCTGAGTAAGTTCTTATATCATTATTAATTATCACATCAATTAGAACTTATTAGAATCAAATAATTTTACCTTTTCTTTCAACAAAGAATTCAGGTTTTTTCCACTTAATTCAAGAAATATACACCACGAGTTAATGAATCCTAGTTAAACATTTATCACAATAATTTCGTGGTAGTTTTTTTAAATCTTCAAAATACATGTAATTTCAATTTTAATGTGTATTTGTGTACAGGACATTTCCGTAATTCCAAAGTCTTTCTTGATTTTGGAATCAACATAATATTTAAGGTAAATAGAGAGATGAATAATTGGCGAAGTCTTAAATTAGAACTGTGAGCCAAATTCCCCCGTTTATTTATGACAATTAAGTGAGTTCTCCTTAGATCCATAGCGATTTGATGGATACGAGAGATACACAATATATGTAGGTGGACTTCATTGCTGTTTTTGTTTCCATTCATTCATGCAGTGTATTATAGTGTTCCTGGAAATCAGACATAACAGTAATGGGAAGTGACTGCATTAATGCTAATGTCTCTTTATATCTATTTTGAAAGGTCTAAGATTGTGAAAGTTTTGTTCTCCAAGGGTTAAGGTTAGTTATTCTGATTGAAAAATGGAAATGAATGAAATTTTCAATGGTTTATATCATCAGCGATAGATGTAAAATAAATCATTTTTGGTTTAAAATTAGTATCTGGTTGATGGGACAAAAGAAAGATTTATTAGTAAGGATATTAAAATTAATTGAGATTCACTTAATTAACCTCTAAAGCCATCAAGGAATTGGACATTCTTGTCAGAAGCTGATGACAGTGTAATTTAAACTCGGATGCCTAAGTTTGAATAGAGGATCATCAAGCATATAGATTTTTTACCACAGTTTCAGTCTTTTTTTTTCCACCTTCACAAAAAGTTATAGGGAAAATGTTTCTTTTCAATGGGTGATTGGAATTTAAATGGATTAGATTTGGTTAACCATTCTGGAGTGGGGACAGAATAAGTTTTCATTCATTCAGCTTCATATTTCAAGCAAGATGTTGAAGAAATCAAGAGTTAAAAAAGATTTTTTTTTTGTCTGTGAATATTGTATTTGGATATCCATATTCAGTTTTTTTGTATAGTTGTTAATTGAAAAATATTAACTGGAATAAGTCTCAGTGTTGAAATATTGATGTTTGGAGGCATTGAATTAGTATAATATGGTGGCACTTGAGTACAATATTGACCCAGAGTGGGAGGGCTTGGGCAGCTACTAAGTTCTGTATTGTCCAAGCTGTCAAAGAACATTCAACAAAGCCAGACTTTGATCAATATAGACCTAAAACAGCGTCAAGGAGTGTCACAATTCCTAGAAGTCCTTTCCATAGGTTTTGGTGACTGTATATTATCATATGCAATATGTCCTCAAAAGGATATACTATTTTGAAAACCTGTACCATAGGTATAAGCTGATTATGAGAGAGAGAGAGAGAGAGAGAGAGAGAGAGAGAGCGAATTCATATCACAGTTTTACATAAATTATCATTTACTATTTTTTGTGCCATTGGCCTAAACCACAGGTATAAAGATAAAGGAAGTCCAAATAAATTGTGTCTTTAAATTGGTAGCCTATCATGATCTTTATTTGAAAAAAATCTTGTCAAGCGATGTGGAAAGCTTATGTTTTTCGTGAGATTATTGAGACTTTTCCTGATCTCCTCTTAACCTCAGTGTATACAAAATGGTGACAATCAGTGATAAGGCACACACAATTGAAAGCTCTCTGGGCAACAAATGGACCTTGAGATATGTAATTTTTAAATTCAAACAAAAATGAAATATAATGTAATTTTTAACAAAAATTTAATATGATGTAATTTTTAACAAAAAATAAATATTCAGTGAAAACTGTCTAATCCGACACCTGAACAATCCGACATACTGTGAATTTCGATGTTAAATCTCTTTCCCATTTTCCAATTTCTCATGTTTTTAACACTGTGCAATCCGACACCCTGTCTATTCGGACACAAAATCTGTCTCCCATTGCATGTCGTCTTAGACAGCTGGTTTCACTGTAATGTGATTTTTATACTGCAAAAGTTTGTACCTGTCCAGTCTTGTCTTAACTACAACAGATTATTTTCTTGTCCCTTTTTGAAATTCATTCCTAGTTGCTTTACTGCACACTGTTTTATGCAGAGCTAGATGCTCTTGTGTATATATAGAACCAATTGAGAGACACATTAATTTAACCCATATGCACCTGCAGGTCATAAGGGTATGTTGCTGCAAAAGTAAAGAAAGTTGAAGATTGAAAAGTTGAGCTTTGTTGATAGATTACCATTAATAAGGTTTTTTTCTTTTAAAATGTATCTAAATATGAAACAAATGTGTCAGACTCTGTGGTATATTTATTTCAAGCTGGGCTTTATTGTGTCAACATATGAATGGAAATAACTATGTTAATTGATTATGCGTTGTGGATATATCTAAATGTCAAATTGAATGCCCCAGCAAGAGTTTTTTTTCTTTTCATACATAAGATTTTGAATAAATTCTGCTTCATATGAATACAAATAATAGGGCTGCTATTAGGGGGTGCATTTGGTACCCATGAGAATTCCAACATGGTCTATGTTTAGTTCTAAGTATATGTACAGATTACGATGCTGTAGAGGTACATCGACTGTTATGCATGGGCTTAATTAATAAGCTACATGTATGTAATTGGTCACAAAAGCATAATATGTATTTAAGACATAAAATAGCAATCTAAGACTGGCAAATTGAACAGAAAATGTGATTCCATGAAATTTTATTGAAAAAGCACTTTAATAGTATACAAGTTTTTGTTTTGTCTAAAGAATTTAACAACAAACAGCAACCGTATCTTTGCTGCTGGTTGACCTTATATATTTCAAATGAAGGTTTTAAAAGAATATCTTAAGGAATTAAAATTATAAATTCTTTATCTAACAAGTTAACAAGCTACAGGAAAATAAAAGCTACAGTATTGTACTCCCATCCAGTAAAGCAAATGTCCAATTCTGGTTTTAGGCATTTTAAATATTATATATTAATTTTCAGATTTTCTGCAAAATAAGCAGTCATTTGACCTGTAATATATATTTTTCAAAGCAGGAAATCATTTGTTTATATTGATAAAAAGATAATGTATATGGCAGCCTGATTAATTTCAACATGTTTTTGTTTGGTTGAATTTGTTGAACAAAACAATATTATATATTAAATAAGTTATCACTCGGATGTGTTTACAAATGTCAATGCACTGTCTTTAAGTGATGGTGGAACAAAACATTTTGCAGACTTAATAATGCCTTGTGCCAGTTAACCTTTATGCACAGATCGAATTAAAATCCTCATCTTCCCCGTTTCTCTTCATAATCTCCGAGTGACTTGATTCTGTTTCTAGTGTGTGTGAGTAGCATTATTTTTAGACAAGACATATACGTTTTTGTTCAGATGGAATCACGAAGTGAATCTGCCCGTTTTTTCTATTTGGGATGTGATAATTGGACTGTCACTTTGACTGACGAAAATGGTCCTTCATTGATAAATATGAAGAATGGTACGTGTATATTTACCCTTAAATTATCAGATCAACAAAAAGAGCATATTAAAAATAACTACCTGTTGTACAATCTTGTCGCGGTGTGTGATAATCATTAAATTCCCCAGGTGGGAGTTTACATACCTGAAAAGGTATATATAAATACACGACCAGGATTTTTTTTCGCCGCTTTCACCTGCATTAGATGTGGGTGTACACATTTCCTTGTGATAATAAACTTGACTTTCATTCATAAAATGTTTTTCTTACGTACTAGTCATGCATGGCTTTCTTTTTTCACTGTGCTCTAGGGTAAGACAAAATATGTCTCTATTTTTAATCTTCCTTTCTATCCAAATTTTTTAAAACAGCGTATACATGTATCTATTTTTTTCTCTCTCCAGTGTTGATTGGTTATTTAGAACTTCACTTGTAGATTTAAGAAATCATTGTCGTATTTAATCGAGAGTGGTATGGAGAAAAAGATTTGTGTTCTACTGAACATGGTGACAGATTTATAAGGCTGTGAGTGTGTGTCCTCATTCTGTTATTTATTTGCCGTATGAATTACTCTCTGGCAATCTGTCTTGTGAGATGTTATCTCTTACACAGGTGTAGGAGGGCTCTATTGTAAAGGAAGTCCCACTAAGTTCTGACTCAGCTTCAAATTAAAAAAACAAAAACAAAAATCGATTTTCGATATTTGAACATCCTGAAATATCGGTGGCTTTTCTCTCTCTCTCTCTCTCTCAATCCCCTTGTTTTCAAATTTAATACAGATGAGCATTAAATTGGAAAGTTCATGCTTTATTTGCAAATTTAGGTTTGTCCATCTTGAAGTTAATTCCATTATTTTAATTTTTTGTTTACTTGTTTTTGTTTATATGTATATAATACTTATGGAAAATTTATTTTAAAGTTATGTCAGTGCATTGCTCGCAACAAGTCAAATTGCTAGATATGACGTCTATTTTTAAGGAATGCAGTTATTTTAGATCTTTTGATTAAAGTCTTAAACATATATTATCTTTCATTACATTGTTACAATTTTCCATTCAACATTTCTGAACTTCTCTCAGCGTATCAATTAAATTACTTATTCTAAAAATAAAATTTATTAATACTCTCCGTGAAAAATTTATATGACTGTAAAATATTAATTACTCACAGAATTGATTTTGTTGTTAATTTGACCTTTTAAATTTTGCAATAGCTGTAAAAATTGTTGGCGAATAAATCTCTTAGACAGTCAAAAAAGGTTCATGTCTTCAAGTAGTATTTCCATCTAGCTATATATAGTCACTGACTTCCAGATTAATGATTAGCATGGTAATTTTATACTCTCCTATACTAAGAACGAGGTTGAAATATCATAGTCGCAATAATGCTTTGTTTAGTTTTGTATCCTGTGGTATATTCTCCCACTTCATTTCCAGCAAAGCTTATATAAGTGTATCTTCCCTTATTTTTTAGTCTAAGATTTCATTTTTTGTAAGAAAACACCAAAGTTTTGTCGCTCTTTCTTCTATAATCTCAAAAGCCATATCAAAAAGTGATTATTTGCACAAAAAGACACCTTTTTGGGGTCACAGATCATTACAATATTCAAAAGAAATACACACTTTTATTTGTTACAGATTACTATCTGTGTCTTAATTTTTCTTGTCTTTTGGGAAATATTTATGCTGTTTTATGAGTCATGTTATTTTATATGATACACACATCATGTGGAGTGCTTTATTGTCACACATTCCAGTAAATCTGTTGGACAGGTCCTAAGATATGCTTCTGTGTGCATGGCGTATACCTCTCACTTCCTGCTTTTGAGTTTATAGGGGAGTATAGGAGAGGCAAGTACTTGAGACACGAGTTATATAAACACCGGATTGCACAATCATACACACACAAGTGCAATTCAAAAAGTTTCTTCAATTTTTTTTTTCACTATCTATGTCAACACCAGAAATGTGTTTGATCCTGGGATATCAACTCTCATATTACACTACCGTATTCAGAAAAAACAAAATTAAAATTTACTCAGCGAAGACATCTTGAAGGTTGTGTGGGACCTTGCTAGACGAGATTTTGGTTATTTCGAGAGCATGATTAATTTTCAGTGTCCTCTTAACAAATGCTAAATGTCTCCAAATGTTGACACAAAAATATCATGCTACTTGAATTTTTCAGCACATATTTTAACCCCATGAAAGGCATTCTTGTTAGCTCCTAACAAGTGACATTGGGGAGGAATGGGTGAGGGTGGGTAGTGGGAAGGGGAAGGACTTTAATAAAGTTAACCTCTTTCCATTGCATTATCTTTAGGTCTTTTCCTGGAAATTTTTGAAGTTGAACTTTTAGTTTTGTATAGGAAAAAAGGATTTTGCGATCAATTAAAAGTTGGTCAGAGTTGTTGGACTTCAAAGACACATGCATTTAATGGCTTCAGTAATACTCTGAAAGGCGTTCAATTTATTGAATATAATGAAAATAAACGGTAATTTTAACAGAATTGCTAAGTGGAAATTTGCACTTTAAAAAAATATCTTTTAATTAAAGACAAAAACTAAATCCTTGACTTTATGTATTTCACAACCATGTTTCAAGCCTTGAGAAATCAGATGATTTCTGTCTGTGACATAATTGTCTTTTTTCTATTGGTTAAGTTTGAATTTTGGTTGAGTACATTTAACATACAACAATTTCTAAAATGAGGCAGACTATAGACAAATGAGTTGATAATACAATGATGTTCAAAGTCAATATTTTGCAAATTGAATACCTGGTGAGATACAATGCCTTCGTTTAAAAATGCAATCTTTTTGTTAGTCGAATATTGACTGTTATCATTCAGTGACACTCAAGTTGAAAGACCATTATACACAATGAATTGTTTAAAGATTTTCTGTTTACTGATCATGACAGTGAGATGTGACCAATTGACAGGGGATGCTTACTTCTTCATGGAACCTGATCCCACCTCTGTTTTCAGAGGTCTTTGTTGACTCTCCTCATAATATGTATTGTTTTATTGAACTTCACAAAATAATCAGTATGTAATCTTCACATATCATTTTTAATTCATTGATTATAAGTTGTTCATTTAAAAAAAAATAGCTGATGACTAATCCTCATTGGAGGTCTGAATTTCATTAGTAGCATACTCTGTACATACTTTACCTACCAGGAATTGAACCGGGTTAAATTAAGACTTCTTCTAGATAAACAGCATTATCATGCATTTGAAAGTTTAACAACATAACTCTGAATTCGGGCAAGCTGTAAAAGATGAAATAATTATAGTGTCTGCAGTGTTTATGTGGGTTCATGTTAGGTGTAAATTAATAAACTGCTGTGTTTATTTTCTTTGCAATTTATCTCATTAGCATTATTATCATTGTGAAGTATATATGTTTATGTATTTATATATATGTGTGTGTATGAATTATGCTCATCTCTGTCAACATGTGTATATTTTAATCTAATTTTTTTTTCTACCGTTATATATATAAAAAGGAACATGAATTAATTCAGAAAAATATTTCGTTATGGATTTTTATGAGGATGGTTTTTACATGTTTTTCAGATGAAGGTTTATTCGATTCCTCCGTAGGAGAAGTTTCAACTTTTGATTTCCCTCGCATGATCTGACAGGTAAGCCTACGCTGATATCATTATACTAATACTGACAATATATAACTCGTGAATATAAAAGGCTGGAAAAAAAAACCCTCGTTGTCTTAATTATCAACAAGCGATGACTGCATTTAGAACGTTTTAGTATCAAGTGTACAAGACCAGAGATGAAATACGGACAATTAATTCCTTCCATCTTTGGATACACAGCTATTAGGGATAAACTAAGCCAATTCAGACATACCCCTGAAAGTAAATAAGTGCTTATACATGTTTACGCCACACCGCTCCTTTAAATGCCTACATCTACTTCCTCCATACAATTGTAGTATTTTGTCAAAATAGATTTTAAACATATTTTCTATAAATTGTCATTTTTAAAAAACGTTTTATTAGTTGGACGTACGAAAATATGTAATTACGTGCAGTGAAATGAGTTTTTGTAATCGAGGTAAATGATTTGAAATTATTATCATATTTAATTAATACAAGTGCAGCTATATCACACTCTAAGATCATGCATTCTAATGTTGGCCTTCATTTGAAGAATTTTAATCTTTGCAAGAAAGTGTAACTGAAGAGTATAGATATTCAAAATCGTCAATTATCATTCATTTCCTTTCAACATTACTATAGATCGTAGTACATAGTGGGAAAGGTTGCTAAAACATTCACATCATATAAAACCCTTTAAAGTCATCATAGGAGTGTTTAAGTGAGAAGAGACCAACGGTTTTGTATTTCATCGAGAAAACTTGACAGATTATTCACCATTTGTATTGTTACCTTGGTAATGAAAATTTATTCTGCTCAACTGATGACTTTTAATTCATAATGGTCACTTTCGCATATGTATACACAGTCTTCACGAAAACTTTTCAAACTAACTGGCCAGTCGGACCAGTGAACCTTCAAAATGTAATGGCCCACGAAAATTTTTACTGGCCCCTTAATGAAAAAATAAAATAAATACATTTTTGTAACTGTAAATAAATACATGTTTACGCACTTCAACTTTTGAAATGCGGCCATTTTTCGTCCTTTGTCGCGTTTAGGTAAGTTGTTCGTAGGAAATTCGCACATTTTACGTACTACGTAATAGTTACTAGCTAGTTCCTGTTGTTACGTAATGCATCCAGGTTATAACAATACGATTCAACAACGCATGTTTGTTTTTCTTATTTTATATATTATTAAAATTTAAGCAAGTAAGTCAGTAAAAATATATATTGACTGTGTATGATTTTTAAAATCAACAAGCCCATCGGACTTCTTGAATTTTGATTTTCACTGACCCGACATCAAAATTCACTGGCCTCGGTCTTCGGACCAGTGAGTTTTCGTGAAGACTGTATACATTTCAAAATGTACAAGAGAATATTTCAAATTTCAAGTCGTAATGTATACAGTTTTGTTTTCTTTTTTTATCATCTTGCAATAGATTTGAAGAGGATATATAGAGTAAGGCACTTGTGTGTGCATTTATTTATGTGTTTTAAAATTGTCCTAGTGATAATTTTGCATCAGGATCGATGTTGTATGGTGATTTGATTTATAGAAATGCTCTTGGCAAGGGGATGATCCACTTTGTGGCCATACTTTTGTTTCTTATGGTTTTCGATCTTTTCCCAAAATATTTGTAAGACAGAATGGCCAAAGGTCTAGAAATTATTGAGATCAATATAAATTAGATATATGGAGGCAGTATCTTGTTTAAAGCCATTGACTGTTAGTTCAAGTACTTGAATATAAAAGTGCGATGGCAGTTCAACTTGTCCATTACAAGTAAATAAGTGTACAGTGTATTTTTCATTCAGTAACTAAAGCTTCTCTTTCCAATGTCCAATCAATATTTCGTTCCCATATTCCGTGATCCACTTTCATTGTGTTGTTCGCACCTTAATACAAAGTATCAATTCTAATTCATCTTTTTATTACTTATAATATCAAAACAGGTAAATTAATATGTCATGCGCAATTTAGAAGTAAGAAATGTATATGCTTGAAATTGAGATCAAATACATGTATTACAAACCCTGGTATACTATACCATATAAATACTATATACGCTAAATTTTGCATGAATTATTTTTTATGTGTCATGTTTACTCCAAATTTAGCTAGATTGTTTACATTCAAACAATAAACACACAAAAATATATCATATTTACATGTTAAATTATGTACATGGTATATATTTAGTGGAGCTATCATTGAGTATAATCTCCCACTTGGCTTAATTATTATTTAATTTATAATGTGTGGTGAAAGTAAATGAGCAAAATTAAAATTAAAGGATTGTCCATCTTGCCAAGAAAAATGCCCCCCCCCCCTTTCAAAAAAGTGCTAAATTAATATTAGTTTCTATTTTTTTTTTTTATTTCTATTTGTTCAATATTTCTTTTATTAACATGTTCCCTGTATTCTTCCATTATGCAGAGAAAAAAAAAAGAAATAAAATACCGTATAATCCCTATTAACTGCCCCGGGCGCTTAGAAAATTGCAAAAAGGGGGCGGTTGTTTTGGTATTCTCTTTATGATATTTAATGTCATATTTTAAGTTCAAAATATCTTATAAAAAAAAATAAATACAAGGAACCACTAAAATAATGTCTAACTTTAGTGAAAGTGAAAATTATCCACCCAGATTATGCTAAATTTTCATTTTCCACGGAGATATTGGGTAAAAGACAAGTTTCATTTTCACTTTCTTCAATTTTTTGATACCATTCTTTTTGATTTTAATCACTGTACAGGGGGCCCTTATTTCCTGACGATTGAAAAAGACCTAAGGGGGCGCTTATAGGGGCAGGGGCGGTTAATAGGGATTATATGGTACCAACAATTGCCGTAATGTTATTAATTATAATAGTAGTAATAACACAAGCATCAAATTGCAGGTGCCCTATAGTAATCACATTGTCCATATGTCTGTCCATCTGAACAATATTTTAAATGATACAGTAAAGTTCTATGTACCATTTAACCTTCGTACATAAAATTTACCATATAAATGGAAGATGCTTAGAGAGGCTTCACTCAGATAGATTCTGTATGACTTTATTTGTTGAATGCAGTTTAATTATGATATAAAGGAAGGAGTGAGATATAAATCCAAGTTATTATAATGAATTGGACATGTGGGAAGGGCCACCCAATGCGGCTCTGTCTGTAGCATGGAACAAGACACTTTTATTTTACATATTTAATTAACATATATGGTCATAATAAGTCTATGAAAACATTAACTATACTGACACTGACAAGGCATATTTATTAGATTTTTCCCCCAATTTCGTAGAATAAAATAAATAAAACTATTAAAATTTTAATTTACGAAGTTAGATTTAATTCATAAATTTTATATTATTGAAAGATTTTTTTTTTTCACCTATATTGATTTTAATTTTTTCTGTGGCTTTTTTTCCCATATATTTGGCAATTATATCTTTAAAGTAGGTTAATTTATACATGCAAATAGGCATTCACTGAATTAAAAAAAAAATTAAAAAAAAAAAAAAAAACAATTTATGATTTCTCTGTTTTTTTGCAATTTATAGTGTTATGATTTAAATGCACTGACTTCATTAAAACTATTGAATTAACAAGCAGGATTGCATATATTTAACATACTTAATACAATTAATGCATGTTCTTTTTTTTGTTTTTTAATACTAGAGACATGCACAAATTTGCAAAATTAATTATTCAAACTGGGAAAACACAAGGGCGTACACAAGTTTTTCAGAAACATGGGTGGATGTTAATGTAGCTAGGGCTCCTCACCTACATCTTTTAGAAAACCCCGTAATTTTTGCGAGAAGAAACAGTGGTAATCATTATCATTTTCATGTCAGAGTGGTTGAAAGGTAAAGCCAATTTTAGCATAATGAGAGTCGTACTCGCTAACACCATCTTTTCACACACGCAGTTCAACAGGCATATATTACAATTTTTTTTATTTTTGACCTATCACTCGACCTTAATATCAATATTTGACAGCAAAGAGTGCCACTTATCTTTGATAGAAAAATGTATTCCCTATTGATGTTTTAATACTTACCACAATTGGGAGAGCTGCATAAAAATTGACCACAAATCAAATACCTAAAGATTTTTTTTTTCTACCATTATTTATGCATGCAAACAGCCTTAACCAAAATAACTCTAATTGAATAAATTGAATTAACTCTTTGTTCTCCTCCACAGAAGGTAGATATTGTTTTGGTTGAGGTGATCATTTGCTTAAGGATTGTAAGTCAGAATTTATACATGAGAAGGGCCTACGTAATTGCTTTAATTATTTTTTTTTTATTGGAAGTAATTTCGATGGTGCTTTTCACCTTGAGTGATTTAGTAGTTATTCATTTTTGTGAATGAAAAGTCGATGGCAGATCTGAATTGACATCTCGATCATTATGTTTTTTTCAGTCCAACAATGTGCAATAGTGATGAGAAGTCCCAGCAATGATGACGAGGATTCTGAGGACAAGGTTTCCTTTGACATAGTGACCACTCAGTCCGCCATGATGGGTAACAAGGGGCACAACTCAGGTGAGGACCACAAGAGGATCCTGGTGAAGCAGTCAGCTGTTGACGAGGACAGTAACCAAGGAAGATCTGTCCTCAGCCACCTTAAGGATCAACCTAGAATATCTGAGAGACCCTTTAAACAATTTCTGGGCTTAGAACATGGAGAGCTACCAAAACAGCATAGCGATCCAGGAGGCCGTGTGTCTAGGGATGTACATTATAGTTTTGATAACTCGGAGAAGAACTTTCTTTTTTCTTCTGATTTTCATCCAGATGTGGAGCAGGATGAAAGGAGAAAAGTTATGGAGAGGTACAATGTGGAAACATTTTCTTCACGATTTCAACAGAGTAGGCAAATGTCTAAAATGGTTTATAATGCTAGTGCTCCTAATCTTCTGATTGAAGAGAAAGACTCTGTGCAGATTCGTGAAACAGTGATCTCATCTTCAGGATTTCCATTTCCGTTTTCAAATTCAGGAAGAGATTCTTCAAACTTATTGACTAAGAATCTTTCTTCGGAAACAACTCATTCTAGTGAAGATATTAACTTGTACAGGGGTGCCTCACCTCGTGGGAGAAGTAGAGAACTGTTTAGGTATGCTCCCCGACTACAGAGAAGTGATGATAGTACTACTTCACATAGTCATCATTCCTATGTTAGTGGGTCTGATGACAGCCCAAGCAGTAGGGAGCCTTCACCTTTCAATAAGGATCTTCACGGAGTGCCTATCCACAGTATTCGTATTAGTTCACCCGGTATTTCAGTGGAGTCTGTGGATGAATCCTCTGATGGGGAGAAAAGGCGGATGATCCACCAACCCACCAGCATTGTGATCACCACAGACGACAATGTCTCCAGTGTAGTGGAGGGACTCAAAGAGGATGATGGTGAGGAGGACGGATTCCATCGACTTCGGAGAGAATACTCTGAGCAGCACCCCACGAAGGACTCCTCTTCAGTCACAGGAAATTTCAAGAAATATCTCCATGCTCGTTATATAAAGAGTCAGTCCTCCTCCTCAACAGATACATCTTCTCTTGATCATTCCCAGGACAGACCAGACATTCCAGGGTTGGGATCATTTGATCAACAAAGGTCATTTGACCAGCAAAGATCACTGGATTTGAAAAGTCCATTGGATCTCAGAGAGACAGCTGAAGATACTGTATCTCAACAGCTCTCAGCAGCAAGCAAAATAAAGTTGTCAGAGTCCTCAACTTCTTCCTCTTCATTTGAAAGGAAATCTTTTGAAATGATCCATCAAGGCAGTGAGGATAATGATGTGTTCATGGATCCTTCAGTTAAACCTTTAGTGCATCAGTCAAATCTTCAACAGATATCAGATTCTGAACCTGTGGATTTACGACAGAATATATCAAATGTAAAACTAGAGGACAACAAAAACCAGAATGAAATTCACAGATCTCAGTCTCCAAGACAGTTGTCTCCACAGGCCTCAGTTAAAAAAGAACAAAAGACACACCTGCTTCAGCAGCAAACCCCCCAGCAAACATATCACAAGGTCCCCATTATAGCAACCACATCTTACAGCTCCCCTGACCTCAACAAGGCAAGCATGGAAGCCGATGTGCCACAATCTGTTACACCTAGACAACAGTATATGCCCTACATGCATCCTCTGCATCATTCTCCAAGTCTCCACACCCCTCACATATCAGCCTCTCACCCTCAACCTTCTCCATTGTGTTCAGTTCCAGAAGGAGGGCACATCTTCAACTTTAATCTCCCAAGTCCTTTTGATGGTGGCTTCTTCTCCGATCCTGAAATGTTGTCTCCAAGTCCTATGTCTCCGGGTTTCTCTCACTTTGCCTTTCCTCCACGTGGATCCTTGATTAATTCCATGTCTGAATTGAACAGACTAGCTGTGTCCCCTCGCGCAATGTACCCTAGTCACTCTCTTGTACTTCCTCCATCAAAACTAACACACACCACTGCCAAACCCGAGACCCAGTCTCACGAGAGGAGGATTCAGTCAGAAAGTGACGCCTACCTGTGCCCCATGTGTGGGCAGGTGTTCCCTGCCTATGACAACTTAGCAAAACACATGGCCAAACATCTCCCAACAGAAACTATACGACAGCCCGATAATAACAAAATTCACTTCTGTAAAGTTTGTAATAGATCGTTTTCGCGTAGTGATATGTTGACTAGACATATGCGACTTCATACAGGATTGAAGCCTTACGAGTGCAGTGATTGTGGGCAAGTATTTTCTAGGAGCGACCATCTGAATACACATAGAAGGACACACACAGGAGAGAAACCTTATAAATGCCCCCAATGTCCGTACGCTGCCTGCAGGAGAGACATGATAACTAGGCACATGAGGACACACACAAAAAAGACAAATAAACGTAAATTTTTGTCAGTGCCCGAGAGTGATAGTGATGTTAGAAAGAGTTCTTTTTCTAGTACAGATACATCAGATTCTCATGACCTGGGTATCAGGTCGTTTTCGCAGTCCAGCATTGAGAGCGTTGATCCCGATGGAGGAACTTCTTTAACACCTGCTAAATATAACCTAACACAAGAGGGAGCAAGGACCCCCGAAAGGATGGAGAAGAGTGGAACAGAAATAGAAGTTCCCAAACTCGGTGGTCGATTTCAGAGTTCTAGGAGAGAACATGCCTTTGAATCTCAGCACTTGTATCGCAAACAAAGACATGTGATAGGGAGTAGCTACGAAAGTTTCGAATCGGAGTCGGGAAGTTTTCAAAGGGATTCCTTTGATCAGGAAGCAGTCCAAGAAATGGAGTCGTCACATGCTGGTAAACAGGGAAGCGAATTGCCCGATGCAATGGAGGAGAATTTAAGCAAATGTTTTGGGGAAAGTATAAAAACTGATTGAGGTAGCCGTAGTTTAAAAATACATTATAAGCATTCCCAAAGAAATATTTTTCAGTGCATTTTTACAGTGTATTAAGTCAAAGAGGAAACTACACTTGATTGTGATGCTTGGCGGTTAACTGCACAATTTGGAAGAAGAACAGGCAGGATTTTTCCTAGTACTACTAAAACAGTGTATTTACAAATTTAGTATACAAATTTAGTATATATATTGGAATTTTTGAATTAGAGAGATTTTATTTGTGAAATTATTGTTTTTTTTTCTTTTATTGTTATAGCCATATTTGCTCATGGCATTTTTTTTTGTTAATGTTTGTATTCAGAACTTGATACTTGTTGACTTTTGTGATTTTGCATTAAAAGTGCTAATGTAACTGTGTATGTTTGAAATGCATTTACCTTCTAGTTCTTAGGTATTATCCCTGCTTTCCCCCATTTTTAGCTTGAGCTGACTGGGAAATTGAAGGATTTTTTCATGAAGTTAGGTCCTGTTATTTTCATTTGTATGAATTATTGAGACAATGGGCAACAAGATATATTTTTCTTGAAAGTGAAATTGAATCCATAGGTGAATATAATCTGCATAGAAGATTTTTTTTTAATCAAAGAAAGTAATTCAAATTGCCAAACAATTTTTTTTTAAAGGAAAGAAATCTGATCCTTAAGTATTTTTTCTCAAAATTTCACTTTAATTTCTAAGAGAAGTTAATGTATTTAATAATCATTTTATTTTTTCTGAGTTGTGACCGATGATTTTCAAAGTGCCTTACATATAAACCAAATTAAATACCAGTGTTATTAAGTTTAAATTAACAAAATGAAATAAAATCAAAATATGCATATAAATCAATGTCAATAATGAAACAAGACACGAGAAGGGGTAGATAATATGCAAAAGCAAGTTAAGAAAGAAGAAAAACTTAAAATCCTCTTTTTCTGTAAATTTGTCTACTTTGCATTTTTATAAAAAAAAATTTTGGATACATCTTACTTCTAAAGTAAGTTTAATCTCTGTCCCTTAAATACTCTTTTTTAAAAACACTTTTGATATTTTATAATTTTGTGAACAAAATATGGAATAATTCTCTGCCAGAATTTCCCCTCAAATTTAGAAATCAGAAATATATAATTGTTTTGATACCCAAAAAGGGGGATGAGTAATTCCTTAGAATTTCAGTTTTTATCTTCAGTCATCTTTAATTTTCCAATATGGCAGCTATGACTCTTCTGTTTTTGTTCTTCAGAGGATGGGAATTACTAAGCATTAGAACTGAATCATTGAAACAATTTCTGATGAACTTGAAACTATAATTTAATTCAATGTCTTCTTGGCAGAAAAAAAGGTCTTTGTTTTTATATTTTCTTGCAAAAGACCATTCCTTAGAAATGACTAATTTTAGATGAATCCCTTCTTACTACAAATTAATTTCTCTATCTCTGAAAATAGAAAAGAAAAATTTTGTTTCCTGAGAAAGAGGGACTTTGAATTTACAGAACATAGACTTATCATAATAAGAGTTGTGTAGTATGGTATGCATGAAATATTTTTGTATTCCATGAAATAAACATCCATACATCCCTATTCTGTATATATGCTTTGTTTGGGTACTTAAGTTTGCTATACAGATTTAACTGATTTCTGTCAATTACTGTTATATAGTAAATTTTACACTTTTGAAAATGAAATTGTGGATTTTGGATTCCTGTTCTTATTATCAATGAATGTTAAGACTTGTTTTATCAATAGTAAATATTTGGAGTGTACAGTGAACAAAGGAAAAAAGAAGACAATTTTACGTTTTAAAAAATCCACAATTCATTTTCAAGCGGTATGGCTATTGTTTGCATTTTTAATTTCATTAAAAAGTTTGCACTGTTTTTACTGATGCAAAATTTGGTTTCACCGGTGACTTATCTGAAGAAAATAGATGTCTTATTCAAAACAAAGCTGTGATTTACTGTGTTATGAAGTATTACTGAAAGATAAACAAAAAATCATATTTTTTACATTTTTATCAAACATTAGATTGTATCATACATGTATTTTATTAGTAGCTTTAATTAGGATTCAGAATCCAAAGTATGATTTTTTTTCTAGAAGCATCCAGTGATGGTCTGCTTCAGCATAATTACTTGATGGTTAGAGTGTTTTTTTTGTTACAAGCCTCTCGATACCCCCCCCCCCCCCCTTCTAAAAAATATGTAATTGTACATCATTTGTTTAACAAGGGCCTTTATATTAACAACGAACATCACAGAATCATAACATTCAGATGCAGTGATGCATAAAATAGGGACTCTTTCTTTCTGGCAAATTTTTTGATAAAAAAAAAATATCCTCTTAAATATTGAATGTTGCTATCCCAGATCTATTTCAAAAATCACCTAAAAATAAATTACAACGTTTAGAAATCCCATTAGATTGTTCAATGTTATAGAATAGACCATAATATACAATGGACTTTAACTATGTAATTAGAAATGTTCCCAAAGATTTCCATGTATACCGGTAGGTGTGTGCTAATTGGACCTCTAGTCAATTGTTAAATGTGTAGTGTGTGTGAAGCAGTTTTATACTCGTATAAGAAATCAAAAAAACCAAAAATCATTAAAATACAAAGTATGTTAAAAAGTACATCAGAAAGTATATTCATTGCCATAAAGTTACTATTGGTAAGTGTTACAGTCCTTATAGTACTTTGATTTTTTAGGTGGTAGTGGTTCTGGGGAATTGTGTTGTGAATAACATGGATCAAACTTTTATTGAACAAGATCCTTCAAAAATTGCATTCTTTGTTATATAAATATAATTGTTAACATTTTAAACATATTTATATATTATATATCTTACAAATGTTTTAGAAGTCGTGAAAAAAAGGTCATATGTACATTTTTTAAAAAATGACAAATTTCATGTTTTTTAGCATACGATGTTTTGACAATTTGATATCATTTCTGTGATATTTTCATAGGAGGATAAACAACTTTTTCTACGCAAACATTCAATTATCATCCCCATTTTCATTACTACATTAAACGAGGCTTCTCCTTTATACGTATATCAGAAGTAACATTCCATTTCTGTAATTTGCATAACTTTAAACTCCTGAAATTAGCTATAAGCATGATGAGTATTACAATCAAAAAAGCTGAAAATGGATATTTTCTTTGATTATCTATAATCTATGTTTTCCCTAAATTATGATATTTTTAAAGGCATATAATCTTATGTTGAGGTAAAGATTATTTCTTGTTTCTTAAAGACATAGGCCTATGGTTTTTTTCATGTCGATACATTTTTCCAGGAATAAACATCTTTAATAAATTCTTCAAAAAAAATTTTTGGTCAATTTTTAGGGTTAAAATTGTATGAACAATTTCTGATAGGCAGCTAGATCTTTGGGAGAAGTAATGATAATTGGTTGTGAATTAAGCAACTTTAAATTTATAGGTTCTATTAATTGAGCATCTGAATTGAGTACTATGTGTACAAGAAGTTAGATGTTTTCTTATATAGATAAATCTGGTTCTTATGGTGATATCAAATGCTTAATGTATTAAGTGCTGTGATGATTTCGTATAATGGAGATAGCTAGAAAATCTACTGCATTTTCCTTATTCCTGTTTGAAATATTCTTTAGCTGACAAAATTTCCGGAATCCTTCCGGACCAAGTTTTATAATTTTTCAAAAGAGAAAGCAACTTATAATGCAGGATTTATATTGTATATTATAGGCATTCAGATCATGTTCAGAATTTATATACATTATGCAATGAAATATTTTTGACATGAATGGGGAAAATGCAGTTTCTCATTGTTGTTACTTGTTATTCATTGTTTTCCCGCCATATTGGAAAAAGGCGGTTACCTCGTATCATTGTCATTTCATTTGTAATTGAATGAAACTATTTAAAAGAAAAAAAAGCTTTTTGAAAGACTTCATGAGTTACTTTTTTTGTGAATCGCCAGAATAAAGCAAAAAAAAACAACAAAAAACAAAACAAAACAAAAACAAAAAACAAGCAAATTCAAAGAATTGTGGTCGATCCCCCCTTTCGGTGTCTTTGTGGGTGAGATGTTATTTTTAATGACATATTGAGTCAAATATGAAAGCCCTATCATATGTCATTTAGAATTAATCACCGAAATTGAATTATTAAAAGATAAGGTCAATCGTGAAAGGTCAAGGTCAAGGAGTCAGAAATCATAGCATGCCCGGAAATATCTTGTCACAGGTAATGCACATGTCAAATATGAAAGCCCTATCTCTTCTCAATCAAAAGTTAAAAGGAGCAAGATGTGTTTGTGAAACACTGATGACCCGCTATGGCAACACAGGGAGGATTAAACTTTTCTTAAATGCAAATTAAATATATTGGTACCCAAATAGGGTCTTCTCACAAGAAATACGATTGTGAAATATGAAAGCCCTAGCACCACCTGTTCAAAAGTTATAGCCAATGATAAGTTTTTGAAAGATAAGTCAAACTCTAAGGTCAAAGGGTCAAAGTTGTTGGTTTCTTGAGAAAGGTCTTGTCACAAGTATTACACATGTGAAGTATGAAAGCCCTAGCCCTTACCGTTCAAAAGTTTTGGCCAAGGTTAAATATTTCAAAAAGTAGGTCAAACTCTACGGTCAAGGTCAGAGGGTCAAAGTTCTTGATATCTAACAAAAGGTCTTGTCACAAGGATTATTGGGATGTATGAAAGCCCTAGCCCTAACCTTTCAAAAGTTATGGCCAAGGTTAAAGTTTTTAAAAAGTAGGTCAAACTCCAAGGGTAGGTCGAAGTTTTTGTTATCCGATGAAAGGTCTTCTCACAAGAATTACATATGTGAAGTATGAAAGCCCTAACCCTTACCGTTCAAAAGTTATGGCCAAGGTAAAGGTTTTTTCATAAGTACGGAAATCTCCAAGGTCAAAAGGTCAAAGTTGTTGGTATCCTATGAAAGGTCTTACCACAAAAAATACATATGTGAAATATGAAAGTCCTAGTATCTACCGTTCAAAAGTTTAAAATTTTTGTGTAAAAGTGGGTCAAACTCCAAGGTCAAAAGGTCAAATTTGGTGGTACCCAAAGAAAGGTCTTGTCACAAAGAATACACATGTGAAATATGAAGTCATAGCTCCACTAAATCAAAAGTTATGGGCAAGGTTAAAGTTTTTGTGACGGACAGACAGACTGACAAACGAATGAGATTTAATGCTCCTTCGCTTTCGCGAAAGCGGGGGATGAAATATGAAAGTTAAAGTATCATCCGTTCAAAAGTTATGGCCAAAGTGAAAGTTAAAAATTTTTGTGTAAAAGTGGGTCAAACACCAAGGTCAAGGTCAAAAGGTCAAATTTGGTGGTACCCAAAGAAAGGTCTTGTCACAAGGAATACACATGTGAAATATGAAAGTCATAGCTCCACTAAATCAAAAGTTATGGGCAAGGTAAAAGTTTTTGTGACGGACAGACAGACAGACTGACAGACGAATAGGATTTAATGCCCCCTCGCTTTCGCGAAAGCGGGGGACAAAAAAGAAGGAAATACACATATGAACAGAAGTATGAAAGCGCTAGCACCCATGCACTGATGTTCAAAAGTTATGGCCAAGAATAGTTTTCATAAGTGGATGAACCCCCAAGGTCAAGAGGTCAATTATGTTCGTACCAAAACAAAGATATTTTCACAAGAAATGCACATATGACAGCCAGAACTACAACCAATAAAACATATAGAAATAACGATTAGTATTCAAGATAAAACGATACAAAATAGGAGCAGAGCAAACAAGGACCTCCAAAACATCAGAGGTAGGATTAGATGCCATGAAGGAGTGATCATCCCCTGCCGACCTGTCACACATGCCTGTGCTCCTTGTTAGATTGGGAAATGACGGAAAAGTCCGTCGTCAATTCAGTGTATAAATAATGGAATAACAATTAGTATGAAAACTTCAGTCAGCATTTGACTCAATGATAAATTGTATTTGCTGACCTTACTTTTATCGACCATAGAACTACGATATGACGACTTTAAACGAAACAGCTGATATTTTTGTTTCATCAACTTGCTTGTCAATAATTTACCTCGTTTTAGAAATTGTTCATAAGTAGAGCATACTCTTGTGTATCGAATCAAATGAGATATATAAACTTTGTATGCAGGTGATGAAGGTATATTAAGTGAGTGAAGTTGACGATTGTAAAGTTCAAGTCATCACATTTATCATAGAGCTTTGTTGTTAGATCAATTTTTTAGGGGCAAGGTTAAAGTTTTTTTGGCAGTAAACATCTAGACAGACGAACTGACAGGGCAAAAACCGAATCGACAGAATTTTCGATTACGGGGACATTCAATTAAATCACCCTAGTGGTTAACACTTAAAAAGAAAAATCGGGAAAACCCCAAATAAACACACAATCTGTCTTATAATGAAAAATGGGGTATTTTAAAAAAAAAATTTGTGTGGAGCAATAATTTGGGGTTTTCCCAATTTTTCTCATTTAAAGTATACATGATATAGATAAGTGTAAAAACTATAATTTGTAGAAAAATTGTTGAAGCCTTGGGTTTGAATATCGGGGAGGGGCGGTCCAGTTCACAAGTACCTATGATCTGTTCCAGCTACTTTTGCTTAAAAATGTGTATGTACACTGTTTCTTCGGTCTCAGTCAACATGTATTTGATTGGGTTCGTGTACTAACAAGCTGACCTCACATATAGTCAATAATTGCATACAGTTGTATGAGGTCCAGTTTATATTCTTCATGTTCTAAACTGTTTGGCTGAAGTCTTGTCACAATTAAGTAACTTCATCTGTGACTTAAAAACAAAGAAATATCGAAAAATTATTATTTCTGCTCAGTCATAGTTATCTCTAACTGTGAACAAAACAAATCCAACGGAGTGCTGACAGTAGTTAGGGTATATAAAGCAAGAGTTGACACTCGTACACATTCAGAGAAAAGTATCGATCCAAATTTTCTGAATCAGAAGCATTGACCTAATGGAAATCGATACATCGTGAAACAGACGCTATCAGATATAGGGTTCTTTCAGGTGCGGCATTATGGATCATGTACATTCCTGGCCTATATCTCTGCCTTTGTGTTTTATTTTGCAATAAGCTTAATGATCACCCGGATGGGTAATACACATTGTCTCGTACGAAGAGTTCCTTAAAAATCAATTCGAACGCCTTGGAAAGAAAATGTCAATCGAGCAGGAGACGGCGCGGTCGTGCAGTTCGAGGAAATAGATTCCAGATTATCAGAGAGAGAAGGGAATATAAGATAAATATCGCTTATTATTTTTTTTATTATTTCATAAAAGTACATGCAATTGAAGAGTAAACATGCAAATTCAAAGAATTGCGAATTCCCGCTTTCGGTGTCTTTGTGGATGGGATGCCATTATTATTGCTTTTTGTGTCAAATATGAACGCCCTTTTCTATGTGTCATTCAGAAGTAATCGCCAAAGGTAAAATCTTCGAAAATTAGGTCAAACACGACGGTCAAGGTCAAAAGGTAAAAATCATAGCATGCTCGGAAACATCTTGTCACAGGTAATGCACGTGTCAAATATAAAAACTTCATATAAAAACCTTCTCAAAAGTTATAAGGAAAGTTATCATTTTTGAAAAGTAGGTTAAACTTCAAGGTCAAGGTCACAAGATTAAACGTCTTGATATATTTAGAGAGGTCAAACTACAAGGTCAAGGCCATAGGGTAAATTTTTTTTAGCATATTAGGAAATATCTTGTCATAGGTAATGAACATGTGAAATATGAAAACCCTGTCTCTTCTTGTTGAAATGTTATAACCAAAATTAATGACATACACAACGTACCTTACCTACTGATATTTATACAACCGCTTGAAAAGGGGGGGGGGTATACTGTAATCGGTATGTCCGTCCGTCCGTCCGTCCGTCTGTCTGTTACGCTTTGGGGTACCCATCTCTTATCCGCAACTCCTCTTATACCACTGAGTGAAATTTAATGAAACGTTCACAGAATATTTATAACATATTGTTTTTGTGAACTCCTATTTTACTTTTTGATCCAACACATATTTTGGGTTTCCCGGCCACACCAAAACATGGACTTTGCCATTATAACTACATGGGAGGCGGGGGTATCATTTAGTGAGCTCATTGCTCTCAGTACCTCTAGTTTTCAAGATATTCTAAACTTAAAATTATAGCACCATTACATGCTCTTAGACAAAAATTCAACACGTGTTATTACCAGGGGTTTGGAACAGATATCAAATGATGAAAATTCTTGCATTATTCAAAGAAAAATACTAAATATTAATTGAAGTTTTCTTCATCATCAAAATTTGTTTTAGAAGAGGTGTACAACACCATATATAGACATTAAAAGTATTGCACACAGGTCCGTCGTGTAGTGGAACTCTTCAACTCCAGGGAAGAAGTCAATAAGGGTGCTCCACAAGAACCCTAGCTCAGCGTGCAAAAAAGAGAAAATAAAAGGTCTTCGGAAATTTGCAAAAGGTAGCAAAAGGGGTGGGAGTTAATTTTTATACCCCCCGCTTGAAAAGTGGGAGGGTATATAGTAATCGTTAATTCCGTCCGTCCGTCTGTACGTCCGTCCGTCCGTCCGTCCGTCCGTCTGTCCGTCCGTCCGTCCGTCTGTTACGCTTTGGGGTACCCATCTCTTATCCGCAACTCCTCTAATACCACTGAATGAAATTTGATGAAACTTTCACAGAATCTTTATTACATATTGCCATTGTGCACCTCCTATTTTACTTTTTGATCCGACACATATTTTGAGTTTCCCGGCCACAGGAAAACATGGACTTTTTCACCAGTTATAACCATATGGGAGGCGGGGGGTATCATTTAGTGAGCTCATCGCTCACAGTACCTCTAGTGTTTATTTGATGTGGTGAAAGTACTTCAAGAACTCACCAGAACCTACCAAAATGTAGTCGTTTTTTAAATATAAATTTCTAGCTCCGATCCGAGGAGAGGACATCCTCTCCCCTCCTAACTTTTCTGAAACCTGTAATGAAACTTAAATAGTATCTTTTTGTAATAAATGACGCATCTTGCCATATTTTGAAGCTTATTTGAGTAAAACAAAACTCAAAATCAATACCCTTCCTTTATCGCGGAAGATACATATATCAAGAGAATCCCTCCCCCCCCCAAAAAAAAAAAAATCAAGTGAAATATATCACTTGCAAGTGTACCCAGATTCCTGCTGATTCGAAATTAAATGCACCCTAATTCTTTAATTTGAATACTTTCGAGATATTTTTCTCAGAATTTCAGATATATATAGAGTGTAGTCATTTTTTATTTTTTTTTTTGATAAATGACTTGCATCTTGAGTAAGTGTTAAATAGAGTGTGGATTTTTCAAACTTTATTTTTTTTATGGATTTTTACGTTTAAGTTTTAGAGATAGCTGTTCAGACGTGCACTGACCTTTTCGATTATTAAAACCGACGATCTTTACGTTGTTTTCATTTTTTTTATTGCGGATATATATCACAGAGAAGTTTCTTTATAAAAATGTTAACGGGGGGAATTATCTTCGATGACAAAGGTTCTCAGTGCAATGTTTTCTTAATATGCGTGGTCAGTATAAACATTTTATATTTGGAAATAATATTGTACGAGATCATGTTGATCTCACCAGAAATATCAATTAATAACCATAAAAGTGAACACGCGCACCAGTTAACCTAATTAAAATTCAAATGATGCAAAAAAAATTGTATCTGCATGGCCAAAGACAATTTCAAAAATTAACACTTGCACAGGGACGTTCCAGGTACATCTGCATTCCACTTTGCCCACGTTAGAAATGTTCGCCTACATGGGTTGTGAAAGGTCTGTGCAAGTAGTGTTCAAGGAACCCAAAATAAAAGAAACCAAAGTGTTTACAAATAGTTTTCGTGTAATAAGATTGTCAGGCGATTCTGACAAGTGCTAAAATTACAGAGTTAATCTTAAAAAAGTATTTAGTGTGGGTTTTCACCAAATCTATCTATGACATGAGATTCAGCCCAAAAAACTAGTGCAACAACATAAATTCACCGCGGACACCGCAAACGTGTGATAATTTTCTGAGTTTCATAATAAGGAAATACAAAATGTTACTCTTTGATTGAAGTGCGTGAAGTCTGCACTTTATACACTTAACATTATTTTTATCGTTAAAGGCGAAAAAACTGTGTAACTTATTTTTTTTTCAATCTCTAATTTAATCTAAGATTTTCTGTTTTGTTTTCTCTCTTTAATTAATTATTTAATTTACTTTTGTTAAATTTTTGCTTTGAACTTTCCCATTGATAGCATGCACTTTATTACGCAAATTGTAACCAACAATTTCTTATGGTAAAGTCAAACCCAGAAATCGTGCGCAAGCAGCAAAAACATTTTTGATGAGTATACGCAAACATAATAACTTACAAAAGGTCGCAATATTTTGTTTACATTGAAACTTCTCTTTAAAGAGAAATATAAGTAGTGTATAGAATTTGACCTCTCAATCCTAGGGTAAGAACCAGCAGGGTAAAAAAAGTAACATTTTAATAAGTGTTCGGTATTCAACCTCCACTCTGATTTTGAAAATTATGAAATTTCTATCTAAAGAAACGGGAAAAAATGTCCTATACTGTTAATGCAGAATAGCAATTTATAAAAACATAAACTGTGTTTATAAATTAGATCGTACGAGATCATGTTGATCTCACTAAAAATATCGATTAATACATATTAACCATAAAACGCAAGACGCGAACCAGTAAGTTATTAAACTACTTTTAGAACTTTATAAAAAAAAAATCAAAACTATAATGGTTCTAGGAACGATTCTCTGAACATATTTATTTTTAACATTCGTGCAGAAGCGTCTTGAGGACTGCAGGTTCAGAAGTAAAGAAAACAAAATGTGTTTGAAAATCACTATGCGACCGGTGGCAACAAAGTTCAAAAAGCTATTTTTAGCATATACGTCACAGTCAGGTCACATGGTCATTGTTTTTGGTGTCATTTGAAAGAACTTAAATAGTAGAGTATGCATACTAAATATTACGGAAGCGTATTAGTGGCCACTTGAACACTTCACTTTTTTTTAATTTCTACACTTTAATCTGTAAATTTTACACTTAAAAGTGTAAATTTTACACTTTAATCTGTAAAATTTACACTTTAATCTGTAAATTTTACACATTAATCTGTAAAATTTACACTTTATAGTGTAAAATCTACACTTTAATCTGTAAATTTTACTCTTTAAAGTGCAAATTTTACACTTTAAAGTGTAAATTTTACACTTTAATCTGTAAAGTTTACACATTAATCTGTAAATTTTACACATTAATCTGTAAATTTTACACTTTAAAGTGTAAATTTTACACTTTAATCTGTAAATTTTACTCTTTAATCTGTAAATTTTACACATTAATCTGTAAATTTTACACTTTAAAGTGTAAATTTTACACTTTAATCTGTAAATTTTACACATTAATCTGTAAATTTTACACTTCAATCTGCAAATTTTACACTTTAATCTGAAAATTGTACACTTTAAAGTGTAAATTTTACACTTTAATCTGTAAAATTTACACATTAATCTGTAAATTTTACACTTAAATCTGTAAATTTTACACTTTAATCTGTAAAATTTACACTTTAATCTGTAAAATTAACACTTTAATCTGTAAAATTTAAACTTTAATCTGAAAATTTTACACTTTAATCTGTAAATTTTACACTTTAATCTGTGAATTTTACACATTAATCTGTAAATTTTGCACTTTAAAGTGTAAATTTTACACTTTAATCTGTAAAATTTGCACTTTAATCTGTAAATTTGACACTTTAATCTGTAAATTTTATACTTTTATCTGTAAAATTACATTTTAAACTGTAAATTTTACACTTTATTTGTTTATTCACATAATCAATTTATCAACTTCACATATTCCCAGTAACACATTTCTGAAGCCAACAGACCGTTAATCATGCAAGATAATTACGGAAGCGTAATATATATCAATCTAAACTGCAAATAAAAAAAATCTTTTGAGATCTATATTTTTACTTTTCGTTACACTATAGTAAAACTAAAGAAACACATGTATATATACTGAAAGAAAAGCAGATCCCTGATTTCTTATGCTGGGGAAAATTACGAGACCTATGAGGAAATAGTCCATCCTTGTTTATCATATACTAATAAACAAGTACGAGTACATGTAAAATAAAAATATATAAACAATTGTAAACATCTCAGTTTAATACTTTTTCTCAAGTGTCAGAAGTAAAAACATCACAAATCGACCATTCGATCATAACCTATTGCAGTTCAGGTTGATCAAAATAAAGTGTAAATTTTACAGATTAAAGTGTAAAATTTACAGATTAAAGTGTAAAATTTACAGATTAATGTGTAAAATTTACAGATTAAAGTGTAAATTTTACACTTTAAAGTGTAAAATTTACACGATTAATGTGTAAAATTTACACGATTAATGTGTAAAATTTACAGATTAAAGTGTAAAATTTACACTTTAAAGTGTAAAATTTACAGATTAATGTGTATAATTCACACTTTAAAGTGTAAAATTTACAGATTAATGTGTAAAATTTACAGTTTAAAGTGTAAAATTTGCACTTTAAAGTGTAAAATTTGCACTTTAAAGTGTAAAATTTACAGATAAAAGTGTAAAATTTACAGATTAAAGTGTAAATTTTACAGATTAAAGTGTAAATTTTACAGATTAAAGTGTAAAATTTACACATTAAATTGTAAAATTTACACTTTAATAGCCATTCTCTGTAACCACTTAAACTTTGTTGCCACGCATGGTCAATGATTTTGATGAAACTTCACCTATGCTTAGTACTTGACACCAGAAACAAATATCAAACAAAACTTCG
The DNA here is from genome assembly GCF_032062105.1 of Saccostrea cuccullata. Classification (NCBI taxonomy): domain Eukaryota; kingdom Metazoa; phylum Mollusca; class Bivalvia; order Ostreida; family Ostreidae; genus Saccostrea; species Saccostrea cuccullata. Next base: position 325,357 of record NW_026933545.1, read on the forward strand.
TTGCTATGTGTCTCGGTTGCTATGGCAACAGCCGGAAAAGTTTGAAAAATGGAGATTTTCAGCCACTTTAAATCTTGACTGTGGCTTAATAAAAACTAGAAAAAGCAAACAAACCATTCTCACAAAAACATGACACCTTGATGTCACTTATACTGTAAAGAAACTGTTTAGAATATATCTCTAAGTAAGTGGTAACCAAGGGTACATTTGGAATACATTTAAAATGCTGAAATATGCTGAAAAACACTCCGTATTCACAAATGGTAGGTGTAACATGCTCAAACTCAATCAACAACTTAAGAAAAACAATGAAAATGTTTTACCTTCAGTATATAAGTGTAAGCAATATTATTCTATAAATAACTTTTATGGTTGCTATAGTAACACAGTGTAACCATGCAAAACCAGTAACTAAGATTAGGTTAATGCTACTGTCTCGAGGAAAAACAAGAAAATTCAAGACTGGCAAATATGCATCCTTAGGACCTTGCAACACCAAAACCATAAGAAAAATTGGGTATAATTGCTACTTTGCAGTGTTACCATGGAAACAAAGTACCAGTGCTTAAAAGTGAATTATTTTTCTCTGCATTAAGAATTAAATTGCCATTTAATCAAGAAACAAATGAAAGGACTAAGCTTGAATAGTACTTATCTGTTAGAACTGAAGTTGAATATCATATATTGATAAAATTTGATGAAGAAAACAACACCGTTGCTATGGTTACCAAGAAGGGAAAATATTCAATTTTGTTAACTTTATATCAATATTAAACCCTGTGTGCCAACTTCTTGCATCCACTTAGAGATTGGATGATAGTCAAAATTAAAAGTCAGGTTAGCTGTTGATAAATATGAATCATAAAAGTTTTGGGAATCTACATTTAAGGGTACATATCCAAGGAAAGAAAATATTTTTCAGGTTTTTAAGCATATATTTTCTGCTTATTTCCATAGCAACGCTCTATTTAAAGAATCTAATCTGAATTTTTTCAAATGGGAAAACTAGGGGCACACCAACATCTTTAAAAATTGATCATTAGTTATGAGGAAATGTGCCTTTTTAAAAGATAGGATCAGATTTAAACATACAGAGTGTTACTTTGAAGGCTCTCTGTGGTATAAAAACCTTGGCAACCATTGCCAACCAAAATGAAATATCATATTTTGTTCTTGGTATATGTTTCAAGGCTCTTTTTTCTATTATTTGGTCACATTTCATCCTATAATTGCTTTTTATTTTTACGTGTATGACTTTATAAAATTCCATGAATATTTTTTTTACTTTTGAATACTTTGTTACCATAGTAACGTATGTAATAGTTGATTTACCAAACATGTTTATCATGCATTTGAGACATCTGACCTTCAACTTTTGGAAACAGTTATTGCCAATTGTTTGCTTTGCCGCAAATGTTAACTATGGGGCTCTAAACATTTTTAAAAATGCCATTTTTTGTACTTTAAGGCATGTTGCCATGGTAACTATAAAACATAGCAACCAATTTTTGCCTGATTTCAGTTTAGGGTATCAGTGACTTTTATCATAGAGAGTTTGGAGAAATTCTGAGACTATGCGTGCCACAGCACCTATGTAAAATTTCAAATCATTACAGAGAATGGCTCTTAAAGTGTAGAAATTAAAAAAAAGTGAAGTGTCCAAGTGGCACTAATACGCTTCCGTAAAATATAAAGTCTCTATTTCTTATTGTTCAAAAGTTATGGCGAATGTTCAGAAAGCTATTTTTAGCATATAGTTCACAGTCAAGGTCACAGTTATTGACCTTGTTGTCATTTGAAAGAACTTAATTAGTGGAGTTTGCATACCAAATATACAGTCTCTTATTTGAACATATTTTATTGTAATATAATAACAAAGGGATTGGGCACAAGTACAGAATACTTATAACGCCCTCTCCCTATACATGTAAATTACACATTTATATTGTCACAGTTAAACATGCTATATAAAGTATTCAGAATTTGCAAAAGTAAACAAATTGATGCATTTTGCATATATGTATAAATATATAAATATATAAAAGTTTAACAAATTCATATATTAATATTGGTACAGTAATCAACAAGGAAATCTACCAGAACAATCTCAATCTCCTATGTTCAAAACTTATGGCGAAGGTATGAACAAGGTATTTTTAGCATATAGGTAACAGTCAAGGTCACAAGGTCATTGACCTTGATGTCATTTGAAGGAGCTTAATTGGTGGAGTATTCATACCAAATATGAAGTCTCTCTCTCTCTCTCTCATGGTTCAAAAATTTCGCGAATGTTCAAAAAAGCTATTTTTAGCATATAGGTCGCAGTCAAGGTCACATGGTCATTGACCTTGGTGTCATTTGAAAGAGCCTAATTAGTTGAGTATGCAAGCTAATTATGAATTCTCTATCTTTCATGGTTCAAAAGTTATGGCGAAGGATAAAGTTGACAAGAGAAAGACAGACACACAGGACAAAAACAATATGCGCCCCCGATCTATCGATCCGGGCGCATAAAAGTATGGTAAAATGTATAATGTATTCAATGAATGACCACCTTATTACCACTCCGAGAACCTAGCTGTTAATTTTTTCTGTAATAATTTTATATATGCATGGAATAGCTCATCGTCGCAAGCCAGGGGGCCTGAGCCAACACGTTACTCTTGGTTCATTCTATATTTGTGGGCTGACTGTAGCGACGTCTTTCGGAAAAATTATATATCTTGATTGTTTTTCTTATTTCTCAACCAATCACATTAATTAAGCCTTTCTATGATAAACAACTTGTAACAGGTGCATTCGTACGGCGCCGCTGGAGGGTCAGGTAAAAAAAAATATTTTTATTTGTTCGGACAAATTAGAAATCCGTTCGGACGAATTAGATATTCGTTCGGACAAATTAGAAATTCGTTCGGACGAATTAGATATTCGTTCGGACGAATTAGATATTCGTTCGTACAAATTAGAAATTTGTTCGGACGAATTAGAAATTTGTTCGGACAAATAAGTTATTTGTTCGGACAAATTAGAGATTTGTTCGGACGAATTAGTTATTTGTTCGGACGAATTAGATATTCGTTCGGACAAATTAGAAATTCGTTCGGACGAATTAGAAATTCGTTCGGACGAATTAGAAATTTGTTCGGAGTTATTTACAGCCTATATATAACTTTTTGATAAAAAATGATTTGTGCGGACGAATTAGTTATTTGTTCGGACGAATAAAATATTCGTTCGGACGAATTAGTTATTTGTTCGGACGGATTAGATATTTGTTCGGACGGATTAGATATTTGTTCGGACAAATTAGATGTTTGCACAAATTATCTTGTAAAGAGAGATATACAATTTGTCTATTCAGGAGGATATATCCCTTTTTAATACATAAATAGCTTTTTGGACCATGACATACACACGTTGCAACTAGACATGTGCCATTAAAGTCGGGTATTTTGATTGTAAATATTCAGAAATAATGGTTATATTCTCCCTCACTTCGTTCGTCCGAATATAAATTAATTATACTCTTTATTCTGTATTGAAAGAATAATCAACTCATATGTATGGAATGCTGCTCGTCAGAACGTTTATTACAATTCTAACACATTTGTATTTATTTCAACACCCATTATTTTTAATCATTAAATAATATTGATAAATACATACATATATGTGTGTGTGTGTGCCTAATTTACTGGTTTCCATTCCTTACAACGTTCTGTACGAGCGGTAGAATAACTTTTAAAGCACGCACCTGCTATTTATATGACCATGTCACGTGACATAAAAACCACACAGATCCACCACTCTGTTCACACAGGAAATACCCATAACGACAATAATAATAATTCTATATCGGTATATATTATAGGCCTAAAAATCATTCACATGTCATAATTAATAAATGCAGGGTAGTTAATATGTACATAAAAATTATAAGAAAGAGATCAACATTAAAACGACTTATCTTCAAAATATTTATTGATAATGTTGTTCATTAAAGTTATTTTGCAAAGAATCAAAATAAAATGAAACGTCGTGGTGCAAATCGCACATTAATCGCGGTGTCCTGACAGTTGTTCACATTTTCTCTAATTTGTCCGAACAAATAACTAATTCGTCCGAACGAAAATCTAATTCGTCCTAACAAATAACTAATTCGTCCGAACGAATTTCTAATTTGTCCGAACGAATTTCTAATTTGTCCGAACAAATATCTAATTTGTCGGAACAAATAAATAATTCGTCCGAACGAATTTCTAATTTGTCCGAACAAATATATAATTCGTCCGAACAAATATCTAATTCGTCCGAACGAATTTCTAATTTGTCCGAACGAAAATCTAATTCGTCCGAACAAATAACTAATTCGTCCGAACAAATATCTAATTCGTCCGAACAAATAAATTATTCGTCCGAACGAATTTCTAATTTGTCCGAACAAATATATAATTCGTCCGAACAAATAACTAATTCGTCCGAACGAATTTCTAATTTGTCCGAACGAATATCTAATTCGTCCGAACAAATAACTAATTCGTCCGAACGAATTTCTACGCGCGTCCGAACAAATATCTAATTTGTCGGAACAAATAAATAATTCGTCCGAACGAATTTCTAATTTGTCCGAACAAATATATAATTCGTCCGAACGAATTTCTAATTTGTCCGAACGAAAATCTAATTCGTCCGAACAAATAACTAATTCGTCCGAACGAATTTCTAATTCGTCCGAACAAATATCTAATTCGTCCGAACAAATAAATTATTCGTCCGAACGAATTTCTAATTTGTCCGAACAAATATATAATTCGTCCGAACAAATAACTAATTCGTCCGAACGAATTTCTAATTTGTCCGAACGAATATCTAATTCGTCCGAACAAATAACTAATTCGTCCGAACGAATTTCTAATTTGTCCGAACAAATAAAAACATTTTTTTACCTGGCCCTCCAGCGGCGCCGTACATTCGAGTTGTCAACCGAATCCATATCTGTAATGGATATATGCCGAATACTGTTCTATATGTAAAATTATCAGACTGTTTGAGGCCCGTTAGGGCCGAAAACTGTCTGATAATTTTACATATAGAATAGTATGAGGCATATATCTTACTTAAAACATTGCCATTTAAATGTCCAAAAATTACCTGTAGGAGTCCGATAATAACACAATGGGAGTTCAGGCATCAATTGTATTTTACCCGTCTAATACTAGTAAGTGGACAAAAGAAAAGAGACAGATAAAGAATGGGTGAACTGTTGTTTCATTTCATTCATTCAATGGCAGTCGTTTAGATAAGCAGGACAGGGGTCCGTTGGGGAAGGATTTCCTTTTTATTTTGGAACCTTTTTATTTATTTTGTGCATAATTTTTTTGGGGGGTGAAATTACCATCGTCACCATGGAAAGTAACATGCGAATTTTCATCCTGGAGTTTTAGTTTATAGAATGGAAATTCTCAACTTTTACAAGTGCAGCCATTTGGAAACAATCCTTATAAAAGATATAAATTTGCCGATTTTTTCTCAAAAATGGATTTAAATTCGATTATACAAAGTGCTGTATCAAAAACACTTAAAAGATGGGAATTATTAATTTTGAAGATGGTTTAAACTCGATTCTTTCATGGATTTTCTAGTTTGTAGCAACTTAATTTCCTTGCGATTGCTTTCCCTAATTTTTTTCTTTTTTTGGAGGGGGGCGGGGTGGTCGGGGGTAGGTGGAAATATTTAACTTATTCCACTCTTCTTTTTGTTTTTAAATACCGTCCGATTTTGTTATCATTGCCGTCTGATAATATATTATCAGACTGGTAATTATTATTATCGGACGGCTACAGGTAAATTTTTAGACTGCAAGAACAAAGGCATGACGTCACAGCAATGTTTTAAAACTATATATATATGAAAGCTTTGATTTAACTGGTGCTTCTCAATGAGAGAAGCAAGCCAACGAATATTGAACGAAATATGCCAGGAGTCCAACGGCATCGTGTTGACTCAGGACCCCTGGCTTGCGAGGATGGAAATAGCTAAAAAGTTGAAAAAGACGATTATATAAAAATAACAATGACTTTGTAAAAATATACTGAAATACAAAACAAACAGCTTAAAATTAAATCAATAAAATAATTGTTCATTGCAAAATCTACATACTCAATTGCAAAATAAACAGACTCTATATTTCAAAACGAACGATCACCGATGCAAAACCAACTGCTGAACGCCAACTTCACAAAAATGAGCCAAGCATTTTACTGAGTCTATTGAATATAAACTATGTGTATATAGTCAATGACTTAAGTCTATATTTCTTATCACTTTGCGATTGCAAAACATTTGTTTGTTGTTTAACGTCACTCTCGAAAATGTTTCACTTAAAAGGAGACACAAGCACCACGGCGAGGAGCTTGAATTTATACTAGTGAAGATCTTTTCGTGCCAGCATCTACTACGACACGGGACCTCGATTCATACAGTATCATCCGAAAGACAGGTGTCATACAGTGAGACCTCCCCGGAAGTCTAGCTATATAGAGAGACTTCTCTCCGGAAGTCTAGCTATACAGTGAGACTTCTCCCCGGAAGTCTAGCTATATAGTGAGACTTCTCCCCGGAAGTCAGTTCCGTATAGCGTCTTCCAGGGGGAAGTCTCACTTTATAACATGTCTTTTGGGGGAATTCTCACTATGTAGTCAATCTTCCGGTGGAGGACTCACTATACGACATCGGTGTCTACGTCCCGCACTGGCCACATTGCAAAATGTAGTTTATAGATCTGATAATGCAGTTTCATTAGGAAACGCAGTTTAATGTCAGAATATCTGGTTTTGTGAAAAAAAAAATGCACAATTTTCTGTGAATTTACGGTATATCTCACCATTTTATAGCTCGCGATTAAAAAGCTAGTTACTTTTGTCCGTAAACCATAGATACTGTGGATTCACTAATTAAATTTTCGTTGTTTTTGGGGTATGGAGAGACCCAGGAAATGTAAAATTTAATATGCATTACTACTCAACACTTCTCTAACCACGAAATCAAATCTTCATACATCAATACCCTGCATATTTTCCTTGGTTGTGAAAAATATATTTCTTGTTGCCACCAAAAACGTTTTTTTAAATCATTTTGAGCAAATCTTGTAGGGAATAAAAAGATAAACAAGAGATGGTTGCTGAATATCCGCACCCTCCACCAAATAGACTCAAGGAAATTGACAGGTATAACAATCAAAAGCTGAAACAGGGCTTGTAAACTTGTCAGTTATCATCAGATATTGTACTCAGGAAGGAACGACGAACAGCACAGCAGTGGAGCGGGCTTAATACTTAGTAGGGACCCAGGCAAGGACATTGTACATGTACATAGTAGGTTGGAAAACATTCAACGAAAGACTTCTTTCTGCAAGATCCCCATCAATATATGCTAAACTGACGGTTGTAGTCTGCTACTCACCTAGAGAAGACAAAGAAGAGGAAGACAAGGGATTCTTTTTAAGAAGAACTACAGAGAGCTTTGAAGGAAACACCATGCAGTTCATGATGTACATGTACTCCTCATACTTGGCGATCTCAATGGAGGATTCAAAAGAACAGATTCACCAGTGCGAAATCAAGATGGAGAATTGGCCTTCAGTATAGAAGAGCTTGTCTGTTGGCGAAATCATTTTGAAGGAGTATTAAACCTGGAATGTCCATCAACAAAACATGCTGAAATAAGCCAAGGCTTAGACATTTTGGGCATCGATTGATTGTATATTGTTTAACGTCCCATTCGAGAATTTTTCACTCATATTGAGACATCACCGTATGCCGGTGAAGGGCTTCAAATTTAGATCTATACTCGGCACTCGGGGCCATTGAGCAGTGAGGGTTCTTTATTGTGCCAAAGCCGACCGTGACACGGGACCTACGTTTTTACGGTCATATCCGATAGAACCATGACTTTAACTTCTAATGCCGAGCGCTTGGCGAAGGAACAGTTACTGCCTATGCTTACGTCTTAGTTTGACGCGGCGCCGCGAATGAGAATCAAACCCGGGCCTACCGATCACTTTTGGGCATCGATACCAACGTATCAAAAATAGAGGAAGTAAAAAAAGCCACCAAACTTCTTAAGACTAGGAAAGCCCAATGGATTGATAAGGTACTTGCAGAAATGTTAAAAGCTGAGGAAGTGTTAACACCCAGACTTCTCACAAATATCCTGCAAACTATCTGACAGATAAAAACAGCATCAGATGATTGGAAGGTTGGTCTCATAGTGTAGCTGCCCGAGGAAGGTGATTTAGCTGACATAAATAACTGGAGTGGAATTATGTTGTTGTCGGTTTCCAAGCAGAGTCATCTTAAAGAATAGCCTTAACAGTAGACCCAAACCTTCGTAAAGAAATACCTGGATTCAGAAAAGGACAATTATGCACAGTCCAGATATTTTCCTTGGGGCAAAAATTAACACAGACCAATGAATGGAACGAATTGCTGATTGCCAATTTCATCGACTCTGCCAAAGAATTTGACGGTATACATCCTCCTGCTTTATGAAAGGTCCTCAGACACAATGCATCCCTAACAAGATAATTTCCATCATTCAGATGTTTTGCAAGCATTTCCAAGCAAAGGTGATCTCTGGCACTGATAAACAGCTTCCCAATCCAAAAGGTTGTACGAAAGGGATGACTTCTTTCATCACTGTCCTTTTCTTTCTGCAGACTGGGTTATGAAAATTACTTCCAGTCAGACTAATAGAGGAATATCCTTGACATTTTAAACAGTTATATACTAAAAGATCTTGACTTTGCAGATGACAGCGTTTTACAAGCACGGCGAATTAATAAGGATATCCAAAGCAAAACGGGATGAACTGGTCAAGTAAACATGGTCAAAACAATGTTAATGAAGATAAATACAAAGACAGATAAAGAAGTTAAGCAAACAATAACAGAATAGAAAAAGAAGGCAATTTTATACACCGTGGCAGCAAGATCACAGCCAATGGAGATTTCACCAGACGTTAAAAATGAATAGAAAAAGCGCGTGTCACCTTTGCCAACCTACAAAACCTGGAAATCCTCAAATATCAGAACCAAAACCAAAAATATGGGTATTCAAAACAGATGTCGTTGGAGTCCTTCTCTATGCAACTGAGTCCTGGAAGGTGACAAACAACATCACTCAACAAGAGCGTGGGCCACAATGCTAACCTGTATAAATGTTAAAGTTTTTAATTTTTTTAACCCTTAAATTCTTGCGTACGTTTATTTTTTTGGTTTTCTCCTTGGTCGTTTTCCTGATGGTCCATCGTAGGGGACTTTTGGAATTCTTTATCCCTTTGTGTCACTTTATATGCACCCTAATCGATAGATCGGGGGCGCATATTGTTTTTGTCCTGTCTGTCTGTTTGTCTTAAAACTTTAACCTTCCCCATAATTTTTGAACCATGAGAGATAGAGACTTCGTATTTGGTATGCATACCACTAACTAAGCCGTTTCAAATGACACCAAGGTCAATGACCTTGTGATTTTGACTGTCACCTATATGCAAAAAATAGTTTTTTTAACCTTCGCCATAACTTTTGAACCATGAGAGATAGAGACTTCACATTTGATATACATACACCACTAATTAAGCTCTTTTAATTAAATGACACCAAGGCCAATAACCTTGTGACCTTAACTGTGCTTACATTGACTATGCTAAAAATAGCCTTTTTGAACCTTCGCCATAACTTTTGAACCATAAAAGATAGAGACTTCATATTTAGTATGCGTACTCCAGTAAATAAGATCTTTCAAATGACATCAAGGTCAATGACCTTGTGACCTTGACTGTGACCTACATGCTAAAAATAGTTTTTTCGAACTTTGTTGCCGCCCAGCGCACAGTGTTTCACAAACACATCTTGTTATAAGGCTTTGTCGAAACCTCCACTGGCTCCAAAGAACATTTAATCACATTTAGATTCATAAATTGAGAGCTGCACAAAAATATGTCAATTTAACTATTTTAAGCTTCAAATTTTGACTTTTTATTCAAATTATAATTAGTTATTGTTCCTGGTTGAAGAACAGAATTCCTTTAGTCAAAGCGAGTTACCTTAAAATTCTGAAGACCATTTAATGCAATATATTACCGGGTAATTTATGGGTGTCCTTGGCCTTTTGACCTCTATGCATCTTAAAAAGCAATAATGATTATCTTAGAAAATTTTATCTCAAAAATCTGAGATGTCTTCCATATGACTTCATACTAGTGTATGACACACACAGATGGAAGAATGGACAAACCCAAATTATATTCATCACTTTTGTGGAAGCATGGGAGACAATTAATTTCTTTTGGAAAATCACACCTTAAAAATAACTTTTATAGAACTTAATAGAAGGATGATAAAAAGGAATGATTTTTATAACAATTAACCACAATAAGTTTCGTTATTATGCAAATTTTGTGTACTTGAACACTCTATACAGTATACAATGTATGTTCAAAAATGTTGCATAGTGTACCATAAATATTAAGAAAAAATATCACAAAAATTATAAATCAACATTACAGTATATATTTAATACACTTTTTAAATTTAATTTTTTAAACTTTGGACACTCAGCATTTTAATCCAAAGCTTAGTCTTGGTTCCCATAGGTAGCTCACACTTAGAATGAATAAAATCTGTTGTACTTGATTTAGAATGAATCTTATCCTCTCGAGTACAACTTGGGTAATCCTGGTCAATGTAAGGAAACACGAACCCGGGAAAACTGTGGGGTAACCCTGATGTTGTACTCCGATTTCTCTTCACTTCGATATTGTTATCCAGACACTATCACACAAAACAGCGTATAAGGTGTGGCCATTTTACACCCACATGAAGTGATAATCTTCCTGGAGGCAGAATATCTGTCATTTTAAAAGTCAAATTTCACACTTATATCACTTTTACCACACTTCTAAGGTTATTTATACTGAAATACAGTTCCATAACCCACAAAGAAAAAACACACACATGCATAAATTTACTGCTTTTTTAAAAAGTACTCAGACATTGCTATCACCTTTTAGGGCTGTAAAACAGATTTTTTTAATACGGACAAGAATCATGTTTTGGGTATTTTATAAAGCCAGACTGTGTCCACGCCAGTGCCTATTTCAGCCTCGGGTTCAATATTCGGTAGAGGAAATCTACAGGCGACAACTCTCACATCACCTTTACTTTCTGCGATAATTTTCTTCTCAAGTTCCTTCATCTATTTAATTGAAATAAGTTTTTTTTTTAAATAATGCCAATACATGCAAGTTCTTCTACCAGTTCCAAAATATTCAAAGTGTAGATATACCCACATAATTATACATACAGGAAATTCAAGTTCTATTTTTTTTTTTTGCATAATTAACAATGGCCTTACTTATGCTTAAATAATTGTCCTGTGCCTAATCGCAAGCATAGTGAACTCTGTGGGTCCAACAGACTAGCTCCACAATGAAGCAGAAGTAAAACATTCAGTGATTTAAATAAACAATACTAACCATACTCTGGACTCCAAAAATGACAATATTGTCATATTGCTGAAGATTATGCTGAAACGAAAACACAGACACACTATGAGCTTCCACATAAATATTGTACTTCTCACAATGAACATGCATGCTCCTTGATTACATGTATAAATGCCTTATGAATTCAAACCATTGGAGCAACATATTCATTGAACAGGGTGGACCTCAGCAGGAGTCTGTCTGTCTGAGTTTTGCATGGACACAGTAGTACCTTGGAGATATTTTTCATAAACCTTTTTAATTGTTGCATGATTCTCAATCCTATCAATTACAATTTTAGACCCCGTGGGGATCCGGGTTAGAATAGGTCCTTAGTACCCCCTTGCTTGTCGTAAAAGGCGAATAAATGGGGCGTTCCTTCGGATGAGACCGTATAAACCGAGGCCCCGTGTCACAGCAGGTGTGGCACGATAAAGATCCCTCCCTGCTCAAAGGCCATAAGTGTCGAGCATAGGCCTAAATTTGTAGCCCTTCACCGGCAAAGGTGATGTCTCCATATCAGTGAAATATTCTGGAGAGGGACGTTAAACAGTATACAATCAATCAATCAATCAATTACAATTTTAGGGGCTGACTTTTGCACTGACTCATTTCTACCAAAGCATGATTTAAATTAATGCATATTTGTCATTTTCTTCATGTACTAATCTCATATACCAAAACATGCAAACATAATACACAGTAGATACTTTGTTGGCACTATCTCTGTATTAAGGTATCAATTTGAAGAAAACAAATCTTAAACATTAATCTTCTCTTCAAAACAATAAACAATTCTAATGCCAATTTTTTTCCAAACCAATATGCAAGCATCCTTGTATGTTATATACTCTAACTTGTAAGAAACATGTGTCTCTTCTTTATCCTGTTAGCACATACATATACAATGTTCAACTGAATACTAGCTAGTAAGAGGAAAATATTTTTACAATAACAATTAAAGCTTATGTTTGTCAAATTAATGTCAACAACTTCTTATTTTCATGCAACTCTGTGACCTAAATTTGTAAAAACCAATAACAGTTAATTAATTCCTTGTAAATAACTTCTGTTTGAAGTCACAAGAATATCAAATATTTTGAAGAAATACTGTTTCTTTATGGTTTTCCTTATAAAAACTGTAAGATTTCATTAATGATAAAGAGAAATAAATATCAAATGCATTGTGGTCCATATCTTGCCAGCCAATGGTGCGAATCTATCTCTCTTTCCTCCTCTATGGAAGAGCTCTGGAAGATGGAATAGACCATTACCCTTGGCTGGCAAAGATGTGTGGCCTTTGGAACAATAAGATTAAAATCAGATCCTTTGATCCGCTCTCATAGATCGCTACACAAGGATCTGAAGAAACCCCATTCAGGGTCATCTCCTGGTGACCTTTCTCATTAAAATTTTGACCAATCAGAGAGATCGTATTTAAATGCATTCGAGAAAATGAATGTAGAAGTGAAAGTAGCTGTAGAGAAGATATTATCGTTTCATACCTAACAAAGAGCTCAAAGCCAAGACAAAAGCAAGTACTTATTATATTTCTGTACAAGAAAGACTGTAGTCGTTCTCTTGGCAGGCTATGCTATGGAAACTAGGTCACTATTTTTCATTCGTGTGTCATCGGGGCTTTTACTTCTGTAACTGAATTTCGAGATACTTCTAAATTCTTGGAAGTGAACGTTTGATTGGATAATTGAGAGGTCATCAAGGAGATGACCCTGAATGGGGTTTCTTCAGATCTTTGTGTAGCGATCTATGTGAGCGGATCAAAGGATCTGATCTTAATCAGATTGGCCCTTGGAATTGAGTCTGCATGTGTTTTTGGAAAGTGAATTCCATCCACTACCAAACACACCTGTGTAACATTTGATATGGCTTTAAAATAAAATTTTGAATAACAAATTAGCTTTAATTAACATAACATATTGACAATAATTAGCTTTTTATTACCTTCCAGAGATCTGTTCTGATGAATTTAGTCTTTGATGTGAGACCTTCCCTTGCAGCTTTGAATTTGGAATACAGTACCAACCAAATATTCATCTCCACACCATCAGCTGTGAAGCCCCTCTTTGCCGCTTCTCTGACCTGTCCAAATAAAAATTGACAGATACTTGCATGGAATTCTTGTGATCATTCCTCCAATATGAAATAAAATGACATTGTACAATAAAAATTAGTATTTCTGCAGCAGGCTCAAGTCATTAACCCTTGTATGAAATACTTGTGATTTTTCCTCCAAAATGAAATATAATGACATGCAATAAAAACTTATTTTTCAGGCTCAAGTTATTGATCCTTGTATGAAATTCTTGTGATCATTTCTTTGAAGTAGGAAACAGTGAAATACTATGAAAAGTCATTTTATTTAGACTAAAATAAGCATAGATTCATGAATTAGTCAACTGCATGTTAAATGCTTTTGTGGTTTTCCTTGTAAATATCAAATATTTCACAAATAAAATATATTAATAGAAAAATTAAATAAGTGCAGATTTAAAAAAAGAAAGATGTGTTTGTGAAACACATATTTCCCACAAATGGCAGATTATGATGAGGGCTGAGGCTCAAAGTTTCTCAAATGCCAATCAAAATCCAAGGTCAAATTCAAGAGATCAAATAAATTTTTATTACGCAAGCAAAGGACTTGTGTCAATTAATTGAAATATGAAAGCCAAAGCACCAAACATTCAATAGTTATGAGCCTGCTTAAAGTTTTTAAAAAGTGAGTCAATTTTTAACATAGTAATGTCAAGATCAAAAGGTCAAAATTAATGGTACCCAGGGGTATGTCTTGTTAAAAGATATAGTGTATAATATAAAAGTCCTAGCACCAACTGTTCAAAAGTTATGGGCAAGAATCTTGAAGCAAGATTGACATTTTTCAATTTTGAGATGAAAATTTCATTATCATCCCCTTTTCTTGCATTTATTTAAAATTCGAATGTTGTTTCATTATTCAATCGTCGGTCAATTCGACTGACAGTCGAATAGTCAACTATTCGTTGACATCCCTAGAAATATTAGAGACATATCTCTACCCAATCAAAAGTTATGGGCAAGGTTAAAGACTTTGCAAACAAAGAGACAGCTGGACAGACAGACAGATGGATGGGCAGGGCAAAAACTAAACATTCTTGAATCTTTGATTATAGGGACATAAAAATTGATACTAAATGAGCATCACATGATCACAACCTATATAATATTTTAGATTTTGTACACATTACACTCATATATGGTGCCAAGACAAGTCTGATCCATTCCCACAATGCCAGGGGTCCTTCGTCAACATGTTGCTATTAGATCCCTGGCATGTTTCATTGGATATTTTAGGGCTTGTTTCTGTGATTGAGAAGCACCAATCAAATTGAAGGTTTCATAAACATTAAGTATTGTTGTCACGATGATCGATTTATAATCGATGATCGGTCAGAAAGGCTGTCGATTTTAGATAATCGATTGGAGATTTTAACAATCGATTAATTGGTATATTTTAGCACATAACTTTTTTTTTTAATAGTTTTCTCACTTTTAAAATACATGTACTTAAAATCTCTTTAAAATAAATCATAAGATAATGATATTTGTATTTCTAAACTGAAGAAACTAAACTACTTGTATAAATGAAATATATCAGTTTTCAGTATTTGGGGGAATTCACCATTTCATACGGAATCACAAGGATTTGCAATATTAAATGTCTTACATGTATTATATAATAACAGTTTAAAAAATTAATTCCATATATATTTTAGATGATCATGTAAATTAAAACCTGATCTGTTAATGCTTATTTTTCCCAGGCCAAATAATTCCTAATCATGCAAAAATCTGTAT
Source organism: Saccostrea cuccullata (assembly GCF_032062105.1). Classification (NCBI taxonomy): domain Eukaryota; kingdom Metazoa; phylum Mollusca; class Bivalvia; order Ostreida; family Ostreidae; genus Saccostrea; species Saccostrea cuccullata. The sequence goes on from NW_026933545.1 coordinate 340,750, forward strand.
TACTGAAATTGTTAATCAAGCTGCATATATATTGTTTTTAGAATTTCAATATGTACAATACACCTTTACTTACATTATTTAAAAATAAAATTCTAAATTTTACATAAAATCTAATGCCTATTTTATGCAAAGGGCTACCGATTCGATTATTGGCCGATGATCAGTTGGTTAGGGTCAACCGATGCTACTGATTAATCGATTCTGATTTTCAACTGATTTGACAACACTAACATTTAGATAAGGTAGATAAAAAAGATTCATTTGACACCCTAAAATGCATGTGTGACAAGTTGTTTATCAAAGAATAGTTTAATGTAATTGGTTGAGCAGTGTTGAGAGATGAGAAAAACGATCAAGATGGGTATTTTTTCCGAAGGACGTCAGCCCACAAATATTAATTGAAATATACCATGGGTCTAATAGCAAACTGTTGACTCAGGACCCCTTGCATTGCAAGGATGGGTCTGATCTTGAAGTCAAAAGAGAGATAACTCTTCCAAAGTTCAGAATTTCACTCACAAGCCTTCCATCCCCACTGCCCAGGTCTATGAACTTTCCTTTCCTGCCTTTTAACATTCGGAACACATTCTCCACCTGTTCCTCCGAGGCGGGGACAAAGGGCAGGCACACCCTCCTCAGTGCTGGGGTAATAAATGGCCCTGCTATCAGGTGAATGCCAAACACTATACCAGCTAGGGTACCAGTTATAATGTAACCTAAGGAAAAGTAAAAAAAAAAATCATGTATTTGCAATGTGATGTTTTTTGACAGGTAATTCACATACTAGTGTCAATTTATCATACAAGTTCAATTAGTGTTTGTTTACCAGGGCTGAGGCTTCTTTTTAACAAATACATTTTTATTTCTTTCTGCCCTTGAATTCCGTATGGAGGAATAGATTTAAAGATTATTTAGAAATTATTGTCTTGGTGAGCAAAAAGAGAGTTCAGTTAAATAGGATATCAATCAAATCTGGATCTCATACACTGAAAGAAGTTAGGAACACAAAAGAAATATAGAAATAAACTACAGAAAAAAGTCAATTCAGATACCAGTATGTCAATCCAGACACCACTGTATATAGAGAAACTAGTTGGATTAGACAACTTTTAAATAATTGAATTAACTGAAAGAGACTTAAATTTACATGTACTTGTCTGAGAAATTAATTATAAAATTTTTGAGAAATCATGGAACGTGTTATTTTTCTGATGACTTGCCACAATATTTTTATCAATCAACTTTACCATTTTTTTTAATAAAAAGTTTGCACAATTATTTGACTCCAGTTACATCAGTATAGGAAATATAATCAAATTCTTACTCATCCAATGGTAGTTCATAATATAAGAATGTGAACTTTTCCTAATTTGCAAAAAATCACAAGGAAAAATATTTGGAAATGTAAATATATTGTAATAACACACAACATCCAGATAAGACAAGTTTCACTGTATTACTGGATGTAGACATTTCCATACCTGAGTATGACTTCTGTTTTGGTTTTTCAGTGGATGAGCTGCTCTCACTGAAGATTGATTCCATGGCTCACAGGAGAATACACTGGGCATGTGTATATATAATTTGCTGAAAATATAAAAACTACAATATTTTTTATTTTTCCATCTATGTGATTTGCAAATGTAACAAAAAGTTAGGAAAATCAATGGACCAGACCAATTGGGATTGAAATGCAAGCTCCCTGAACTCTAGATTGGTGCTCTACGTACTGAGCTATTTGGTCACCAGTGAACACTGGATATACAAACCAGCCTGACCATCAATATCTTCCCTCTTTAAATGTTTTTATCTTCACCCATAAAGACACACAAACCAGGTTTTCAATCATAGCAAGTTTAATATTATCAATAAATAAGGAAACTAATTCAAATCATCTACAGCCAAAAAGCCCAATTGGCAGAGCTAGCACCTGTCTAGAACAAGGGTATGTTACTTTTGTTAGTCAATTCCCTGTCTCACAGATCCATAACATCTTCTGTTTTATATTGGGTGCTGTGACCATGCTCAGAAAGTGACAGATGATTTTCTTCCAAGTGTAAGGGGAGAGGAGAAAATGCAGTGGACCAGACTGGGATTCAAACACGATCCCCCTGAATCTCCGGTCAGGTGCTCTACCAACTGAGCTGTCTGGCCGTCAGCGATCGAACTCGGCTGCCACACAAGGAAGAGCCTGGTTTGGTGTCTAAGTCTTTGCTCCCTTCTCAGGGTAAAGGGGGGGGGGGGGGGTGTTTTAAAGTTTATTGACCCTCTGATTAGTAAAACAAAACAAAATGTTGTACCACAAATGATAAATAGTGGACAGAAATATGGTAAACATCAGTGAGAGTTGTGAGTCAGGCAAGTGCAATCACCAGTAGATAGAAAGCCAAGTTAGTAGAGTGCTTGTCTAAGTGGGAAGGGGTATCGAATCCTGGTCTATTGCATTTCCTCCCTTATTTGCTTTGCTACAGGTCTATGCGAGGTCTAATCCTAGCTGCAATAATGTAGCCCTCTCCGATTTTTTTTATCTGATATTTTCTGGAGAGGCCTCTCCTGCCCCCCCCCCCCCCCAAGAAAGGGGAGGGAGAGAGGGCTATCAGGTCCAGCACAATACCCAGATAAAGGTATATAGCTTGATAAAACTAAATAGCTTTATCAAGGTATTTAAAATACCTTGATCAAGGTATTTTATGTAATGAAAATTCAAAAAAATTCTTTAAAAATTAAATACTGAAAGTCGAGTTCTGAGTTTTTGTCAGTGTCTACTCGTGCATGAAAAACACTCTGGTATCAAAAAGAAAGCATAAAATAACGTCTCCCCACACGACACGTTTTTATACTGATTTGATTGTGTTTGAGTACTTTACATGCATGGGTCAATATTTACTGACAACTCAGAACTCAACTTTCAGTAATTAACTTTTAAAGAATTTTTTTTTGAATTTTCATTACATAAAATACCTTGATCAAAGTATTTTAAATACCTTGATAAAGCTAGCTTTATCAAGCTATATATACCTTTATCGGGGTATTGTGCTGGACCTGATTATGCAGCAAGGTCTAATCCCAATATTTGAAAAAGGCTCTCCTACCCAATAACCCAGATGTCTTACGTTATCAGTTTAAAACAATACGTTGACTGTTATACAAATAACTTTACTTACATTACAAACAATTAATATTCAAATGATGAAAAGCTTTTTGACTTTCAGAAATGTTCTCGAAACACAATTTACATTTTGAACCGAATTTCCTCTTGATGGAGTTTCTTGTTTGCATTGACGACAAATGCCAAGTCGCTGGAATATTGTTTTTGACAGCTCAACGCCGATTTTACTTATTCTGTTTAACTTGATTACTCTCGATATATCACCTGTCACTGCATTTAAATGAAAAAATGCCCATCATCATTTATTTTGGAAGGAACGGCATGATGGAAATTCTTGTTAACTCGTACATTGGCTCATTCGATCTACATAAAAAGACACTGTTCACGCATCGACGAGATCGTTATCAATATATGAATTTCTAAACCGCCTTTGGTTACCTTAGCATGTAAAACTGAAAATATGAAACAAACGGAAGTTATGTAATTAGTTTGTTCCTGGAATTATTTCCAATAAACCCTTTCTACGATGACTGCGATACTGCTCTTTTGTTGGTGAATTATGATGTAAAAGTTATTGTTTAATATACATCATTTAATTATCTTTCAACAACACCTTTGAGAAATGTTTTCAATTTACCCTGCAAAAAAGTAGTGCCACAGTTATTTTGAAGGGGTTGCAATATTTATAGTAGCAAAAAAAAAAAAAAAAAAAAAGAGGCCCACGGGCCTTATAGGTCACCTGAGCATTATGCAACAACTTTCCAATTATTGAATTTGATTCATGTTTTAAGCCAGATGCTATATGGCATTCACAATTTTGAAAGAGGCACCATTGATCATCATAACAATACACTTAGCAGTTGCTTAGCTTGGTTACTGAATACCCATACGCAGGGTAGGGGAACAAAAATGCATTCCAACTAATCAGTAATATTCAGCAATATTCAGTAGTGCTCCTAACACTGTGACAAAAACCCCTGACCCTAGGTCCACACATTGCACAAATTTTAAAAAGGCACCCTTAAAATTGCCTATCATAAAATAAATAAATGTTTTATAAATACAAAGGAGCAGATTTCAAACAATTAATTCATTTTCAGTATATAAGTATAGCCCCCCCCCCCCCCACACTGACCCTGGGGCCTTGAAATTCACAATTCTGCAAGATTAGGGCCCTTGCTCATCATAACTATATAGGTAGTTCATCTGCTTCATACCCAGAGACAGAGAAGAAAATTTTCAAAGATTTAATGTATTTTCACTATATAATCAATAGAGCCCCACCCTAACACCAGAACCCCTGACCCTGGGACCAAAAAATTCACAATTTTGATTGAGGCACTCTTGTTCATTATAACTATGCACTTAGTTAGTTTATTTAATACCCAGGAGCAGAGAAGAAAATTTAAAGAATTCATGTATTTTCACTATATAATCAATAGAGCCCCCCCCTCCCCCCCTAACACTAGAAGCCTTGACCCTAGGGTCATAAAATTCGCAATTTTGGTTGAGGCACTCTTGCTCATCATAACTATGCACTTAGTTAGTTTATTTAATACCTAGGAGCAGTGAAGAAGATTTTTAAAGAATTCATGTATTTTCACTATATAATCAATAGAGCCCCCCCAACACCAGAACCCTTGACCCTGGGGCCATAAAATTCACAATTTTGGTAGAGACACTCTTGCTCATCATAACTATGCACTTAGTTAGTTTATTTAATACCTAGGAGCAGTGAAGAAGATTTTTAAAGAATTCATGTATTTTCACTATATAATCAATAGAGCCCCCCCCCCCCCCCCCCCCACACCAGAACCCTTGACCCTGGGGCCATAAAATTCACAATTTGGTAGAGACACTCTTGCTCATCATAACTATGCACTTAGTTAGTTTATTTAATACCTAGGAGCAGAGAAGAAGATTTTCAAAGAATTCATGTATTTTCACTAGAGCCCCCCCCCAACACCAGAACCCTTGACCCTGGGGCCATAAAATTCACAATTTTGGTAGAGGCATTCTTGCTCATCATAACTATGCACTTAGTTAGTTTATTTAATACCCAGGGGCAGAGAAGAAGATTTTCAAAGAATTCATGTTTTTCCACTATATATAATCAATAGAGCCCCGCCCTAACACCAGAACCCCTGAACCTGGGGCCATAAAATTCACAATATTTGTAGAAGCACTCTTGCTCATCATAACTTTGCATTTAGTTGGTTTATTTAATACCCAAGAGCAGAGAAGAAGATTTTCAAAGAAATAATGCATTTTCACTATATACTTAATATTTAGCCCCGCCCTAGCACTAGAACCCCTGACCCCAGGGCCATGAATTTCACAATTTTGGTAGAGGACTCAATGCTGATTACAATCATGCAAACAGTTTGACTGCTTGATGTCCAGGAGTAAAGAAGAAGATTTTTAAAGATTGCATTAATTTGAATGGTTTTGGTCCCACCCCTCAGGCCCCAGGGGGGCAGGGATCATGAAATTCACAATTTTTGTTCCCCTTCACCCATAGATGCTTTGTGCCAAATTTGGTTGAAATTGGTTCAATGGTTGCAGAGAAGAAGCTGAAAATGTTCAAATGTTAACACACGACACACGACACACAACACACGACGCACGACGACGGACGAAAACGGATAGCAATAGTTCACCTGAGTTTACTCAGGTGACCTAAAAATTCAATAAAATGCTCAGCTCTCCAACTATGGAACCATCAACCATCATACCACAGTTCCCTAATTTAAATTTCTTAGCTCTCAATCACTATAAAACAAATATATGCCATTTTCCACAGTCATGCAATTCCCTTTCATTCACCAAATGAAGCACTTGATCACAGGTGCTTGAGGACAGGACCCCCCCCCCCCTTTCGATATAGACCCCTGGGATTTTTCGACTTTTTTTCATAAAGAATCTTTCATTGACATATTTGTGATAAGACCTATACCAAAAAATCGAAAAATTACCTAAAACAAACGATCCATAAAATCTACCCTACATTCTATATATATAAAGTTAATTTATATATTGAGAGTGGGGTAGAATTTTTTACAAAATGTTAGTTTAAGCAAATTTTTTGAATTGATATGATAGATTATATCACAAATGTGTCATCCATATATAATTTATGTGAAAAAAGTCCAACAGGCCCGGGGGTCTATATTGGGGGGGGGTGTCCTGTCCTCAAGCACCTGTGCACTTGATATCTAAGAGATGGTATAATCCTCCTCCTTCCTAGAATTCTAGATATATAAACATAACTTAACACTTCCTTTTTTAACTTTTTTTTATTTGTTGTTGTATAACACATCTACTTTGACTTCAGTCCACTTTTCTTGACAACAACTGGTTTCTGGCTCCTCAGCAGGGCACTAGCTCTCCTGACAGCAGCCTGTAAATGTCATATGTCTACCATGAAAACAGACATCACCAAAATATGCCATCTTTGACAGGGAGAAAATCTTTCGATCTTCTACACAAAGAACACATATGCAAAATTCTATTTTTACTATAACAATAATAATAATGAAATTTCAATTAAGGGGTAAATGTTCAGCTGTCTATATTTTCTATATTTATTTATTTCCCTCTAACTGCCACAGGACTTCCTGCTAAATATTCCAAAAATCTCAC